>NC_088925.1:24557500-24622500 GCF_038396675.1 Hydra vulgaris
GAAATAAACATTTAAATGAACAAAAAATTTTGCAACTATCTCCCTGTTATTGTGCAAAAGTTATTAAAAGTTATTTTCTAGTAGGTCATTATTGTCATCTGAGAATGATGACACTTGTTCAAATCTTGCCCTTTTCTTATTTTCTTGGTGTTATTGTTATTCTTTGATGTGGTAGGAATTGTATTATTCACCAGATCTTGGGGTGTTATCGCTTTGCCAGGTGTGATCTTTTTTCCTCATCATGTCCACAATGTTTCACTAATAGACCTGCTATAGCTTCATTGAATACTTCCTTAACAGTACTACCAGTACCTCCTCCAATGTCTTTGTTGACCTGTAACAAACGCTTCATGACCATTTCTCTATTGAAGGGAAATATTCAACTAACCTTGAAGCCAGATCTCAAATTATCACTTTTCAATTGACGTTGCAGTAGACAGGGGAACTGAATTTTTGGTATTGATCCTTTGATGCGCGATTCCCTTTGCCAATTTTCCAGTATTCTGTGCCATTCTATCCTTAGTGGATGGAAAATAGCAACGTCCAGCGGTTGAAGCAAATGGGTAGCATTGGGCAGCAAGCATACGAAACAAATATTGTTCTCAATGGACAACTGTACAACCTTGGTTGTAAAGTGTGAAGCTAGGTTGTCTCCAATTACCACTTTAATGCTTTGCATTAAAGTGGTAATTGGAGACAAATGAATTGATATATTTTAATTGGAGACAAATGAAGTGGAAATAAATGAACTATGATATATTATGGTAATAGAAAAAAGAATGATAAAAACTAGTGATGTGTCATCGGCAAAGGTCGATTGAGGCTAATTATAGGGTTTAATGTATGTATTAAAGGTAATATCTTAATATTAGGTATGTTATTTGCATATATAAGGTGTGCCAATGCACCAGTTTGGTTTGGCTTATTAACCTATGCCGATGCATCATCCAATGCTGATTAATCAACCAATGCCATCAGCAGATTAATCCTTAAGTTTAGATTTAATTAATCCAGTGGCAACAAATGACAATCTTTGTTATTTTTTGTTTCGTATTTCTATTTTTTGTTTCATAATTCCTAGCAGGTTAAAAGGCTTCTTAATGTATGACTTCTTAATGTACGATTTTTAAATGTATGACTTCTTAATGAATGACTTCTTAATGTATGACTTCTTAACGTATGACTTCTTAATGTATGACTAGTTGTGAATTTCTTTTTAATTGCTTCTTCCAAATTTTATTAGGGGATTTTATGCTAGTTACTCTGATTTTTCAAATTTAGTACGTAATAAAAAGGATCATTTAAATTCCTTTAAAATCTTTTTATGCTTTGTAAACTTAAAGTAATTTAATAATAATTGGCATCTTTGAAAATTAGTCTACTTTAAGTCTACTTTAAGTCTACTTTAAGGGTTTCTTTTATGAATATATCAAAAATTAAAAAAACACACTTGGACAAAATTCAAAGATTTTTAAATTTTGCATATTTGCTCTACAAAAAAACAAAATAAAATGTTTATGATGATTAATGGGAACCATCATAAACATTTTGTTTTTACAAACTGTGAGTTCGATTCTCTTGTTGTTGGTTAGTAACTGTGAGTTTGATTTACTTGTTGTTGCTTAATGATCAATGTTTTTAATGTAAATCTATCAATGTTTTTTTTTATAGCAAAAAGTATGTATTTCTGAAAACATATTGCTTTTCCAAAACATTACTAAAAAAAATTATCTTGGAAAACACATCAAATATTAAAAGTAAATAAATATTATTAAAAAACATTAGGACTTTTTTTTTTATTTTATAGAAAGAAAAAATTAGAATTTTATGTTTTAGGTCTTCACTTTTGATTAAGTAAACTATTGTATTTTGATATATTTTTTGAAAGTAATAATGTATAGCAAATTAATAGTTACATTAATGCACAGTCATGCAAACTGCTTACATTTTTAATATTTTACCTTAAAAAGTATCAAAATATTTATATACCTTTTGGATGATTGACAAACAGTTGCTCCTTTGTGGGATGATGTATATGAATAGACTATGTATATGAATGGATGATGTATATGAATGGACAATATATATGAATGATGCATATGAATGGAAGATATGTATGAATGGATGATGTATATGAAAAGGTGATGTATATGAATGAATGATATGATTGGATAATGAATATGAATGAACAATGAATATGAATGGATGATGAATATGATTGGATAATGAATATGAATAGACAATGAATATGAATAGATAATGTATTTGAATAGACAATGAATATTAATGGACAGTTAATATGAATAGACAATGAATATGAATGGACAGTTAATATGAATAGACAATGAATATGAATGGACAGTTAATATGAATGGACGATGTATATGAATGGATTATGAATAGCTAAAGTGGTTATGACAAGATTTTAAAGAATATTCCATTTTTTTTAAATTTAAAAGTTTTGAAAGTCCTTCCTTTGTTTATGTTGATTGCTTTTCTTGTGGTTAACCACAGAAAGTAGCAGTGATTGTTTTAAATCTTCATTCTTGCTGAGATGTGTAAGATCTTGAATCAGTTTGATTCATCTCTCTGCAGTGTCATTGACAACCAGTTGATAAACTTGTGTAGACATTAGTATGCAGAGGAATTTTCACTGACATTCTTGAAATCCCTGAGAAATTTTATTGTATAAATATATAAAATAATGTTGTTATCGACTTTGACTAAATCAAATAAAAGTTGTCTAGTTGAAATTCGAAAATAGTCAACTTTGAAAAATCGAATATTTGATCTAATTGACTGTGGGTTTTTTCTAATCAACTAAAAATTGGTTCCTAACTTTCATCTCTATCTTTTCTATTTTTTCTATCACTATTTTTTTTTTGATCATTTAATAAATATATAAGTAGATTATCTTATAACAATAAAATGTTTATAAAGATTAAGCCACGTGTGAAAGAAAATTATTCATAGCAGGTTTCTTAACCAAAATATCACAAAAGCTTAACTTTTAGTTTACTGTAGCACCACTTCTTTTCTTCATTTTAGTAACTTTTTGATTCTTTTTAAAACAAAATGTTAAGTAATCAGTCAAAAATGCAAAAAAAAAAGAATTTTTATAAATCTGTCACTACAAAACCTTGCACCTTGCAACGCTACAAAAATTAAACCTTGCAAATTTTTTGCTTAACTTGTTGTTAAAAATGATATCAAGCTTTTAAATTTTTTTGAAAATTTTAACTTTAAATTCAATTAAAATTTTATTAGTATACTAATATTTAATTAAATTCAATATTATCTAATTATTGATAAACAATAATTTCCAATGGATGTTTTTAACGATTGGTTTAACTCTCTTCATACATTATATGCAATAACAATTCCCCCTGGCTATTAGTAATAATGATTGGTACACATATTAATCTCCTTGGACATAATTTGTGCATGAAGGAATTCTTGTTGAACACACTCAAAAGCCGTGCGGCCTAATATAAGTGAAACAAAAGAAAGAAAACGATAAAGAGTTGTTTTATATTACTCTTTTGACTTAATATAAATTTAAATTTTTTTTTATGGTAGAAATAAAATGTTGAATAAAAACTTTCGTGCATCTAAGGTTTGGAATTGTTTTGTTAAAAACAATGACTCTACAATAACAACGTTTGAATATAAATATACTTTATCAAAAAAAAATTAGCAACAAAGAGCTAAAATACAATAAAAATACAAAATGATTTGCTCAATAGCAAATCATTGATATAGTAAAAACATTTAATATTAAAGAGTCTAAACTTCCATGTATAACAACTAGTCATGTGTCTGTCAAAGCTGCATTTGCAAACTCTCACTTATACTTTCAAGTTTGCAGAAATATAGAGACTTAGAGGGATTTATGTATAACTTTGTTCTTCAAACAGGTCTATTGCTGTCGACCTGATTAATGTTGCATTCAGTTTTTAAACTTGGCAGATCAATCAAAGGCGTTATAATCAAGGCAGAGATCAAAGGTGATAAATATTTATTATTTAAAAGTTAGGAACTGGAAATCATTGGCAAGCTAATCGATTTATGAGAGCCAATACATGATTTTCAAAAAGTTTGAGCCAATTGTAATATACCTCTTGCTCATTTATATTAGCAGCCATTTATAGATTAACTGATTATACTTATACTTTAAAAGTGAATCAAATAATTGTACAGTTATGAATCTTGCCATCAAATTCCAATAAAATTTTAATTAAAGATGTGAAGATTTTCTTAAAATTAAAAAATTGTTTGCAGCTACATATTTAGATCCTCAATTCATTTCAATCGAGCCATGAATTGCTCATACCAACAAGCCTTCATTTATTTAGCCAAGAGTCATAGTCTAGTCAAATCATCAGTTTTATTTTTCAATTATTTAAATATGAATATAAAAATATCATAAACTTTAATTTTATAAAAATAATTTATGCCAATTTCCCCTTTTGTCAAAGATAGCGAAGATGCTCTTTTATATTTTTACCAAAAGAAATATTGATAGAAAATTCACTAACTTCTACGTTGGGTCATAGGCCTGATGTCTAATGCAAACAATAGTTATGGTTTTTCCATCCATTTATCCAATATGGCTGCAACTCTGTCCATCCAACCTTAAAATACTTTTGTTTTAAAATGTTGGAATCTGTAGTATCAAAACATACAATTTAAATATCATCGCAAAATTTTGAGTTTACAAAAAGACCTTTAATTTCTGCTGCTTAATTAGATCCAAAACCAATATAATAATGACAAGATATAAAAGCTTCCATGTCTGCCTAAATCCAGAAGATTATAATAAAGTACTATTTTGGGCAGAGAGACATAAGACATCAACCCAAGAACCATGTAAAGACAAAATCACATGAAGAATCCCAGCCTTAGTTTACCCAAAAAGTGTGTCAATAGAATGTAGAAGAAAAGGGTTAGTATGGAACTATTCTAATTAGTTGTTTTCTCTCAATGTCAGAAGATTTGACAAGCACAGCCATTCTGTTCACATTTCTGGTGTGCTTTTCTGTCTATTCTGCTATATGTTTTAATGTTGAAATAAAGGCAAAGCAGTTTTTCCTTCACTTCTCTAATAAAATGTTTGATTTTATTTCCAGTCTTGTTAACTGCTAGATTGCCTTGGTATTTAGCAAAGTCAAACATCAAATTTTAGCAGTAAAAACAGAACTTTTTTTGTAGTTACAGCAGTTTGTTTTTAAATCTTACTTGGAAGCATAACTGGAATAAAATCTGGTTTCCATTGCCAACATGACAATTTTCTTTAAAGAAAGGACCCATATATATACACAGATTTATGAATGCAGCATTAGAAACACATTGATGGCTTGTATATACATCTATAGATATATATTTATAGTATATATTTATAATATAAACAACCTAATTTTATACCGTTTTTTTGAAAAAAGGAAAAAACAAAGAATATTAAAAAAAACATATCGCTATCCTAGCCCAAACCCTCAGTTGAGGTAGCAGCAACTTTCATGCATTTTCTCCTTATGTACTGAAGCCCGTCCAGCCCTAGATCAGTATGATATCAGATTGCGGATCTAAATGTTATAGATTTATATTTGTGTTTATATATATATATATATATATATATATATATATATATATATATATATATATATATATATATATATATATATATATATATATAAATTATGTTAGTGTATTATACAAACAGAGTGCTCAATGTTCTAAAAGAACAGAGCAATAATAAATTTATATATATATATATATATATATATATATATATATATATATATATATATATATATATATACCTTTTTTTGAAGATGTCTACTGGCACCCTCTAAATGTGTTCTATATAATAAAATCATATTGAATTTAATAAAAATTTTTTGAAACAAATATTTTTAAGGGTTGCTACAGACCAATTTATAAATAATTTTTTTAGACTTTTGTGAACAGAAAATGACATTTTTTAACTAAAAACGGAAAAATAGAATTCAACAAGATTTTTTACATTTTTTTTTTTTCTTAATGTTTTTTATAGAATGATGATTATTTTTAAAATTTTTATATAATTTTGGTTTTTTTGAGACCCATTTTGTAAGTCCAGAATACATATACACACACACACACACACACACACACACACACACACACACACACACACACACATAGATATTATTTCTAAATGTTATTGATGGTGTCATACTGAAGTAGCAATTTTCTAGGGCTGTAGTAGATACATTAACTGAATATTTGGGTTTATACAGGCATTATCTATGTTTGAAGGACATTTATTATGGCAAACCAAGTTTTTTTTTTTTTTTTTGTAAAAGATATTTTTTATTTGTAAGTATTTCCTGCCAAATCCAATCCTTTAGTTGATATATATAATAAAGCCTATGGCTAAAATTACTATTCTTATATATTTCGATATGAATTTTAAGTAATTTTTATTTAAATAACATTTAGTCTGATAAAAACGTTGTTTATTTTGTAGTCAATATTGTTAGCAATCTGTTATTTAATTATGTTAATTAATGTTATTTAATTATTTAAGATTGCAACACATAAATCACATAAATTGAACTTTTTTTTTTCAGATTTTGAGAGTCTTGATTCAAAGTTTACAAATAGTGGAGAAAGTAAATTCTTTTTTACATAATATTTTAGAGTTTATCTCATTGTTTTTAATATAAATTTTCGCCATTTTTAAAGACATTTTGAAGTACTAAATTAAATAAGAATTATTAATAAAAAATAAAATGCTATAAAATCAATGTGATTAAATGTTTGTACAATGTAATACAATGTAACACTTCTTAGTGTTTGTACTTTGTAACACTCCTTTTAAACTTAGTAAAAAAACATTTTTTGAAATTTAAATGAATGAATTTTAAAATACTTAAATGTATAGTTTTAAAATATTTTCCAATCAAATACAATCAAATGCTTTGTATTTTTTTTTTTTTTTTCTGAGAACCTTTCCTACCACTAACCCACTATACAATACCAATAAGTTGCTAATTTATCTAAATTTTTTTTTTTAATTTTATTTCTCTCTGATTTTATACTGTAGTGGCCCCTCAACCTTGAGAGAAATAAAAAATTGTATAAACATTGATCTAAAATAACATCTGTTATTTTTAAATTGTATAGCCTAAAGTTTTATTTCGTCAACTCTGTACTCAAATTGTGTTCAAAGAAATTTATTTTGTTGTTCTCCTAAGCACTTGTGTGAACAAGGTTTTGTATGTCTTTATCTATGTCATCCACAATAAGTAAATCTTGGGCTTCAGCTATTATTATCTACAGTTTTCTTAGTCAACTTCTACCTTGGACCCATCAATATGTGATGCTTTATGATAAATTTAGATTTACTGTTTACCCAGTGGGCATGTCTCATCCAGGGGATGTCCATTGGACGTCTTACAAACATCTAGGCATCCGATGGACATGCCCCAGAAAATGCATGCCCACTGGGTAATTTATAAAATGGCTTCAAACTGTGTTTAAAGTTTTTACTTTATTAATTATGACATTTTTTTATAAACATTTGGTTTAAAGTATTATTAAATGTGGTTTATCTTAAAAAATTAGTTAAATTTAAAAAAAGTGTTTTTAAATTAAAGAAAACTAAAGGTTTACAATGTATTTGTTAATATTTTTCAACTATATTTTTATTTTAACTTTAAATCTAGTTTAATTAACTATAGTATAGTTTCTATGACTACTATTTTGAGTTCAGAGTTCAGAGATCAACAAAAAGGTGAAACAAAGTATTCAGGGTTTTGAACAAAAATTACCATTAAATTCAAACTAAATCCTAAATTAGTATATGCATATAAATTAGTATAAATTAGTATATGCATATATTAACTGCAAAACTTCAACAAAGGAGTTAAACAAACTAGATAAGCTATAATAGCAAGGAATATAATAACAAGCAATAACAAGTTAGACGTAGCTATAATAGCAAGTTTTACAAATCAATAGTTGTTTCAGACCTTTAGAAAAAAATGAACATTATGCCTCTGATTAAAAAAGTAAGCAAACTTGAGCCATCTAATTATTTTCCAATTTTACTAACTTCAGTTGAAATTGATTTTATCACAAAGGCACTTCCAGATAATTACAATGTAGATGAGTCAATATAAAGTATGAGTCAAAAATTTTTGCAAAAGGGTTTGACTATTTTATTGTTAAGATTATTACTAAAAAGTTTTCAAAGTAAAAGATTTTATAAAAGTAAAAGAATTAATAGGAAAATTAGAATGGAAAAAAAAAAGTAGTGGAGTTCCTCAAGGCTCAGTTTTAGGTCCACTATTCTTTCTGTTATTTATAGCACTCATTAAATCATAACTAGATAAAGCTAGTTTGCAAAGCAATCCTAATATTAAAAGAATATAAAGGAATGGAAAGGTAACTGGAGATGAGATTCATTGTGCAAAAATGTAAAGTAATGCATTTTGGAAACAATAACTTTAATTGCAAATACAAAATTGATAAAGTTATACTAGAGGAAGGTTCTAGTTGAAAATTTTTTATTATTTTAGAATAAAACAAAAGTATTATGATCGACTCTTGATTGGAGTATCATATATGCTAAGCAATTGATAAAGTATGGAGCAGTTATATGGATTCCTTATTGAAAAGGAGAAATCCATAGACTTAAAAAAGTTCAAAATAGATTGACCAAAATACCAAGTTTAGTTGGTCATGAAGAAAGAAATTTAAAATTAAAATTACTCATTAAAAAACAGGAGAAGGCATGGTGATACAAATGTAATTTACATAACTTAAATAAATATTTTAACAGTAATGGTCATGCAAGAGGCCATAACCTAAAAATATGTAAAGAGGTAATAAATACACAAAATAACTTCAAGTGGAACACAATCACACACAATTTTTTTTTTCTAATGAAATTGTAAACAGCTGGAAACCTTGTTTTAACACAAGAAACCATTGAATCATTAAGTGTAAATCAATTAAAGAACCACATCAATAAACACTTCAAAATTTTAAGCTGCAATTCTCAGTAATTGTATATTATTTATCTGTTGTTACACTTCTTTATTATTGTGGCATAATTATTATTACAACTGGTCTTTAATAATTAACAAAATTAACATAATTAAATGATCTTTAATTATTGTAGCTTGAAAATAATTTGTTTTAAATATATATTTTGAATTGATTATAATTTTATATTGAAAAAAAAGGTTTTACTTTCATTTTTTCATTGTGCTTCATATAAGATATAGTGTTTCTAATCATTTAACAAACTTTTTTTAAATTTCAAAACACATACCTTTTATTTGACTTTTGATTTTTTTATATTGATATTTGAAAGATATACAATAGAATTGTCTCATTGACTAGATAAGTGGTTTATTAAGAAAACATGCATAAAAGTGTTTCTTGGGTTACACAAGTGACTTGTTATTTAGGTATATACACAGACAGAAATTTTCCAGTATATCCCCAGAAAAAATATATATCTGCACATCTCAACAGAATTCTACTAGACTTTTATTAATATTTTGTTTTATTTTTAGGCATCAATAAACGTGGTGGCAGTGAGAAAATGAAGAAAATTATATCAACATTTCTTCCAGCTTTTACATTTCAAACAATTCCTCGTCCTTTGTATAATTTTTAACAATTTCTAACATATTTTAAATTTTTATTTAAGTAAATTAGAATTATTTTTATGTTCTTTTAAAATTATTTTTCATATTTAAAAAATGCACTTTGATTCAGCCCATCCTACATGCATTACATCGCCCAGACAGGTGTTACAGCTACTATCATTATCAATGAAAAAGAGCCGACATCACTTATAGCATATACTCTCAGGTATTTGTATAAATATCTTATGGATTGCCTAATTTAGTTAGTTCTTTTTTTTTTTACTTTATTCCTATGTGTAAATTTAATTTTTAAACTAATTTAATGTTAAATTAATAAATTTTCAACTAATTTAATAAATCTATTGTTTATAAATTTTGCCCTAAGCTGTCAAGAATATCAGAATCAATTAAAGAACATACAAGACGTTTTGTCTGGAGTTAAACCTCAAGGCAGCAGCCTGCATGGTACTCCAATTTTACCAAGGAGTCAAATTTCCCAACAAAACAGTTCAGCCATGCTTTCGTCTTTAAAGTGAGATTTTGTGTGCTAAATACTGTGATTTTTATGTTCAAATTTTTTTCTTTACAAGTTAAAAATATCACCATTTTTTTTTTTAATTTTAATGTATTTGAGTTGTTGTTTTTTCTTTGCTATAGTGATGTTCAGAAAGTTGAAGTGTTACTTCGGAGAAATATGAACAAAAAAAATCCAGTGCCACGTCCAAACTCATGGAGTGGCTCTACTGAAATAAATGCAGGTACTAGAAGCAGGAAATATTTTTCTTTTGGTTTGCTAACTGAGGTCATTAGACCAATGTTAAAATTTTTAAAGAAAATGCTGTAACGATTTTATCTTCAATTGCAATTTTATTGGTTTTTAGAGCCATTTCTTCCTAGCGGTGAACATCATCCTCTCACTCATACTTCAAGTGATGCAACTGCAGATGAAGCATCCGATACTGACATTATGGAAGAAAGTGGGAAATCAGGTAAGATATAAATTTTATGTTTGTTTTGGAATTATGAAAATTTTGTTTACTTTTTTAACCTTTTTATTTTTCAAGGTGAAATCAAAAAGAAAGATAAGCTAGTTGATCATCACATAAAACTTCGTTAGTATTTTTTTTAATTTAAAATAATTAAAACTTATTACTTATTATTATTATTATTATTATTATTATTATTATTATTATTATTATTATTTAATTACACTTTCACTAGCAAGTAAGAGTGTTGCCAATAGTCACACTCACAATAGCCGCAGGTGATTTTTCACTTTTTTTTATTGAAAAACCATTTTAAATTGGAGTACTTTCATTAGACCATAAAACCATTATGTAATAGTGTTTTTTCCAATTCTATCTTATTTGGATATATAAGCGGTAGTGGTGTAGTGGTAAAGCGCTCGCTTCATAAGCAAGAGGTTCCAAGTTTGATCTTCACCACATCCCTGGTAGTACCGCGCTCAACTTGTTTCTCCGCGCAGCTGCTTTGTTAGTCAAGGTTCGTGTTTCGGAGTTAGAGAGTTGAGAGAGAGAGTTATAACCACTATTAAGTAGCCTCCTCATCTGTAGTAACCTTCTCGGCCTTGAGGAGGTGAATAACAAAAAAATATATATATTTCTATATTTTTATGTCTAATTTGGATATATTATTTTGGAAATATATTTGTCAAATATTATTATCAAAAATTATTACATTGTTATTATCTTATCAAGTCATTTTCTAAGAAACAAACTTTCTTAAAATAGTACTTAGACACCTTTTGCGAGCTCTGGCTGCTTTGGTTCTCTGAGACATACTACCATCAACAAGCTTTTTTAACAACAATGGTTTTAAGCTCTTTAATGCATTTTAATTAAAGGTTTTCAATTAAATTTAAATTGGGTGATTGACTAGGCTACCAGTCCAAGGTTAACATGCAGTGCACATGCAGTGTGCTTAGATTATTATCTTTTTGGAAAAGATAACTGCTATCTAGAAATAATTCTACTGGTAACAATAACAAGGATCCCATGGTAGTGGTATTGATTCATAATGCCTTTATTCTTGTAAGTTCTTCCTGTTGCAAATCCTTCCTGCGGCAAAGCATTCCTATATGTTTATCTTCTTTTGATGCTTAAAAGTGTCTTTAATATACTTATGATGATAATTTTCATTACTTCATCTTCAAATATGCAATCTTTGAGAGCATTTAAAACCAAAAAGAGATTCCTCTGACCAAACAACTCGTCTCCAAAATTTATTAACAACCTTTATATTCACTGCACCATTAAGCCTACACGAAAAAATAATAAAAATTTTGGGGCTGTTTTTCCTGTGTTCTTATACTTTAATCTTGCTTGCAATATCTCTATTAATCATTCTAAATAATGATGTTTCAATAATTCTTTCTTTATTGAAATCATTGAGAACCATTTTTATCTATATACTATGTATTTATATATCTAATCTAAGAAGTAGTAAATTAGTATATTGCATCATTAATGATAAAGAAGTATTAAATTAGCATATTGCATGATTAATGAATACATATCAGATTATATATATGTGTGTATATATATGTATATATATATATATATATTTATATATATTTATATATATATATATATACTAAAGAAGCTATTGAAGCGTTCAAAAATCATGTTTTGGAGATACCTCATACGGAATGGAATAAATGCTTTGAAAATTAAGCGCATGCAAAAGTGTATTGATCGTTGTGACGAGTTCTTTGAAAAACAATAAAAATATATTCACAGCTTAACTATTTGTTTTTGTTCCTATTCCTGAAATATAAATAGTGACCCTCTTATATATATATATATATATATATATATATATATATATATATATATATATATATATATATATATATATATATATATATTCCTGAAATATAAATAGTGACCCTCTTATATATATAAATATATATATATATATATATATATATATATATATATATATATATATATATATATATATATATATACACACATACACACATATATATATACATATATACATATATACATATATACATATATATATGTATATATATATATGTATATATATATATATATATATATATATATATATATATATATCATAGAGTTTCAAAATGAAAACGTTGCAAAGTTTTACTGTAGTGTCTATTATGCAGAACAGTTTAGACAACTTCGAGAGTTAATATTTCCGGAAAAAGAAGAAAGGTAAACAAAACATGATATTTTTTGGAATATATCTTTTACAATAACTTTTATATTATAGTGAGTGATATTATAATGAGATAAATGGTAATTATGAAGATGCTGTATTATGATATTTTATAGATACATTCAATCTTTGGCAAGATGTAAATTTTGGAAAGCAACTGGAGGAAAATCTGGTTCTTCATTTTCTAAATCTCTAGGTAGGTTTTTTATATAATAAATTTAATAATGACTCTTAAGAAGTATTTTGTTACTTGATTATTTCTTTTAATTTCTCATATGTTTTTTTTTTTTTCAACTATATATCTAAACATTTTAAATGAAAAAATAAAAACTTTTAAAATCTTTTAAAACATTATTTTTCTGAAGCACTTGTATGTAGTATTTTAAATTAAAAATAAAAAATTACTAAAATTTGAAACCCATTATATTGCCTAAAATACCTTCATTAATGTTTGTTATTCTAAAGTTAAAAATTGTGAGTTTTATTATGACATCATGATGCAAGGTTTATTTAGGAACAATTTTTTTTGAAATGAAAAAAACTTGTTTGAATATCTTATCTGTTTGTTTTTTTTAAATATGTATGTGTTGTATATAAAGTTACGTTTGTAGTTATAGTTACATTTGTAGAAAATTATGCAAAAAAAGAAGGCATAACATTTATGAGTTACAAATCTTGGTTAAACTAATGTATCTACTTTTGGTCAAGCAAATATATCTACTCTGAGTTAAGCTAATGTACCTACTCTTGGTTAGGCTAATGTATCTACTTTTGGTTAAGCTAATGTATCTACTTTTGATTAAGCTTATGTATAAACAAATGTATCTACTGGTGGTAATGCAAAAATATTGTTTATCAGAGTTGTTTTTTGAAATGCATTTGTAAACTTATACTTTTACTATTGTAAAAATACTTTTTGCATTTGTAAACTTTTTTTTTTAAATGATTATTCAACCAATCATTTTATGTTTTCAGGTTTTTAAATGAAAGTATAATAGACATTTTTATTTATTTGCACACAACAGCAATCTTGAATAATTCAATATTTTGTGCAGAAATTATCATATCTTCTATTGTATAAGTAATGTCATAGTCCTTGAAATCTAATTGGTGGTGATAATACTGTATTATGTTGATTTTTAGACAATTTATGTTGTACTATAATAAATGACTCATAGCTTTCAAATTAAAGTAAGTTAAAAAAAGTAGACAGAAAACATCAGTACTGTTGTGACCTCAATCCTCAGAAATAAAATAAAAAAATTACTTTTAAAAATGTTTTTTGTTTTAGATGATCGATTTGTGATGAAACAGATGTCTCGTCTAGAAATACAATCATTTGTGGATTTTGCCCCTCGATATTTTGCATATATTAATAAAGCTGTTAAAGAAAAAGTAATAAATTTTAATGTTTTTGAAAGTAGTTTTATAAGTTGTAATATTTTTAATAGTGGTCAAATATCTTATTGTTTTATTTTTCATGTTATATTTTTTTATATCAAATATTTTATTGTTTTTTCTTAAATAGTTTAACATATTGATTTTTTGTTGTTATTGTTTGTTTTTTTTTGTTTGTTTTTTTAATATAATTTAAATTTAACAAATTATGAAGAATAGTTGTGTGATTGGTTTATAATAATAAAAATGTAAAAATGTAAAAAAAATACCCATGAGGTGAATTACATCACCATGAGGTGAATTACATCACCATGAGGTGAATTACATCACCATGAGGTGAATTACATCACCATGAGGTGAATTACATCACCATGAGGTGAATTACATCACCATGAGGTGAATTACATCACCATGAGGTGAGTTACATCACCATGAGGTGAATTAAATCACCATGAGGTGAATTACATCTATTGTTTTAGCTGTGTTTTCATAGTTTCTTAGGAACTGACTTGACGAGGAAACATTAAATTTTCTTTTGACCTGTTTTATGCATGTTATTTATGCAATAGGCTGTTAATGTAATCATGTGGTTTTTATTTGCTTAGGATGATAAACACTGGATCTTCTTGATTCAATTTATGGTTTCTTGCTTGTGTTCCTTTATGAATAGTAATGTGATTGTGTACTCGCATAATTATGTGATTGTGTACTCGCATAATTATGTGATTATGTACTCGCATAATAACATATGATAAAAATATGAGTTCACATTCTACTTTCTATTTTCTAATATTACTACCAATTTCAAACTTCTTTGATGTTTTATTTTCTATAATTACTACCATTTTCAAACTTCTTTAATGTTTTATTCTCTAATATTACTACCATTTTCAAACTTCTATAATGTTTTATTGAGTTTATTTAGATGAAAATATTTTTAATATAAAGTTCTTATTTTACATACAAAATCAAAAATTAAAAATAGTTAATTCATTTATTCATTAGACATTGTTATATAACAAAATTCAGCAATTAAAAGAAAAATATCTGAAAATTAATTTTTAAATCTGAATGTATTAATTAAAGAATGAATGTATGAGTTATATTTGCTACAGAAGATAATTTAGTTCAGATTTTTTCTTCATAGTTTATGTAACTTTCACATTATCAATTTCATTTATTTTTTTGGTTTATCACTATGATACTGCTCTTCATCACAATTAGTCTGACAGGATTTTTCAATTTATAATATTAATTATTAATGTAATCAATCCTTGGTCTTAAGCATTGAAATATACTTTCTTAGACAGTTTTCTGAAATAAATCAATCCACTTTTATAGAAAATTTACTTTAAATGTTATATATATATATATATATATATATATATATATATATATATATATATATATATATATATACATATAAATATATATATATATATATATATATATATATATATATATATATATATATATATATATATATATATATATATACACACACACATATATATATATATATATATATATATATATATATATATATATATATATATATATATATATATGTATATATATATATATTTTTTTTTATATCTATATCTATATGTACAGTCATGGACAAAAGTTGGGGACCACTGCAATTTTTTACAAAATCAGTACATATATTTCGAATGTTTATTCACACTATACAGGTTAAACAGCATGTCTATTCATATTTTAGTATTTACAATGAAATCCTTTATTTTTGAGAATATTTTCAATACGTCCTGGCATCAATTCACACAGTTTCTTGCAATAGTCCGGCGTAATCTCCTGCACCCACACGCGTTTAATCCAGTTGATGAGGTCATCTTCAGAACTTGGGCTATGTGCAGCAATCTTCTGCTTCATTACAGTCCAAACATTCTCAATAATATTGAGATCTGGACTGTTGCCTAGCCAAGTTTCCTGTAGCGGGATGTTTTCAGAACGCAGCCAGTCCTTAACAGCCTTGGTACCATGACAAGGTGCGCCATCATGCTGGAAATGAGTGATGCCATGTATTGGTACAAATGGTAACAGCTTATCCATCAGTATACTCAAGTAAACAGCACCATTGATCGTTGTATTTTTAGGCATAATCCAAATGCCGGCAGGACCGCTACCAGAGACTGCTCCCCAAACCATAACTTTTGGAGCCTGTTTGACTGTTGGTATAACATACTTTGGATTACGCCTCTGATTTGGAGGGCGTCTGACATGTCTACAAAATGAGTAGAATGCGTGAATGTTGTCTCATCTGAAAACATCACTTGTTTCCACTGGGCTGGTGTCCACTGCCTGTACTTCTGACAAAACACTAT
The DNA here is from genome assembly GCF_038396675.1 of Hydra vulgaris. Lineage (NCBI taxonomy): Eukaryota > Metazoa > Cnidaria > Hydrozoa > Anthoathecata > Hydridae > Hydra > Hydra vulgaris. The sequence goes on from NC_088925.1 coordinate 24,574,101, forward strand.
GCGATTGCGAATATTCTTTGGTGAAAGCTTCGGCTTCCGTGCTTGTCGGTAAGATTTCAAGCCTGCATCAAATAATCATCTGCATATTGTTCGACTGTTTGGTTTCTTGGATGGTGATCCAGGCAGTTTGCCTCTAATGGCACGTGAGGATGCTCTTGGTAATTTTTTTGCTGCCTTTATTATAGCATTATCCATACGGTTGCTTGTAACCTTCGGACGCCCAGCGCGTGAATGGGATTTAAAACTTTTCAGCTCTTGATTTCTCTTTACAGTAGCTACAACAGTTGAATATGAAATACCGATAGCTTTTTAGCTATCTGTCTTATAGAAATGTTCTCTTTGTACAAAATAACGACCTGAGCTCATTTATATTACGGAGACCTTATTTGCTTCAAATAAGGTCTCCGTAATATAAAATGTTCCAAAATATTTCAGTTATATCTGAAAATAAACATGTAAACATCAATTTTATACTCTAATTAACAATTAGCACAAATTGGTACCAAATTGTAGCACTAAAGTAGCACAAAAGCAATTCAGAGTAGAATACATTAGAAATTATTTGAAAATCGCAGTGGTCGCAAACTTCTGTCCATGACTGTGTATATATATATATATATATATGAATATATATATATATATATATATATATATATATATATATATATATATATATATATATATATATATATATATATATATATATATATAGATATATATATATATATATATACATATATATATATATATATATATATATATATATATATATATATATATATATATATATATATATATATATATATATATATATATATATATATATATATATATATATATATATATATATATATATATATATATATATATATACAAGTACATTTAACCTATGCAAATTATTTTCAGAGACCAACAGCTATGGCAAAGTTACTTGGTGTATACAGAATTGGGTTCAACAATCCAGTTACTAACACAGCAATGAGGCAGGATGTGCTTGTCATGGAAAATTTATTTTATGAGAAAAAAGTAAATAAGGTAAGATGCTAAGTTTTTCATATTCTACCTCTTTAGCTGTTTAAATAACATAGAATAACATTGTTTTCCATTCGACAATTAACTTGAGCTGCAAGAAATTCACTTCAGGTAACCTCAAGCTATGTAGGCTTAAATAAGACTATAGTTTACCTTTGTACCTTGTATCATAATCCATTCTGGTTTATGTATGTTTATTTTCGTTTTGATGGTTGTTGGCTTTGTTTATATTGTTTGTTTATTGTTTACTCAAGCATTAAAAGCTACCACTTAATTTATTTCCCTAATAAACTCAATCCAGTGAGTACTAATATGGTTGAAGTAAAGGCCTGTTAAATTCAATGATAATAAATATAGATAATATAGATATAGAGATAATAATAATGATAATTAAAATACAAGTAGGAATAATAAAAATAGCGATGATAGTGATTAAAAATGAATGAAAATATATGGAAATGTGTTTTCTTGTGATTTTGAGTCATTTTACATAAAATTATTAATATATTTAAATTATTAATTTTTTTTTTTGACACTTATTTTAATTTTGCTACCTGAATAATTTCTTAGTTGTGGTCCGTATAAAATTGTATTATGTTTTATATTTTATTACATTATCTAATAGTATATCATGTAAAATTATGTAATAATAATTTTGTAACTTTTGATTAATATTTTAGATTTTTGATTTAAAAGGCTCTGTTCGAGGTAGATATGTGCAGACATCGGCAAAAGAAGATGTGTTGATGGATGAAAACCTTTTAGAAAGTAATCATAATATTTTCTTGTTGCTATGGGTAGCAATTTTACCTTGATAACTTGGCGCGTTTCTTAAGTTATGCTTGGTGGGGCTTGCGACGAAAAAATTTACCCAATCCAGAAACGGGTGTTTTCTGTTCGAATGTTTTGCTTGGTTTTTACTTTAGATTAAATAAAAAAATTTTATCTTTAAAATAATATTTTGATAGTTAAAAATATTGTGCAGACTCTGTATTTGCAATCCTTAGCTCTATCGAAACGAATTGCCATATTTAATTGTCATTTTAATTTTTATCTATTATTTATTTTATTTTTCTCCAAGTGATCAGCGAGTCACCTTTGTTTATTCGTCCTCATAGTAAAGCAGTTTTATCAAAGGCTATTTACAATGACACTGAGTTTCTTTCATCGAATATGGTAATGGATTACTCGTTATTAGTTGGAATAGATCAGACCAATTGCAAATTAGTCGTGGGCATTATAGGTAAGTTTATTTTTTGTGTTTGCTTGTGTTTTTGGTATTTTTTGTTTCTGTTACTTAGTATAAATCTCCTTTTAAAAGATTATATCCGCACTTACACGTGGGATAAAAGACTTGAGACCTGGGTAAAATCAACTGGTATTCTTGGAGGACAAGGCAAAATGCCGACTGTGGTTTCGCCTGAAGTTTATCGCACTCGTTTTACAGAAGCAATGCAACGGTACTTTCTCATGGTGCCAGATAAGTGGACTGGATTCGGTGCTGACCTAAATTAGGACTTGTTAAAGACTTTTTTATAAAATGCTCGTTTTCTTATCTAGGTTATTTATTAGTGTTTTTTTGGAGAGTGAATCACGTGTCATTCGCATCTAAAAACTTTCGTCTGCTTATCACTGCGTTTGTTTTGCTTTTCTCTAAGTCTTTTCACGTATTAAATTACATAATAATACAATACATCTAACGTTAATTTTATAGAAATATTTTTTATTAAGTTACATATAAAAATTACTATAACTTTTTTAAAAAAGTTTTTTACGATTTTTTTTTTTTTTTTTTGTCTTCAGTTCATATTATTTTGTTAATTATTAAATCAATAAAAAACTAAAAGCTCTTTAATTATTTCTAATTATTCTTTAACTACTATATTTCTAATTATTTCTATTTAAATTTATTTTAGACAATTTTCATAGTTACATCGTAAAATGCTGTTTAATATTTTAACGGTAGTTCAAAAATTTAGTACTTTTTTCCATAAGTTTTTTGAGTTTTTTAAATTTTCTTTTTACATTGAGGACAACGAATAAAGAATATAAAATATAACGCATTCAAACTATCGCAAAATAATAACTGATTTTAATTGCTTTTTGAATGAAAAAACTTGTTATTCAGTTTAGTTGTTTTTATAACAGTCTTTTTTTGTTTTTTGTTTTTTCGTAAAGTTTGTACATAAATTAGATAAATAAAAAAAGTTTTTAATTATAAAAATGTTGAATTAAATTTTTTAATTTTGAAAACAAACGAAATACAAAGCTTGGTTTACGCTTTCAGTGGTTTTGATTTGAATAAAGGAGCATTTCTAAATTCAGAATTAAATAGAGTTAATGGAAACCTAATAAATCTAAAGCTTTAGAAATATAATTACTAGTGTTTCTAAATACTTAGAAAAGGTCGTAGAATCCCCTATAAAAATATTTTTCTTTTTTTTCTTTTATTTTACTAAATATTTAAAATAATTTCTATCATTATCTATTCAAAGTTGCATCCTTTCATTTGTCAAAGTGTTTTTATACTCTTCTTTGGGTATACGTTAAAGTAGCTTGGTTATGTGGGGTTTTTGTAGAAATGCCACAAATATTCGGCAACTATTTGGTATTCAGTGTATTCGCCAACAATTTATACTATTTGATATTCGGCCGAATACTGAAGCATTAAAAACATCTCATTAGAAATAGATTATATTACTATATGTTACTATAATAATACAATAAACAGATTAAATAATAAATATATTATATATATATAAGATTCTATTATTCACAAATTTTTTTTATTTAAAACAAGTTTAATACTTGAAATTTATGAATAGTAAATTATGATGAATAAAAACAATTTTTTCGGCATTTGTTGATAGCAAACGATTCCGCTTTTCTTTGTAAATTATAACTGCTTCTGAAAATAGTCGCTTACTATAACACTACTACCTGGAGATGATAAGTTAATCTTAACAAATTCTGCTAGACTTGGATATAGTTTTGCATTAGCTGACCACCACTTGTAAGGGTCTGCTTTCCGATCTAGGTGAACAGTTTTCATGAATAAATCAGTTTCGTTTTCTGTTGAACTTTTCTGTTCGACATCTTCATCTGTGTGCTAACGTTTTCTGTAGCGACCTCTTCAAAACAATTCCAGAAATTATTGAGTATGTCAATTATTTTATCATTTTCATTGACATTTTTTTTCAAGTAGAGATCATCATCCGTGTTACTAAACGTTTCAAAACTTTTTCAGAGATTTAAAAGAATTTTTTGTTTTGCTCTTTGTGTTTTTACTATACCCAAGAAATTAGTTTTGAAGCGCGGGTCAAGAAAACTTGCAATCAGATATTTGGCATTTTCATTAAAGTTGAACTGCGCTTCAAGTTGAGATTGAAGCAATGATCTCACTGTTAATAAATTCAGTGTTTTCTGTTCTGTTTCTTCCTTTCCCAGGTATTTTAACAAAGTGACAGTATGTGAAATTACCTCAGAAATGCTGTTGTTGCTGACTTGTCTCAAATAAAATCTCATATCCTTTAATGATATCACAAAGACTTTACGAGCTGATTCTGATTTTCCTTATGTTTCTCAAATTTATTGTTGTGATTTTGACCGGTAAACTCGTGGGGTATCCAACGTGATGCTATTTTTTTTTTTTTTTTCAAGAGCGTTTTGAATGATTTTATTGATTGCAAAGCTATTAATCGATGCAAGTGCTTCATATTTTGTATGACGGTTTTTTTTTAATAGTGGCACGCACACTTTAGATATTCTCAGTTGTATACGAAGCTTTAGGGTGCCCTTGTGTGGGAATCATCTTTGAAACTTTATAATCTTGAAATAGATCAGCCCACTTTGCAACTGTACTTTATTTTGGTGGTTGATCAACATGACTGATTGGTTTAGCCAACACGGTGATTATTTATGATTGATTTTCTCCCACTTGCAATGGTTTACGAGATTTTCGGAAACGGACGTAACGAAAACAGTTTATTTTTACGCGCCAAGTAAACAAATTTTCTCTAAATAAAAATTCAAAATGGTTTCTGAATCATCTTTTTACCTATAAAGTAACCTACTATCAAACTCGTGGATAGACTCGATCCATGATGCATCTTATAATCTAAAAATTCACTCATGGGTTCATAATGTGTATATCTAGGATTCCAGTTTACAACATATACCATCTGAATACTGATGTCGTAAATATATATATATATATATATATATACATATATATATATATATATATATATATATATATATATATATATATATATATATATATATATATATATATATATATATATATATATATATATATATATATATATATATATATATATATATATATATAATTAAAAAACAGTGATTTCTATGTCTGTTTTGCTTAAAACTACTATTTAACTGTAATTTAGACATATAGTTGTAAACTGATATTTGAGATTCAATTAAAATTTATCTTTATAAGTAATAATATTAATAGTCAAAGAAAACGTTATTTAGTCTATCCAGCTGATTATTTCTAGTTTTTGTACTACTTTTTTTAATAAATTGAATTTTAATATCTATATAACTTTTAAAGAGCAGATTTTATAAAAAAACGCATGATTTAATAAAACGCATATTTAATAAAAATTAAAAAAAAATACTTTAATAAAAATATTTTAAATAAAAACATAAGTTTATATTTATAGCCCTAATTCAATGCTAAAGATGGTAAATTTTTGCAACTTTTCACAAAAATTAAAAAATTGCGGACGTTTTGGACCAAATTTCGTATTTCTTCAAAAAAAACTTAGGGAATTTTTAAGGCAAAAAAAATTGCCGTGCAATATGACATAGACAACATACTTGGCTATGATATGGGTTGTGCCTTAGGTTATGGGTGCATTAAAACTCCAAATAAAGAACGGATTTTAATATATGCTCGATATTTAATTTTTTTTCGAATTTTGAAACTTTTCTTTTATATATGTTTAATAAAATTGAGCAACATCTTTAATACACAATAAAAAATTTCAACAAGTACTTAAAATGTTCATAATTAATTTCAGTTCAAGTTAATATATAAAAGTTTAACTGTTTACTGTCTTATTGCAACTTTATAAATGAAGTTCTAAAAACTCTTCTAACAATCTAAGTATATAAAAATTGTAAAGTTTCGATTTAGTCTGCAAACTAAGCTACCTCCTACAGATAACTAAGCCACCTCTACTAAAAAAAGCATTTGTTCAAGAGTTACCCTAACCGAAAGTGAAATTAATCTAAGAAAAATTGAGCTCGGGAAAGTGTTTTAAAATTTAAGATTATTCAAAATATAAGCAAGAAACATATTAGCAAACGCAGTTTCAATTTACACATTTATTTAAGGTTTAAAAATTGGGATTTTTAAATAATACGGAAGACGTACTCACCCTGTCTGAGTATGGATAAGTATATATTCACAACTTGTCTTGCAAAGCATTTTCACTAACTATCGTTGCTTTTCGATCAAGCCTTTTCTTTAAAACATCAGTAGGCTTAAGATTATTTATATTTTAAAAATTTAATATTTGTAATAAAAACTTTGTAATGGATAATTTCTGCATCTGCAGGAATTGCAGCAGGTTCTTGGTGTTTCATGGTGTTTCTTGCAGCAGGTGTTTTTTTCTTGGTGATTAAAATAAGTTATAAAGCACATGGAGTAAAATTTAAACTTTTACCATTAAGAGATCGCCATTTATTTCGATAACTTTTGGCAAATTTTTGGCATTTTTATTTTACTGATGGTTTTATTTCTATATTGCTATGTTTTTCTAGAATCGTTTTTGTATTTCTTAAATAAGTCGGAGTAGTATTTCTTTAAAGTTTTTTTCTTTGTTTTTCAAACTGTTTGACTGAATGTTTTATTTTAAATTGTTTTTAGGTATTTGGCATACAGATTTTATTTTATTCTCAAAGATTTTTTTTAATTTTATTTCAATCCATGGTGATTTAAATATGTTTAAGAGAAGTAACTTTCAGACATGGAGTAAACTTTAAACTTGGATATGTTTAAGATAAGTAACTTTCAGACATGGTGTAAAATTTAAATTTGGGTATGTTAAATACAAGTAACTTTCAGACATGGAGTAAACTTTAAACTTTGGTATGTTTATGATAAATAACTTTCAGACATAGAGTAAACTCTAAAATTGGGCATGTTTTTGACTGTATCAAACAAAATTGTTTATCATAATATCGCAGCGATATTATGATAAAAAAAAAATGTAAACATGGTTTTGAAAAACAGACACAAATGACATTTGTCAAATAAACAAATTTTTCAAATATTAATTCAGAATTTTTTTGCCAAACTTTTCCAACAAGACAATGTTTTCTCTGATTAAGATGATTTGTTCTACTTTTTCTGGGTGTAAGTTGTGTCTGGATGATCGGACGACATTTCCACCTGAGCTAAAAACTCTCTCTGATTTAGTTTAACTTGCTGGATTAGCTAAAATTTGTCTAGGTAATGAAGAGAGTTCTGGCAATGTATCTGAATGCAATTTCCACCAATCAAGAATCGGAAAGTCTTTTTTGGCATCAGGGAAATATTCATACTGGCACATTTCGCTCAAAATAGGATTTAGTTCAGATGTTGGCTCTTGTGTTTCAAGTGTGATGTTCAACTTGCGCTTCAGTTTTGAATTAGGGGACAAGTCTGCTGAAAGGACTCTGGCAACAGGTTGGCACTCAACATTATCCTTAACCTGTGAGGCTAACCATTCTTTTGTTGTTTGAAATTTTTTGAAGAGCTTCAAGTGAAGTCCCTTTAAAGCAGGATTTAAGTAGTTTGCTGCAACTCAATAAGTTTCCAGTGTGACAAAGAGGAAATCTTTTCTCAATGCAGCTTTTCAAGTTTAATTGCATACAAGACACCGTAGCCATTTTTTCCATCAGTCTCAATAAATTGATCAATTTTGTCATGGATTAAATAAAGAGAATCGGCGACAGTGTTAATTGTTGGAATAGACACAGTCGACCACGTTTCTGTAGCTTCTTAAAGTGGTGCCAAAATTTCTACTGCTCCCTCGATTGATTTCCACTGTGATGCACTGATGGTCTTTGAAAAAAAAATATCTTCATTTGCACATAAGCTGATAATTGCACTCTTTAGATGTAGGACAGAAGCCATGCAATCCAGTTCACTACTCCATCTTGTGTCAACAGATTGGCGTAACTGTCTAAAATTGATTCCTTGAGCGTCTGATTCTGATTCAAGCAACTCAGCTGCAACTGTTGACTGGTGAGTTAAAGAAGCCAAATCTTCGCATGTTTTTAACGCATCATCCATTCCAGCAGTCATTCCAAATGAGTCTCGAACTGCACATTGCAAAATATGATTGTTGCACAAGTATTGGTCAAGGCGCTTTGACAATTTGACTGCAAGTTTCATGTTTCTTGCCTGGTCGTTCACGCAGTACATTGGCAAATCAGCAGGCAAATTTAGTTCTTCTAAGAAAGAATCTAGCTTTCCTTTAATTAAGATACCTGTGTGTCTGCCTGGGAACTGTTGGACATGGGGTGTCCAGTGATGTAGTCTCCAATTTTCGTCAATAGCATGAAAAGTCCAGGAGATGTAGCTGTCCTGAGCTCTAGAAGTCCAAAGGTCAGACGTAAATGCAGCACCTTTTAGATTTGTCGTAATCTCCGTTATTATGCTCTTCATTCCAGCTTGAAATTCTCTTGACTGAATTGAAAGCTTTCTTGAATATGTTGTTCTGTGATGAAGGCTCAGTTTAGGGTTTGCAATGTCAAACAATTTCTTGAAACCTCTTCCTTCGACTGCTGAAAAGGATGCCAGATCAGTGCAAAAGTATTCCAGCATTGCAGAGTCAAACTGTTTTTGAATGAAATTGTCTTTGTCATATTTGGACTTTGTTTCAAGCATTTCGACCATGGTTCGTTGTTTCTTCTTAGGAGGAGGAAGAAGAGAGTCGTCAGTTTTTTCAGAATACTCAACGTAATCTTGGCTGTGTTTTTTTTCGAGGTGACGATGAAGTCCGCTTGTGTTTCCATCTTTTGTTTTCAAAGGCTTTTTGCACGCCTTGCATTCAGCACCATCACTTGTTTTTTGAAAACATCTCCAGATTTTGTTTTTTCTTGGTGACATTTTTGATCGTTGAAATGAGGCAAGAATATTTCTTTTCATTATGAACAATATGTGTCAAGTTGAATTCCACTGGTAAACTAATGCACCATTTTATACAAAAAATTTTTGTATTTAATTAAAAATATTTAAAATCTAATTAAAAATCTAATTAAAATCACGGAGTCAAAATATTAATTAATTAAAAAAACAAGTTATTAAGTATTTTGTAAATTATAATAATTTTTAATTTGGAAAATAATATAATATTCAAGTCTCGTTCTACTAACTATTTCTCGTTTCTGACGAGAAGTCCCATTTCTCACGAGAAACGAGATTAAGACGAGATCTCGCTTATGGTTAAGTTACAGAGTTTTATTTTAAACTTCGAATTAGTAAAATCATAAAAGAATGCCAGCATTCTTTTTTAATATACAAAGTTTATTTAAAAAAACCTAATTTTTTTAAGTCTTTTTTAAAATTAGATTATTTTGGTTCTTGTTTCCAGCGTTCACCGTTTTTTATTATTGATGTGGGTGTTCTTAGGGTTTATGTAGTACAGAATGTAACACAACTTGCTATATTCTTTAATATAGTTCACATAATTTTTGTATTTCTAGAAGTTTCTTCATTTATGATGGAACCTTTGTTTTTGTTTTTTATACTATGAGGGAAAATTAATGAATGCAAAAACTATTAGGATAATGTTTTGAACAAAACCTTGATTTAATATAACGTCTGTTTTGTAAACTTTAAGTATGTGACCAATAAATGCTTTATTGTATGTGACCAATGAATGTTCTATGGTTCTAAATATTCTAATTCTGGTCTCAAATTATGGTTTCTTGATATTTTAAAACTATTTGATCAAGGATTCTTTGGAAGCACAACACAATCAAAGTGTCATTGCCAAGGCAATTTTTTAATTAACTAAGCTGAAAGGTAAAAGTCGTAAGATTTTTACATTTCGGTTAAATCTCAACTTTTCACTTTAATTTAAAACTAATGCTTTTTTTAATTAATTGTCATGTGCAATCCAATTTTCAAACTTTGTGTTATTTTTATTTTATTTTTGACGACACCATGTCACATCTAACTCAATGTGTTAGAATAATTTTCTTTAATAGAACAATTGAGTTTACCTTCAAATGATTATTAACTGGTTTTATTTAAGATTCTTAAGCGCGGCATTTTATTTAATATTAACGGGTATGTTAATGATAGTCTCACAAATATAATGGCGTACTAATATTAAAAATCTTTGGAATAAAATAATACACGCTCTTACATTTGTATGCAGCGTCTGGAGTAATTCTTTTTGCCATAATGATAATTATGACTGTATGGACGCTCGTCTAGTATAGGTATTATAAAAATTATGACACACGTAAGACTTCGTTCATTATAAAACTGTAAACAACATTTTTTTAATTATAACTTAAAACATTTATTTTCAAGGGTTGGTTGACATTTATTTTCAAGGGTTGGTTGAACCCTAACTAAACTTTGAAATCAGCTTAATCTTTAAAAAGTTAAATAATTTAATGCTTTTATTTTTTGAAATGTTAAGATTAATAATTTGGTTAAATTTGAACAATGTGCTTAAATAACTCAGAGAAAACATATTCATAAAGTTTAAATATTTCCGTTCTAAATTTATATACTTCCGTTTTAAATTTAAATACTTCCGTTTTATAAATAAGGTAAAATTAGAGTAGTAAAAATTAGTATTTTTGTAAAAGTTTCAATTAATTGGTGTTTAAACATTGATAGTTTACTCTATATTCACCATAAAGTGTTTTTTAGAAATACTTATTTCAAATCTGAGAGATAAATCAGGTCAATTAAAAAGAGACATTTAGATCTTTAAGAGGTGCGCCGCAAACTTAAGAAAACAACAAAAATTAATCTGTAAAAATATTTTATTTCTCGTCTTTTAAATAATATTAAAAACAATTTTTAAAAAATATCGTTTTATCTCCAAACTCAATGCGTTTCATCTCTAAACAAAATGCCTTAAACTTTGGTTATTTTTGTGTCGTACAGCCGAGCGACGATATTGGTTTTAAACAATTTACTTATTCTGTGAGGAGAAATTGAATATTCTTTTGTTAAATAATTTATTTTATTTTATAGTCTTAAATATTATTTTGTACAAGAAATTCTAAATAAAATTATGAATCTTGAGAATGGATGAAACTTTTTTTCTTTCTATGTAACAACCCTAATTAAATACTTTTGGAACGAAATGGAACTTTGTGAACAATCAGCAAAGTATATTTATTTTGCAATGCATTATGAGCTATACAATGGAGTCTCATTTTTCACTATTTAGTATCCAATAATTGCTAATAAAATCTACTACTATGTTTGGCCACAGTTTTAGCCATGATCACAGCCAAATGCTTTAAACTTTTATGTATCCAACAAAAAAGATATATAAATGAATATATAAAAAAAAATTAGCAAACAAAGATGTATCTTATAATTTTCGTTTAATCTAATAACTTGGGATATTTGAATCAAATTTTTAAAATAAAGTTCTTATAATGGATTTGGGAAAAGATGTATATAACTTTTCATTTGGGAGCGGAGTACAAAATATGAAATTTGAAAAACTAATATATTCAGGAATTTCATGGCAAGGCTTCAATCTGGATTTAGCTAAATAACTGCAAAAAAGCAATTGCAACATGTGACGTTTATGCTTTACCAAACGCTTTTTTTTTTTTGGTAACCAAAATGCGTTTTTTTGTTGTTCTTGTAAAATCTTGTAACATCTCTAAAGTTATAGAAACAGATTAATTCTTACATTATTATTGTTACGTTTTAACAGGAAAGACGAAGGATGTCTAAACATTACATGGATCTGCTATAAGTAACTTTTTCAATTAGTTTCAGAAAACTGGTTTATTAGACACTTGATTGGTAATTTTAAGGATATCCACATTACATTAAATGCTATATTTAAACTCTAAAATAATTCTTGGAATTATTAAATAATTAAAAATTAAGTAATTAAACAAGCTGCTTATCAGGTGGTTACAAAAACTCATTTAAAAAATGCAAAATTATTGATTAAAAAAGTTTTGATTTGAATTTTTATTCTCATTGTTTTTACCACCTCGTGACTGTCTTATCTTTTATTACTGCTATCTTTTTGTCATAAAATTGACTTTGTGAAGATAGTGTCGAAATAAAAATTTTGCAATAGTAAGATCAATATTTTGCAAAATGTTTTGTTTCTCAAGTTCAATTTTATTTTACAAGTTCAGCTTTATAAAAAGAACATTACTTTTATTTATTAAATATAGTAATTTATTTTACCATTGTAACTTTCAATTTTTCAAAGATTTCACCGTTATAGTTATCTATTTCTCAATTATGACAATTTATCTATGGCGAAATTGGTTCGCAAATAATCTTTTCTTTTTTGTGACAATTGTAACTTTACAAAATTTAAAAAATTATTTAAGCTGCTGTGTTTCAACTCTACTTTTGCTCAAAGCTATTATTAGTATTTTTGTTGTAAATCTGTAATGAATATGTATTTACATACTTTCGGAGTGTTACCACTAAATCTTTTATTCCGTAAAAATGTGAAAATGACTGGCTCAAAAAAAATTGTGAATATGGTTGGATCAAAAAAAAAGTGAAAATAGCTCAAAAACAAGTTATAATAACAAGATTTTGAAACACAATAAGATATATAATTAATAAAGGAAATATATACGAATAAAATACATAACTTAAGTCTTGTTCAAAAACTCAAAATAAGACCAAGAAAATCCTTATAACGACATTTTTAAAAATTAGGATAGACACAATAAGCTTTTAATGGAAGCCTGAAATGAACCGCATCCTAGGAACAAAATAAGATGCAAACCGGGTATCTTTATAGGATGTTCAATTTAATAAAAAAATTATGTATAATAGTGGTATTTACAAAATGAGAAAAAATTTTCCGATTATCATCCTCGTTGCAATCATCATCCTCATTAAAATTAAAATTGTCATGTCATAAATGAATCATAAATATTTAAATGAAGAACTTAATTATTACAATCATTTTATTTTTTATAACAATACTGGTAATTAAAGAAAAATTTTACAAAATTGAATTTAAAAATGATGAAAAAAATGTATATAAATATGTATGTATACAAAATAAATACATATGTATACAAAAATATGTATATATATATATATATATATATATATATATATATATATATAATATATATATATATATATATAACATACATACTATATATATATATATATATATATATATATATATATATATATATATATATATATATATAATATATATATATATATATATATTTATATATATATATATAACATATATACTTTATATATATATATATATATATATATATATATATATATATATTATATATATATATATATATAGTATATATGTTATTGTTACTTTCAGTACCAGGAATTAGCTAAATGCTAATGTTTATCATATATATATATATATATATATATATATATATATATATATATATATATATATATATATATATATATATATATATATATATATATATATATATATATATATATATATATATCATATATGTATAAATTTATATTATATATATATATAAATTTATATTATATATAGATATAAACTTATATTATATATAGATATAAATTTATATTATATATAGATATAAATTTATATTATACATATATAAAAATTATAATTACAAATGTATAAAAATTTACTATTTGGAAAAGGATGTGCATTTTTTAAGAAGTAAGTGTAATATTTTACATTAATGTATGATGTCATAGTACAGTAATCGTCACAGCACGCCCTTAGTTTTAAATATAATCGTTAGAATGTTTAAAATTATATAAACAAACATCGCATTATCGGCTTTTTAAAAATTATTTTAGAATGGAATTATCGCTGTTTTGATAAGGTTGAAACCATTACTATGCTAATTGATGACTCGTTAAGTTGATGAAAAAAATAAATGAAATATATACGTCAAGCTACTGACCAAATCTTTTTTAATCATAAGACTAACCGAAAATATCAATTTGTGTTAGTACGACAGTCTACCGAACATCAACAACTCTAAATAAAAGAATTCAATAGTCGCTAATTGATTGAAAAATTTTTGAATTACACTGATCGCTCGATAATCCGTCGGCCATTTATGAATACTAATTAGTTAAGCGGCAAACTACTGACGTCTCAAAAACAATAGAAACAAATAAATTCAATAGTTACCTCCTCATATAAAATCCCAGCAAATTCAGTTTAAATTTCAGAAACCTAATAACTGCAGTTAATTAGGGAAATTAAAACTAATTTTTTAAAATGAACTTTTGTAATCTTCATGCAGTTTTCTTTTTCATCTTTATAATGATCAAAACAACTAATGTACAAAGTCAAAGTGACAGGTAAATCGTATATAAAATACATTTTTAAAAAGTTGAATATTAAAATAAAATAAAATTATTTTACTGAACTATTCACTTTTTTTGATATTGCTTTAAAAAAAAATTTCAACGTTAAATTAACAGCACCTATAACGACCTACCAAACACTCTTTCCTCTTCTTTGACAAGTGTTATTCGTCTTAATACGGAATACCTACGATCAAACGACGACGAAGCAACAAAGAAAGCTATCAGCAGTGCATCTCTTTGTGGTATTAACGAATGTCAACGACAATTTAAAGATGAAAAGTGGAACTGCTCTATAGCATCTGGTTCTTTACAAAAAACAGCAAAGTTAGGTACAAAATATTTTTGTGATACTTTTAAGTTCTACGATTCAAACTATTTATTTTTTGGATTACATAATAACACATGTCATAGTCAACTAAAAAAACTTAATTTCAGCTTTAAATAATTTTGTAGTTTGAATAAATTTATTGTTAATAATTTTCTGAGTTTAAAAATATCTGTACAAAATTTTTTTTTATAGCAACCCGAGAAAGCGCTTTTTTATTCGGAATATTCTCGGCAAGTTTAGCTCATATAATTTCAACCGTTTGTTTAAAAGGATTGAAACAAGAATGTAGATATAAACTAGATCCAACATCGTCGCCGTCTCCAACATCGTCACCTCTGTATAACGAAAATTGTTTACAAAATTGCATAAAGCATGGAATAGATTCTTCACGAGAACTTTTGTCAAGCAAAAAGATTAGGGATGCTCGTTGGCAAATGGATGAACACAATAAAGAAGCGGGAAGAACAGTCAGTTTATATTTGTTTTTAATCCTTAATGACATTTTGACATTTTTTTGTCAATTTATTTTTATTTCTTCAACTTTATTTTCAATTATTTTTATTAGCTTCTTTTTTATTGTTAGGCTTTAGAAAAAATTAAAAAAGAGACGTGTATTTGCCATGGGCTTTCTGGTGCTTGCGCGTTTAAAAAGTGTGTTCGAATTTTGCCGTCTTTTGAAGAAATGGGTAACGAACTAAAAAGTATATATAATAACGCATTTAAAGCAGGACCAGATAACAATGGACAACTTATTACGCATACAAATATCAAGCCAGAAAAAAATTACTTTATTTATATGACGGACAGTCCTGACTTTTGTAATACCGATGTAGCACTTGGTGCAATAGGTACAAAAGGCAGAAAATGTTCTCTTTCTGCAAATTCTCCGGATAGTTGTGAAAAACTTTGCTGCAACCGAGGTTTTAGTGAATTTTCGTTTTTAATGGAAAAAACTTGTGCATGTAAGTTTCACTATTGCTGCAGACTAGACTGCAAAATTTGTCAACATAATGTAACAGAATTTCGTTGCAACTAACTGAGTTATTGTCAGCGGTATAGGTAATATATAAATATTAACTTAAAAAAAATTTTATTTATAATTAAATAGGTTGTTTAATTAATAACTATTTACACGTTAAAAAAATTACTATTTTTTTAATTCTTTTAAATTTTTGAATTAAAGTTTTACTGGAATTTTTATTTTTATATATTTTATATGTTGTTTTAATTAGTTTTCATGTGTTCCTTTTATTGTACAGAATTTAATGCAATTGTAAATAAATAACTTATTATAGTATAGTTTTATATAGACATTATATAAATTGTAAAATTATCTATAGCTTAAGCACAAACTTAAAAAGTTGAAATATATTATTTTGTAAACTTACCTCAAGTTTTTACAACTCGAACAAATTTTACACTTTTTTTTTGTATTTATTATTATTATTATACATTACTTTACTTCCAATTCAAATCTTATTTTTTATTAATCAGTCTCTAACTCTATAAAGGCAGACATTTAATTAAATATCAAAATGTGGTTCAATGCCACCTCTGGGCAAGTTTTATAATATCGGTTAGGAAGGAGGCGTGAACTTTCTTTCAAATGCTCTTCCGCGGTGCTCTGTGATAAGACCGTAAGGATTTCCTGGGGCACCTAAAAAAAAAATTAAAAAAAGTCAGTTGGCTTCGAGAGTTTACTTTTGGAAAGGTTATAATGAACGAAATTGAAATCTTTATGTATGTAGGAGGTGAGGTATGAACAATTAATGAGCAAAGAGAATTGAAAATTGTTTAAAATTGCTCTTTTAGTTCATTCTTTAAAACTTAAGCTAAACTATAATTAAACTTATATTATGTAATATTGAACTATGTTAAATAATATAAAACAATGTTAAATGAAATTAAATTAAAAGTAACATTGAACATTATATAATTGTAAAACTATTTAGAGCTTAATATCAATTAATTAAGAATTAACAATGTCTATTTAGTATATAACTATTAGAGTATAGATGCCAGCTCCAACTTCAATTGGAATATTAAAAATGAAGGAGGCATAAATTTCCACGTTAAATACTCTTCCGAGGAGAGTAATTTATGGACAGCCAATTAATAAGAGGTTGTCCATAAACTACGTCACGCTCTGGAAAAGGGGAAATTTTTAGCGGTTTTGTGACGACTCGTACCAAACTTGTTACTAAAGAGTAACGATATTGTAACGAGAGGTGGTAGGGAGTCAAAAGTTGTGTGATGTAATTTATGGACAACTCCTAACCGCTGAAAAAACTCTTTTTTTTTTCAAGTTCATAAGAACCAAAAAGTCCAAAAAGTAAGTACGCTTTTATTTCGATGCAATCCTCCAGCATTTTGCTTTACGCTTTTTTGAGTAATATTCACCTCCCTAAATGTACCTATGTTTTTAACCTACCTATCAACATCTTATGATTTTTTATTTTATTTAGTGTCTCCTTACTTTTATAATTTACCCCTTGCCCCCCATCTAATATACGCTATTTGCAGACCCCTCTCCACCATTTGAGCGTACGTACTTTATGGACAATCCTTCAGCTTAAATCAAGTTCTAATTATAAATTACCTTCAACAAGACATCCCATTAACAATTTTTATAATCCGTCAATATAACTTAAAATATCAGACTACTTAGTTACTTATTGAGAACCACTGACTTCGACTTAGACCCTGAATAATGAGATAAAAAATGTAACCACAATTAAATTGTTTTAAAGAACAGCGAAACAACATTTATTTAATGTAACTACTTTTAACTCGCATTTATGTAATAAATACGATTTAAATAACTGTCAACTGTACGTGTACGTGTCAATAACTGTCAAACTGTACGTGTATGTAAAACTCTTGAATAAATAATGATTAGTTTATACTTATATTTTTATGAACTTAAACCTGTAAAATTTTAGAAAAGAATAGAGTAAATCATTTCACAAACAAAGAAGAGAGAAGGTAAGATGTGTTCAGAGACATATTTATATTTTTGACGCCCTGGGGCACTGTTCCTTTAGGCGCCCTCTTTTAAGAGTAACTGTCGACTTTGGTATGGGGTGATTATTAAAAACCAAACGTTTTTGATACAAAAATATATATTAAATTAATCAATTAACATAAAAGAAAAAAATTATAATTTTTTACTTGAGTTTTATTATATATTATATAAAGTTCATATCTATGTTAAATGCAGATTCAATTGAATCTGCATTTGATGTAAGGAAACAGTTCTTGAAGTTTATCAGTTCTTATCATTTTACCATTTTATCATTTTATCATAGATCCTATAAAAATGTTATTTTTAATTAAAATTTTTGAGATGAATTTTATTTAAAAACAATATTTTATATATTGATATTGAAGTATTTCTGCTTTTTTGTAAACTTCTAAATGTGATTCAAAATACTTTAATTGTTTACGAGTTTTATAGCTGTTTCAAGACTGTTTAATTTTAAATGTAGTCCATAATCTTTGGTTGATATTTCTGATTTATCATCTTTGATAAATGACCGTGTGTCATTTATTTTATTCCAATTTTTGTTTAAACTATTACTTGCATCAGGTCTTGCTGACTACCTGGTATCTGCAAGCCTATATTGCTATTATACAATCTGTCGATAACATTTTAAAAAATTTTTGGTAAATTTTGTCTTCGTTATTTTTTTTTTATAAATCTTGTTATTCTTTTATTATTGCAAAACACAAACCTTTTTATTTACTACTTGAAACATTTAATATGTAACATATTTTACAGCGGTTCTCGACGACAAAATTTTTACGGTCTTCTTCGAGCCTCCCGAGTCTCCGCGTTTGTTTGTTTTTTATATGTTAAAAATCTTCACTTGTAATTGTTTATATTTTGGCTAGTAAGTTTTATGAAATATTAACAAAATGTTTTAAATGTAATAAAGAACATATATATATATATATATATATATATATATATATATATATATATATATATATATATATATATATATATATATATATATATATATATATATATATATATATATATATATATATATATATATATATATAGTTTTTTGAGCGATACGCTTTCTGTTTTAATTAAACTGTTCTATTTTCCATCTATGTTTAGAAGCACAAGAAAAATTTATATATAATATATTTTGTATACATTTGTAATATTTAATATATAATATATTATTCAAAATATATAATATATTTTGAAGCAGAATAAAAAATTCAGAAGCATTTCTAAAACAGTTCACAGAGCATTCACCAACAAGATTTAAAGAATGCGCATTAAAAGAAAATGGTACCAAAGTAGCTAAAGGATTAAATTTTTTAATGCGAGCTTGAGGTCACCGGACATGTTAGACGCATTGTCGTAACTTTGACCACGAAAATAGTTTATATCTTATCCATGCGATTCTGTTTTTTAGTGTTTTTACCCAAAAAGTTGGGTTAAAACACTAAAAAATTTACTACCGAACAGCCATTCTTTTGAGCATTCCAAAAAGCCCACCTTCTCCCTCCCCCACCCCTGGATTCTTGATGTGTTGTCTTCTGCTTGCTCCTGTCAGAATACAAAGAATTTATTTTTTACAAGAATATTGTAAAGTATTTTAAATAAATACTTTACAATATTCCAAATAAATACATTATTTAAAGAAAAAAAAATACTATTTAAATATAACTTGTTTTTTATATACAACACCATTTATAAATAAATCAAATAGAGTAAAAAATGTTCAGCACATGCAATCGATCATTTTTTAATTAACAATTATATAGAAACTTTATTCCAAAAGTTTTTAAACTTTAATTAGTCACTTTCGTATATAAGTAAAAAGATCCCGTGTAAGTTAAAACAAATTCTTTTAAAGCAACATCTAACGCAACCTATCAACAATACAAATAATTTTTCAAAAAAAATAAAATAAAACAAGACGTCGAATCAGGTTTTTAAGAGTGATAATACAAACAAAGCGTTCAATATGTTTATTAGCAACTTTCTTGATGCACATGAATTAAAAAAAACTAAAATTAAAATCATTAAATCACTTCTTAAAACATATTTAAATAATAAAACAATTATAAAATGTTCAAAAAATAAAAAAGTTTCATAATAAATTTTTAAAAAAGCAAAGTCTTCACAAAAAAATCTTTTCGAAAAAACCTTTTTTTACAGTAAACAAAATATTAAAAACAAATTTGATAATTAAAAATCATAGAAAGAAAAAAAAATAAATACAACCATACTTGCTCGGAGAAAATTTCAATAACAATAGTCCTCAACAAACCTAAATAAAAATCATGACTGCGACTTGACGTGACATGACTGCATAACTTTTAAACTCTGAAAGAGTAGAAAATGACCTTTTCTTTCTTAAAAATAATTAATCATCTGGCTTTGAATACGTTTCACATAATGTAGTTGTTGCAAATAAAATTAAGATTGCAGAATTGATACGTATATAAAAACCTGCAATAAATAAGGAGATTTTTCCTGAAGCATTAAAGTCGGCAAAGATATGTCCAATCTAGTAGCGTAGCTAGGGTTTCTGGCGCCCAGGGCAATGCTGAAAATTGTCGCCCCCCTGAAACAGACGTACGAACTAAAAAAAAAACACCTAATGTTTCCAAGTATATGATAATTTTAATTATAAAAATGCAAATGCTAATCATAATGCAAACTCAATTTAACTTATGCTTCCAATTACGTATCCATAATGGTTCATGTGAATTAGTCATTAAAAGTGACAGATGGTCAATCAGATCCGATAATCAATAACTGTTTATAAATTATAGTTTGATCTTTCTAGCTTTAACTGCGGCAAAATTATCTATTATGTCGCCAAAGTCTGTTCATTCTAGAGTTTCTCTTTCGACACTGAGGATAGCCAAATCAACAAAACGTTGTTGCCCCATTGAAGCTCGTAGATGAAAGAATAAGCTTCAACTTGCTGAAGGAACGTTTGCAACTGGCTATTGAAACTGCAATTGTGAGCAAGATTTGTAATGCAATGCGTAAATTTGGAAAAACGTCGTCTCCGTATGACAAAATAAATGAAAGTAAATTTAGCGGAGTTGTTGGTATTGGGCCCCCACGAGATTTAAGCAGCACCTGACAATCTGCGATTTCAGTAAATAATTCTGCTCCACTGATATCTGTACTGTAAAAGTTTTCCAGATCCAAACAATGTTGCTGCAAACTTTTTTGATTTTCATCACCATCCCTCTTTAGCAATATTCTCACATTGAGCAAGAATCCAAATTTTTCATTGAGATCATTTAATCGTCTTAAGCGAGTTGTTAGTTCTTGTTGAAAATAATCCAATATCATTTTCAAAACTCTGCAAACTTCATCTTTGTGCGGCCGTAACGCAGTGGTTAGAGCGCTTGCATAAGAAGCAGGAGATCCAGGTTTGAAACGAGCTCTGGACATATTTTCGCGTCACGTTCAGGAAGTAGGCGTGAACTTTCTAGTTAAATGCACTTTCGCGGTGTTCTGTTACAAGACCATTAGGTATTCTTGGGGCACCTAAAAAAATCTTCAGCAGAGAGGCCACAATCTCTAGCCCCTTCACCTGGCATTATTCGCCGTCGCCTGATTCTCCTCTCAACTTCGATTCCCCACTCCATACATCTGCCCTTGCTATACTCAATTGCATTTTGGCACAAATGATCACAAAGTTCTTTGAGATAATTTTCCAACATTTTCATATCAGATGCTGCATCTTTAAAGTTCATTGTGGGATCTTGTAGTCGTTTTTGAACGCGGTCTACTTTTCCCAGAATGTTGTTCCAGAAATGAAGTAAAACAATGAAATTAAATTTCAGAATATTTTGAAGTAAAGTTCCAGCTTCATTTCTTGTATCCACCTAGCTTGTCTGGCTTATGTCATTTGAAAGACTTTTAAGAAGTTCAACCAATTCAGCGACTCCTTCAGAAATTGCTTTAACAGCTTCTGCATTTGCACACTCTATCTGGTTTCTGCTTCCCGTTTAACAGTGATCTTAACAGCATTTTTCAAATCTCCCATCGCAGAGTCAAACGAGAAAAGAAAACAGATAAATGCTTTCAATTGTTCCAAAAAATATTATGACTATAGGATCAGCGTTGTCGTAACATTGGGATCTACAATCTGCCAGTGATAGATTGTCCGATTTATGTTTCTCAGTAATAACAGCTTCAAGAGTTGTTTCATCTTTGGCATGGATTTCAATGTATCCAAACAATGACTCTCAGATCACAACATCACTAACAAAATCAATGTACACAAATCTTATTACTTCGGATAACTGCTCTCGAGTCACAGATCAAGAGTCAAACCAAATAAGATACCAAAATACTTACTTCTTTTGATATTAGTGAGGAGCTTATCTCTAACAGTACAGGCAAGTAGGCTGATGAACTCATTTTGAATGTCTGGAGACAGATAAGATACGGACCCTGGATTTTCTTTAGCTTTCTGTAGATGGTTTGCAGCGAGAAGGTCTACTCAGCAAGGAGTTTCAGAAGGGCAAGAAAGTATCAAATATTGGCTCCTTCTTCAGCAGTACTAAGTTTTTCTCCATGACCACGTAAAACCACGTTCTGAGAAGCAAGAACCTTAATACAAGAAAGAATTCTTTTTAAGATATTTCCCCACTGTTGCTTTTCAGATTCAATTTGAGCTTCGAGTTCTGAATCTATTCCTTTTCCATAAATTAATCTTCGTTCAGCTTCTTTCCATATAGTAAATGATTTGCAGTGACAGAGACTGTTCTTGTGATTTTTTAATCGTTCTGTGTATCTCCAGTTGGTAAATCCATCAGCTGATTCAAAAGAAAATTGTGAATTTGAGTTAGAAGTTGGAAATAGTAAACAACAGAAACAATAAGCTGCTTCGTTAACTGATGAATATAACAACCACGAACGACCCACTTCATCACCATTTGCAAGTCGTCGTTTGAGCCATGTTGAGTTCATTGAACGTCCTCCTGAGTTTGCAACAAAAGGTCCATTCTTGTTTTGAAATAAATCAGATCCGCGAGCTATGATCTCAGTTCTAAGACTTTGCGACATGATCGCTGTGTTGTTTGGCCAAATTTTAAAAAACCAACATCAAGAAATGACAATACAACAGGAATAGGAAGATCTTCAACCATTTCTTCATTTTTACCGTCACTGTTATTATTACGATCCGGCTTGGGGGTATCTTCACCTCCTTGGTCCATTGAGTCTTTTTCATTTTCGGCAAACAAATGATATCTGCCTTCATCTCTGCTGTCATCTTCAAATTCTGATTCAGTATGCTTCAGTATGCTGTCATCTTCAGATTCTGATTCACTTTCTGCATCATACTTCTGGTCAACTTTGTAAGGTCAACTTGGTGCATACCTTGCTGATGATTAGTAATAGAATTAAAAATAAATAATAAATAAATTTTTTTGACAGTGCATCTTCAGTATTTTGATAATTTAATAGAGTATATAAAGCCCATTAAAGAAATATTTCTAAATTGAATTACATACCTTAGTTTTTTTGTTTGTTTTTATTGCCTCTTTTCTTTATAGTTAATGGAGATTGTCTTTATATTTGAATGCCAATCGCAAAAGTAATAGTGACTGTCGTTCAAATATACTAACACCAATAAAAATTTCTTAACATTTACTTTTATTTATTCAATGTACATATTTATGAAGGCTTTATTCTTCATATTAAAACTGAATTATACACAATATTTTAAACAATCTTATTTGATTTTAAAAGTGTTAAGTCTTCATAGCCGATCTGTGAAAATGATTGTGATAACTATATATATATATATATATATATATATATATATATATATATATATATATATATATATATATATATATATACATATATATATATGTATATATATATATATATATATATATATATACATATATATATATGTATATATATATATATATATATATATATATATATATATATATATATATATATATATATATATATATATATATATATATATATATATATATATATCTTCATTGAGCTCATGCCTGTTTTTATTAACCCTTTTTTTATATAAATGTTTTTTTTGTAAATTTAGTATTAGAACTTAAAGAGAATACGAGGAATTAAGGAACCTGTCGATATTTGAAGGCAAATTAAACATTAACATTACTTAAAATAAGAATAATTTTAAAATAACAATAGTTTTCCACTACCTATGATCATTGTTGTTGTTTCTAGGCATGATCAATAGTTATTGATGCGAACAATTGATGAAGACATATTAACAATATGTGAAGAAACGGGTTTTACATTTAGTAAGATTTACATTTTTTTTGTTATCATTTTATTAGATTCTTAGTTGTAACATGAAGTTGAATTTAGAGCTTTGAGATTTTTTTGATTACTTTTGTATTGAAGATTTACTAAAATGTGTGCGAATTCCGACTGCGACGTTTTTTTTTTGACAATTCGAACTGCGACGTTACCATAACTGTATGACTTAAATTGAAATCTCCGTATTATAAAATTCGCTTATTGTTGATTGAATGTAGTGATTAAAATCAAGCTACTTTTTCATTATCATAAAGACTTAAGTGAGGAAAGGTATGACTCTTTACCGCTTTAAGTTCTCTCCATTTATGTTTGACTAGATTTCATTTTAGTTTCAAATGTATCAAATTTAATGACGCCTAATTTGGTATATATACAAAAGTACTTTCTTTTTGTGTGACTTGCGAACTTCAAACTACGGGTTTTTTAATTCTAAAATCAACACTTTACCCAAGGCTGCTTTATCTAAATAAGCTGCTATTTTATCAATTTAAAGTTTGATTGACTTCATAATGTTATGCAGACTTTACTTGTTCTCTTATGTATAGCAGCTTATGTTATGCAGACTTTACTTGTTCTCTTATGTATACTTGTTCTCTATGTTTTCTTATGTATATGTATATATTTAAGTAATAAAATGGCATTAAAATTGAATTTACCAGACAAAATATTTGCAACAAGTAAAAATTTTTATGCGTCAAAGTTGAAATGAGCAATGCTGAGTTTGTATCATTTTCATTCTTTTACATTTTAACTTTTCATTCATACTTATCTGTTATTGCTTGATAAAAAAATAAAAAAAGACTGCGGTTTTTCTCATAAACAAATCGTAGTTGTTTGTTCTACAGTTTTATACGCTGCTGTGTTTCTATATAATAAATTGTTAAATCATTACATTTAGTCATTAATCGATGGACGCCTACAACTATTGAAACAAGATATAAAAAGATATTAATAATCTTTAGAGATTTTTCGTAATCCTTTATTCTATAAATATAAAACGAGAAGTAAATTTTTTTAATAGTTTGTATTAAAAAGTAAACAATACCGATAACGTTACAAATAAGCAAAGGTAAACGTAGTGTATGTTTTCGATTCTCTTTAAAAAAATCC
The DNA here is from genome assembly GCF_038396675.1 of Hydra vulgaris. Classification (NCBI taxonomy): domain Eukaryota; kingdom Metazoa; phylum Cnidaria; class Hydrozoa; order Anthoathecata; family Hydridae; genus Hydra; species Hydra vulgaris. Next base: position 24,599,457 of record NC_088925.1, read on the forward strand.
TTTTTTTTTAAGATAGATTTTTTTAATTTTTCAATTTTTTAATTTTTCAAATGGCTAATAAAAAGAGATTAAATTTTTAAAATTTATTTAAAAATTCAAAAAAATATTTTGAATTTTTAAATAAACTTCTACCTATCATCAAAATGCTGAATGCTTTTCCGCTTCATTTTCACAGAAAAATCCATTAATCATAGTTAAAGAAATTTATTTATATTAATATTATTATAATTATTATTGTTATTGCTATTATTGTTATTATTATCATTATTATTAATTTTATTACCATTATTATAAGAAATAAATTGCACGGTAGAAAATTTGAAATATACTTTAAGCTTTTTCTAACAAAATCTTGGTGAATCGCATAAATGTTTAGCAAAAACATATGTATTTATAACGTTATATATATATGTTAATTTTAACAATATTTATGCGTTTGTTTTCAGTTTAACTAAATATAATTGTTAAATAAAGTGGTTAGTGTTCAATGGTTTCTGCAAGTTTTTTCCTTACTCATTCTGTTATGTTTGTGGATACTATATTAGTCCAACACAAGCTAGACATAAAATTATCAGTATTACAATATTATTTACTGTATATCACGCTTATTTAAGCATGGCTATAGGCTTATTTTAGAAAGGCTATATCTTAGGCACGACACTAGAGGTGTGACAGCTGCATATCAAATCTGGAAGGATGACTTCGTGGAATCCAAAAATCAATGCCCTTTGCAATTTCAAGAATATAGAGAGAACCAATAAATCATCATTTAGATCTCTAGTTTATCCAATTATTCTATTTTCTATTGAATCAGTTCCACACAGTGTTGAATTGCTTGTGCCTACTCCACCTCAATCCAAAAAAGTAGCTGCGTATCATTCTGATGAAGATACACTTTATGAAATCATTGATGACTGTGATTTCAGAAAACCGAATGATTTCCCTCATTTCTCTTATCAAAAAGAACTTGATGACTTAGTTCGCGATTTCGGTCTCACTAAATCAAATGCCGAAGTTCTGACGTCACGTTTGAAAGAATGGAATTTATTAAATCTAAGTTGCAAAACTTCAAATTACCAAAAGAGACATGAAACAATATATGTAGTGTAAGAATCACTGTGCTATTGTCATGCCTTTCGTGTTCTTTTTGGTGAAACTGGCATTATTCACATTTCTGAAAAGTGGAGCTTATTCATTAAAAGCTCAAAAACACGTTTTGCTCCATAACAAAAATTAATTTCCATCAATCCCAGTAGCGCATTCTGTTCATCTAAAGGAAGACTACGAGAACATGAAATTGTTGCTTGAAAAAATCAATTACGATAGTTATAAGTTGGATGAATGTAAAGTCTTTAAGATGCAAGCATTTCTTGTCGGTCTATAATAGTATACACGAAGTACTACTTTTTTTTGTTTGTTTTTGGGATAGCAGGGCTGTTGATTAGCACTTTTTAAACGGGATTGACTAGTAAGAGAAAATTTACAGCCTGGTTTTCACAATGTTATCAAGCAATCTCTGATACCTCTAGAAATGATCTCACTTTTACCCCTTCAAATTAAACTAGGTTTTCTCAAACAATATTTTAAAGCATTAAAATGTCTGCAGTTAAAAAAAAAAGCGTTGATTGCATTTAGACAACAAGTTTTAGGCAACAATAGCTTGTGAAAAAATTAGCTTTACGGTATGCAGATATGAATTACAGATTGTCAATAAAGCTACCTACCTACAATCATACTTTAAATTTTTCAGATCAAATTTGGGTGATGTAAGTGAAAACTATGGAGAACGTTTTCATCAGGATATTCTAGAAATGAAAAAAAATATCAGGGCAAATGGGATACAGCTATGATAGGTTACTAGATCTGGTGTTTCTTACTGCGATGACAACAAACGTCATAAAAGAAACCACGTTCTGCTCTTCACTTTAAGTATTTTAAAAGATTGTAAGAGATAGATTAGAACATAATGTAACATTATATAATATATATATACCGTGATGTAGTATTATGTTTTGAAATATAACATTACATTTTTGGACTAATAATTATATCTACTCACTAAATCTCATGCAATACGATTAATATTTGTAGTTTAATCAATATTTTAGGTTTTATGATCAAACGTTTGATGCAATAAAAATAAAATGTAATATTCAGACTCGGAATGCTCAAATTAATATCAAAAAAATTTGATAAACAGATAACTTTTTTTTTGTAATATTGTCTTATCAATGATTAATCAATAAGCTGAATAAGAGATCGCGGGCGTCCAGAGATAGATAGATAGATAGATAGATATATATATATATATATATATATATATATATATATATATATATATATATATATATATATATATACATATATACACACATATATATATATAAATATATATACATATATACACACATATATATATATAAATATATGTATATATATATATATATATATATATATATATATATATATATATATATATATATATATATATATATATATATATATATATATATATATGTATATATAAAAATTAAAGTTAAGTAAAAAAGTTTAAAAAATAATAAGTATTAATTTATTGCCCTCACATTTGGAATAAGGGGGGAAAGCATGTGGACCTATTTTACCTCCAGGTTTCAACCACTGCAGTTGTTTTTATATCTTTAATTTTTTTAGATATTTACACCTGACATTAGCTCAAATATACTCAAATTTGGGGCCTAAAATGTCATCTAAAACACACAAAAATCCTGACGACGTTCTTAATTATAAAGACAAAATTTTTGACTATTTCAACTTTATTTAATTTAGGACTACTTGTCTTAACGAAACTAGTTGTGTACTTTTAAAAAAATGACTTCTCGTACAGTTTTAATAACTACTCATTTCAAACTGTGACTTTTGCTCTTTTTATAACAAGTTTTCCAGAAACTTTGTACGTTTGTCGTTACCTAAGCCCTCCACTTTTGTATTCTCTTCATTTCATCATATTTTTCCGCATTTTAAATAAAATAAAAAGTATTAGTAATATTATTTATTCCACTATAGATTCTTTCTTTTTCTTGATAGAGATTTTTAATACAATAAAAAGGCGTGTAACGCCTTATTTATTATTAAAAACGCTTCTATCAAATTGCCTTCCTCCTTAATAAGATGTTCTCCTCACTAAAACGTCCCTCTCTTACCTAATCAGTTATTATTAATATTAAAAATTGCTTGGTTAAAAAAAAGAATATATTTACAAACAAAAATTATTGACTTGCACACAAAAATATTAAAATCCAAAAAAATATAAACTTATCGAAAAAGAAGTTTTAATAAACACAAGTAGTGATTATTTGTGATTTGCGAAAGAAAAAAAAAAGATGTATTTACATACCGAATAGAAATAAATAAATTTGAATTAAAAATAGAAAAAAGTAACTTTTTAAAAAGTCTTCAAAAGTAGAAGGAGTATTATTTATTTTATTTGTGATTTAAAGCAACATTTAAATTAAGAAAAAAGCCTAAAAAACTTAACCAATTAAAAAAAAAGTCAATAGATGCAAGTATATTTACAAAAGGTTTCCAATGCAAGTTTATTTGCAAACAAAATTTATTAGCAAAAAAAAGAAAAAGTAAAGAGAACCTATCGTAATAATCTTTTAAATATATGCGCAAACCTTTAAAACATAAAACTATGTACACCTCCACAAAGTATGTTTCAGATAGCAATCAACTCAGATAATCGATAAGGACTAACCGTTGTTTGCCCTTTGTTTATATACTAAAAAAGGAAAAAAAGTCCAAGGTAAAAACAAGCATTTTGTATATCTATATTTGATAAAGCCAAAAAAAATAAAATCGATAAAAATAAAGTTTAATAAAACCTTAACAAATTTTGATAGATTTAAAAGATTTCCAGAAGTTCCAAATTCTTTTTTAAGTCGTAAAACTTGTGTAGCATCGAAAGGTATTATGTAAAATATCATGCTAAAGTTTCTTCGTATATTTTAAACGAAAACATGGCTAACAACTTTAGGGATGAAACTAATTTTTTAAGGTTATCTTAATAATAAAACTATTTGACTAACAACCATACAAATTTAATAAAACTAATTGACTAACAACCATAAATTAAATAATTTTTATTTCATTAATTGTTAAGATGTATTTTTATATTAATTCGATAAAATTTATTTGTTTCCATTATCTCTATATTACTATTACCTCTTATATTACTATCATCTCTTATATTTACGTCTCCATTATCTCTGTACAAATAACAATACTTCTTAATGACTATTAGAAAATAAATATTGCCCCAAATTCCTTTCCCAATTATTAACATTTTCTTTTACCTCTGCCCAATCAAAACTTAATCTATCTTTAACACATTCTACTTTTTGGATTCTGATATAAAAATAGTCAAGATTATTTTTATATCAGGATCAAAAAAGAAGCTTAGCAACTAAAAAAGGGGTCTTCTCCAGATTTTATTCGGCTCCTATATTTTTTTATTGCCCCCTCCTCTCTTCGACAAAAAATTATACATGAAATTCTTCTGCTTATTCTTTAACACAATTTTAATTTGATGACCTAGAAACCAGTCTAATATGTTAAAAACGTACTAGACTCACATACTAGTTTTTGCCTTGTAATTGTTAGCTGTTTTAGGCAAATCTGAAACACTGTCCTCATCTTTAACCTTGGTTTTGAAATTTTTTTTTCCGTTAAAAAGATGACGTTTGCAGATTGCAAAGTTCTTGGATTTTTATTAAAGGCAAATAAGTAAGTTATTGGTTTACTAAAATAGTTTAACTATTATAGATTGCATAACATTAAAGTATATTTGCCACTTAACAAAACTATATATTATTTTTATATTTATAAAATAATGCAATTTGTTTTAACTTTTTAGATATAAATTAAATATTGCTCACTTTTTCAAGTGTTAGTCGAGATTATTATTAAAGTTAAAAAAATTATCTGAAGTTTGCATTTCTAAGCTGCATAATAATTAGCACATGCTGCTAATGTTCACGTGTTTATATACATTTCTTAGCTGCATAATAGTTAGCAAATACTGATAATGTTCATGTGTTTATTTACATGCTTAGTTACATAATAATTAGTACATACTGTTAATGCCCATGTGTTTATATACATGCTTAGCTACATAATAATTAGTACATACTGTTAATGCTCATGTGTTTTTATACATGCTTAGCTACATAATAATTAGTACATACTGTTAATGCTCATGTGTTTTTATACATGCTTAGCTACATAATAATTAGTTCAAACTGTTAATGTTTATGTATTTATATACATCCTAGCAACATAATAATTAGTACATACTGTTAAAGTTCATGTGATTATATACATGCTTATTATTTATTACAGTTACAAATTTTTGAAAATTTGGTCTTCATGGGCCTCTTATAACTTTGGAATCCAGTGGCTAAATCCAATTGTTTTTCAACTAACTATACATAGAATGTAATAGAGCTCAAGCCCCATCTCGGAACCTGATGCCAGGGCTCAGTCTCACTCAGAAAAAAATTATAAAGCATTAAAAAATAAAAAAAATAAAAACAAATAATGTGATATACATAAACATAAACAAAGATAAATAAATAAAAATATTTCCTTAAATGGTCATTTTCAAAAGTTCAAGCTCATTCAGGGAAGTTTGAGGCCAATAAAAAATTTACTGAATCTTATAACATTAACTATTTTAACTAAATACCCTTTTATTACCAACATTATTCTTCTCAATCAAAACCAAATTATGAAATTTTTATTTGAGTATTTATCTAATAAATATTAATTTTATCTTTTATTATTATTACTTTTTTTTATATTACTGTACTTATATAACTATTATTACTTTTATTTTATCCTGTCTTTTTTTTAACTCTACTACTATTATTACTATTGTCATTAATTTAATTTTGTTTTAAAAGTCTTATTAATATTATTTATAATGATATTGATAGTGATTCCATTGTAGTAATAGTTTTATGGTTATCGCTATAATTTTTGCAAATGTTATGTTTATTTTTTTAATTTCTCTCATAGTTATAAACTTTTCTATAATTATTTTTACCATAATCTTTATTATTAGCTATAATTTTTAGTAAAGCTCTCATATCATAGTTACTATTTGTAATTTTTTAATTCATATTATTATTATTATTATTATTGTTATTATTGTTATTATTGTTATATTATTAATGTTATTATTATTATTGCAATTATTAATATTATCTTTATTTATAAGTGCTTTTTTTTCTTTCCTTTATTTCCTCTCTCTTTATTTTATTTCAAATTCTTTCTATGTTTTATTTATAGTTTTTTTTTATTGTATATGTTTTTTTAAAGGTGTATATGAGTAATATATCATAAACTCACATAAATAAGATTAGGTGTCACTATATGAGTGACACCTAATCTTAAAATAATTTTTGTTATACAACCATCTTCATCAAACATATTATAAATCCAGTAATGTTAAATACAATTTGAACATTCTAAAAAAACCTTCTTCCAATAATTCCACCAATAACAAGCCCAAGTTGTTCCTTTATTTTCTTATTTTTTATTTTCTTTTTAATGAAACAGAAACCTTGTTACCTACTAACTGAAGAAAACTAAATGTTTTCTAATACCCAGTTAAATGATATATGATACATTTCTTGCAACATATACAAGCATTTAATGTTGATAGATCATACTTTAGGCAATTATCAGGTTGCAAGTGTCTGAGTAAGAAGGTAAATGTTATTCATTTAAGTATGATTAGAACCACACACTTATTGTGGTAAACAATATTGACTTGAATATGTTACATCAGACAAAACAATGGCAACTTTTACATTAATCATGATCAATTCAATTATACAATCAACTGAAATATTATCCATGAAACTTGTAAACTCCAAATTTTTTTGACACGCACTAATTTATTTTTATAAACTGTTGAATAAATTAGAAGTTTATGATTAAAATGATATTGATCTAGAATGATCTTCCTCCTTCTTTTATATATTTTTATTTCTTTCTTAAAACTAAACTGTACAAGCTTACAGTAAATAGTTGAAGTTTTTAATGAAGCCATAACAACATTGTTTGTTGTGACCCACCAAATCCAATCAATTCGAAAGAACAATACAAGTAAGAAATAAACTTCCTTTTTGTTCAAGATTCCATAGAATATTATCTTTATAGGACTACTTGTAAATTTATTGACATGTTGATCCATCAAAACCAATAATAAATACCTGTGTATGTATACAACATAAATAAAATCTTATCTTTGTGTATGTCATTTGTGTACGTCATTTTCAATAAATTATGAATTTATATAAACAATACTTAACTGATTCTAAACTTTTACAAGAGATTGTATACTGTAGTGTCAATGTTTCATATTGAATTAACTTTAACTGAAAAAAGTCTTTTTGCAGAGTAGGCAACCGGCAGTATAGTCAAAAAAATTTGGTAAATCAACAGAAGCTGAGTAATCAGTTACAATTAGACTGTCACTATTATTTTACAAAACCTGCTAATATAAATCCTTAGACAGTCCACAATCAAGTATCAGAGTTTTTTCTAGTGAATAAGAATATAAAACAGATTTAGCTTTTTTCTCTATCATCTTTGTGGGAAATTACAACCTGATGCAAACATTACTTCTAAAATTGATAATGAAATTGAAAATGAAGCATCTAATGCTTCATTTTCAATTTCATTTTTTTTCTTATAACAACATTGACTTTATTTTATTTAATACATCTACACGACAATCTTCACCCTTTTATTTTCACCCTTCACAACACCCTTTAATACATCTACACGACACCCTTTAATACATCTACACGACACCCTTTAATACATCTACATGACAATCTTCACATTTACAATTTAATTGTTTAATAAAATCTGTTAATTTTTATACACCTTGAATATTTCATTGTAATTTTTTCCATTTTCACATTAGAATTACAATTTCTAATGTGTCACGTTAAGAAACACATTCTGATATGCCTTGTTAAATAACACATTCTGCTGTGTCCTGTTAAACAAATGATAAAATTTAAACTTGTAAAATACATTATTAAAACACAGGTTTAAATAAATTTTCAAAAACTTAAATTAAAGCTACTTACTTACAACTAGAGTAAAACATATCTCATATTTATTATTATAGTTGTTTTTATTATTATTATTATTTATAACATATTTATTTTTGAAATAATTTAATGTATAATCTTTTTTTGCAATCCATTGGTAAATTGTTTTAAAGTTTTTAGATTTTTTTTGTGTATTCCAGTGTAATAAAGAAATTTTATATTGTGTTTTGCATTATACTTGACATTCGAGTATTACAACTGTCATTTTACAATTATGTGGATAATTTCATTAAATATACTTGATTAAATGATTGCAAAATTAATTAAAATTAATTAAAATTCTTCATGGAATACTAATTTAGTTTTCAATGAATATTAAATAAAAGTTATCAGTAAAGTTTGTTGTTAACATTTTCTGACAAGTAACCAATTATTTAAATATCAATTAAAATATAAGTAATCAATTCTTTATTATATATATATATATATATATATATATATATATATATATATATATATATATATATATATATATATATATATATATATATATATATATATATATATACATATAGATATAGCATATTAGTTTTTACAATGATATTACCTCTTCTGTATTAAAAGATTAGTAATACACTAAGCTCATTCTTTAAACAATTATTTTAATTTAATTTTTATTTTATTATTAAGTTTTAAATAAAATAGGAATAAAACACATAAGAAAAAAGATAAAGATTTAGTAACATTAAGTTAAATAACATAAAATAGTATGTGACCTAATTGAAATTAATATAAAAAATTAGTATAAAAATAAGATTTTTTTTGATAAAACAATCTAAAAAAAAGCACAAGTATAAACAATTAGGAAACTTATTATAAAATGTTAAATGAACATACACTTCTAGTATCTAAACTAGAATTTTTCTCTCCAAACATAGCAGCATTCTTTGTTTCATGCTTTGCTTGTTTATAATTTTCCAACTTGATCAATTCATGCACTGAGCAAAGCTCTTCCAGCCATATTGGTACTTCTTGTTCAGACTAAGTTTTGAGTAAAAAAAGTGTAGGATTTTTATAATGAAATAGATCAAGAATAATTAACATTACCAAAAAAAAATAATTATTTACCCCTCCTAATAAAACAACCAATGGTCGAGCTAATACTTCATCCTTTCCCTTCACAAACAATGAGATAGATTTACCTGGATTTCCGATACGACCTGCACGCCCAATTCGATATATGTATGTTCTCATGTCATCATGATTTAGATTTGGCAAGTTATAATTTATTACCGTTTTAACTTCAAAAATATCAAGGCCACGCGCACTAACATTGGTACATATCAAAAGGGGTTTTATACCTTCATTAAATTCATAGATGGCCCTTTTTCGATCATTTTGAGTACGATGACTTAAAAAAATCAGCAAAAGGAAAAAAAGTATTTACATTATATATTAAACATTACATATTACACAAAAAATATTACACATTACATATTAAACATTATATTATTACTGATTATATATTACACTAAATTATTAGATGATTAATTTCTAAATTCACTAAATTATTAAATTATTAGCTAAATTAGCAGATGCTAAATTAAATTTTTCCGACAAAAGAAAAAGTAAAAACTTATTTTTAATAACATAATTTGTTGTTTAAAAGAAGTTATAATAACCACATATATATATATATATATATATATATATATATATATATATATATATATATATATATATATATACACATGTATATATATATACATGCATATATATATATATATATATATATATATATATATATATATATATATATATATATATATATATATATACACATGTATATATATATACATGCATATATATATATATATATATATATATATATATATATATATATATCTATGCATATAAAGATTATATTTTTTTTAGGTTTCAAACAATATAGATTTTGCAATACATTTATTGACAAATTTTTTCTACATTTAAACAGAACATAAAATATTTAAGACATTTAATTGATATACATTTAAAAATAAATATTTTTGAAAAAAAGTTGTTTTACGCGCAAAAAACTATTTTTTTAAATTTATTGTGCGAACTGCATGTTTCTGACAAAGGTAAAGAGATTTAGCATTTTAGTGGAGTTATTATTGATATAATTCCTCAGATATTTTTGTTGGTATATGCTTCAAGAAACTTTTTAACTTTTTTTCTTTTTAAGTAATATTATTAATTAAAACGTCTGGCATGACACGGCAGTTTTTTTTTGTTTTGAAAATAGTTAGATTAGCAATCCATTTATTTTTTTATATTTAGAAACAATTTATTCTGCTTAAACCAAAAAGAATCTTTTTTAAAGTTATTTGTCATTTTAGTAAAAAACATTAATATTTTTACAAGATAAAAATAAACTTGTGTTCTGCAAAATTTATTTTTGTCAAGTTTGATGAATTATGAAGACGATTTAAGAATATTATAAACCAATTGGACCAAATATAGTATTTACAGTATTCAAGTATTCAGCAAATTTATTTGTTTTTTTTTTTGTTTTTGTTTTATACACTTTCTTTAATTTAACTTTGATCAGAAGGATTAGGAAATTCAAAAAAAATTGAATAAACTAAGATGGACACTGAAACCAATCAGTTAGTTGGGTCAAGAAGCATTACTTTGCAACACTATTAAAAAGTCATTAAACTCTTCTTTTATTTAAAACTATTTAAAAAGTCATTATCAAGCTTATCACTATTAAGATAAGGAAAATGTGGTCGAAAACAAAAGACTTCTGTGAGAGATGGCCAATATCTGATGCTGGAGAGTATCAAAAATCCAAAGGTAAGTAATTAACTAATGAATGATTTAGTCACACATGACATCTATGTCTGCTTGAGTTTGAGCTACTAAAAGGTTTGTCAAAAACTCTCTAAAAAACTATTACTTAAAGATGCCATGAAAAAGAAGTGTCTTTTATGAGAAAAGAAATAATAATAATAAATAAAAGAACAATGGAAAAAAGAACAACGGAAAAAAGAACAACGGAAAAAAGTATGACAAAATGTAGTAGTTAAATTGAAAGTTATTTTATTTATTATATTTGTATATATTATTATTTTCAAAAACTGAAGATATTAAATTGAAGAGACTTTATAATTATTAACTTATTTACCTATAAACAGGCATAATAAATGTTAAATTGGTTTCTAGTTTTATTTTCGGATGAATCTCATTACAAAGTGCAAGGCCAGCAATAAATGTTTATTAGTCACTCGAATGATGATTCTTAAAGACCCGGACTTACTTAGTGACTAGTCTAGTAGGGATATTTATTATGTTTTTTCTTTACTATTAAATAGAATATGTAAATAATGTAACTGTTTGTGTATAAATCCTTTTGTTTTTACTTTATTATTTTGTTTTAAATTACTACCGACAGTTTTGACTAGCGATATAAATAATGTTGTTCATCATTTATATTATTTATGACATTGTCAACTTTTATATGCATTTAATATTTTTAAAAATAGTTGAAAAGCTGTCTAAATAAAATAGTGAATTGAGTTTGAATTAACCAGAAAAGATATAAGTTTAATCTTTGAGATTCAATTTGTAATGATGTTCCAAGAACAACTTAGTTGGAGAAGGAAAACTACGGTAATGTTTTAAAAATATCAGAAAGGGAAGTTAATTAATGCACAAGATTTTACTTCACAGTTAAATATATGCATATAAAAGCCATGTTTATAAATAATACACATTATTTATTATAATACAATTATTTTTATTTGTTTATATATTAATTAATGCGAAGGGCTTGTCTTAAGTAAAAATAAATTTTATGCACACACTTTAATATTTATTATATTTTTACATTACTATACTTAATAAATTACATATTTATTATATTTATTATGTTTTAAATAGTAAAGTAAAAATTTAATAAATTTTTGAATTTAATAGTGTGTGCATAAGTTGACTGGCAATATAAATTTTTAATTCATTTATTTAGCCATACTTTTACAAGTACTTTGTTTTATAATATATATAAAGATGGCAAGGACGTGAATAGGGCTGCTAGTTCAAACATGTTCAAGTTCGAACGCTCGAACTTTACACAAAAATTTCAACGTTCAAGTTCAAACTTTTTTTTCCTTATAGTTCGAACTTTAAAATTTTTAAAAATGGTAAGTCTTTTCATTAATTTTTGTAAAACAAGCTAAAATATAACTAAAATTTACAAATTCAAATATTTTTGCTTTTTTTTGTTTTGTGTTTGTCTGAAAACTCTAAAAATATAATCAAAATTACATCACCTGAACATTTTTATTAATTAATTATCAAATTAATTATTAATTATTTATTAATTATGAAATTATAATATTATAATTATATTATAATATATAAATATATACTACTTTTATCAAATAATTAATATAAAATAATAAACACGTAAATTGTTATATTTTCTGTAAAAATTATTTTCTTAATCTTTTTTAATTGTTTATCACTTTATGTATAACACTTATAGTATAATATAACTTATATTATATTATAGTATAATATAACTTATATTATAATTTTTTGTTAAATTTATTTACAGTATGTTTATACATATGTATGCATTAAATATTGTGGTGAAGTGAAACTTTTATGATTTAGGTGCATTATAGCTATTATTATCACAGATTAGTAGGATTCAACAACATTTAAATTTGTTTATTGACTTTATTCGGCAAAAGTGATCCCATAGATTAAAAGAACTCATTAATATTAGTGACTTGCATGATAAAATATCCTTTTTATGATTTAATATGACAATTCAAATAATATTAGATGGAAACCCATGGAAATTCCATGATTTTTCCTTGGATGGAAAAGCATGGAATTTCCATGGGTATTTGGAACACTTTTCCATGGAAAACTCATAGATTTTCCATGAAAAACCCATGATATTTCCATGAAAACGTGTTCCAAATACGTAGGGAAATTCCATGGTTTTCCCATGGGTTTTTTTTCATAGATTTTCCCTGGAAATTTTCCATAAGGGTTTACCCAGTTTCTGGCATGATGAACTCTTACACTTGTATTGAGGTTCTGCAAACCCATTTAATTATAGAGATGTTAAATATGTTTTCAAATGGAAGCGGAGTATTGCAGCATGATTTAGCTACATGCCATATATTCAAAAAAAGTCAAGAAATTCATGGTAGAAAACAATATTAAAACACTTAAATAGCCTGGTAACTCCCCAGATCTGATACTATTTGTTCAAAGCCCTTGAGAAAATAACTTTGAGTAACTTGGACTTTTATTTTGAATTACACAATAACAATGCATATAACACAATAAAAAAATGTCAAAAACTTCAATAATAATTCCAGAACTTCAAACAATCGTAAATTTATTGAACACATTTGTATTAAATATAATTCAATTAACTAAATATTTTCACAGACAACTTCAATTTGAATAAAGTCTTTTAATTGAGTAAATTTTTAAAGAATGCTAACAGAAAGCTCAAAAATAGAATCAAAACCAAAAAATACAAAATACTAAAAGAAGTTAACAAAGGATAATTATCTGCATTCATATCAAAAAAATATGGCATTTTAAAAGAAACATTATCTAGATAGTTAAAAGAAAAAACAAAAATATCTTCAAAAATAAAAAAGATAAAAATTTTTCAAAAAAAGTCACAATACAAATCTCCTAATATGAGGATTTTAACAAAGCATCTTATATGTGGCTTTTAAGCACATGATACCAGACATTACTATGTGTAAAATCAATTTCAAAGCATTTAGCAAATGAAGTTAGGTGTAATTTTAAAAATTAGAAAGATGATCAGACAAATGAAAAAAAAATTATTTCGTCTAAAACAATACTAAGTATTTCATCATTTTACCATACATTGATATTTACATTGGAAAGTTTATTACATAAAATATCTCTAAAAGTTTGTCAAAGAAATAACAATATGCATAGAACTCTCATTCTTACCCAAGTTTAATCGTTCATCAATCAATTCATTCTGTTTTAATTTGTTTAAAGTTTAATTGAAAAGCTAAAAAAAAAGATTCTTCTTGTAATGCATTTGTGTAGTTATTTCCCACTGCATAAGAGCAAATAAAACAAATGAAAATATAGTTTTTTTTCTTTTGATTAAGTGAAGGTCAAGATGAAATGATAAAAAATCAATGAAATGACAGCTCCTTCAAGGGTAATAATTTTGCTACTAATATTGGCTTGTTACAATTCCTATGATATATTTAAGGCAGATAAATATGTTTTGTCATTCAAAGAAAATTATGCGTTGTACCAATTATATTTTATTGTTTTTAGAGTGGTCAGTTCTTGGTCTTCCACAGAAATTTTCTGGATTGATACCATCTGTTATCTTGATGCTCTGAGTGATACCGTAAACAAATATCTGCAGCAATCATTCCTTGTTGTCAAACAGATATCTGCAGCAATTATTTCTTTGTAATCAAACAGATATTTGCAGCAATCATTCTTTCTTGTCATCGTCCATTAAAAGTTGTACTTGAACATTCATTGATTCAATTATTTCTAATTATTCGCTGATAACATTATCATAATGCATATAATTTCTTCTTATTGTGTAGTTGATAACTACACAATTGAAATTGTTTAGTGTGTTGCCAGCAAGCACAATTTTGCATTTATAAGTAATTATTCATAATAGTTATGATCAGTCAGATCTCTTTAGCCATAACTATCATACATAAAATACTATATTTATTACATATCATATTTAAAATAAACTGGCATGCAAACTTTGCTTAATTGAAACACTTGTCCAGTCTACAAAATATCTGCTCCACTTGAGGATCTGAGTTAAGCAGGTTCTACAGTATGAAGAATAGTTGACTATTTGCATTCAGTTTGAAGCTGATTAAACAAATCGAAGTTGAAAAAAAAAAAAAAAATAAAATAGAATTTCTAATGTTGACCAATTTTAAAAAAATCTATTAAAAACTTTACATATGAGAAATATGGTAAAATATAAACAGTATACAGCATCATAATTAATCTGTATTTTAAAGGATAAATTAACAAAAATATAACCATACTGTACATATTTTCCCATTATACAATTTTAAAAAATTCACTCATTTATGCACTCAATTTAAAATATTAAAATTATAAATTAAATATAGATATCTTACTATATGCAATACTTTTTTACTAAAAACGTCAGAATCAATAAAATTTTAATGGGTGCCAATTTATTAATGCATATTAAATTTTAAAACAAATTAAGAATATTCTATAATGTTATGTGCTAAGCATGAAGCCTGAAATCATGAATTGTGAAATTATAACATATTTAAAAAAGGTCTTTTTATTCTACATAAACAAAAAAACAAAAAAACTCTAAATATGATATTCCAATAACTCCAAAACTTACCCATGAATAACTGTTACAGGGTAATTTTTAATGCACAGTTGTTGAGCTATTTTTATAGTTTCTTTAATGGTTTCAATGAAAACAATAGTTTTATTATTTTGTGATAATTCTTGAACAATTTGATTTTCTAATATTTGAAACTTTAACTCTGGTTTATCTACCAATAAGAAACTTTGAGTTATGGATTTTGGTGAGGTCAAGTTATTACCAATATCTACATGACAGTATGTATCATTTAAAAACATGCAAACAGTGTCAGTAAAAAAAGCTAGTTTTTTTTTAGCTCCTTTTTGATCGTGCATTATTTGAATAGCCGGTAGAGTTGCACAAAACAAAGCAGTCTGTCGTAGAGACTTTTCAGGCATATCAAAGTCATTCACCAATTTTTCTATATCTTTAACAAAGTTTTTATCTAACATATGATCTCCCTCATCAATAACAAGTACCTTGAGTTCTTTTAGTGAGAGCTGAAAAAAAATCAATTTTGTTTTTAAAAAAAAGTAACTAAACACAAAATATACAATTGTTAACAAAAAGACTTTACCATTTGTTCTTTAGCAAGATAAAGGATTCTCCCAAGGGTTCCAATAAGTATATCACAACCATTTGCAATTTTCTTCTTCTGATTACTAATGCTTATCCCGCCATAGGTACATATTGCCTTAATACAAGTATTTTCTGTCAACAATAAAGCTTCTCTCTCAATTTGCAAAGCCAATTCTCGTGTTGGAGTTAAAATTACAGCAAATGGATTTTTTGAACTAGCTGTTTTAACAGTTTTTTTTTTAATCAAGGTTGAAACAATTGGTATTAGAAATGCAGCCTATGCCAATTTAAAAAAAACACTTTAGTTAAGATAAGCTAAAATTTATGCTTGATTTTGAGATTTTGCTCTGTATTTTTATAAACATTTTAGTTATTATATATATATATATATATATATATATATATATATATATATATATATATATATATATATATATATATATATATATATATATATATATATATATATATATTGTTAAATTTTATTTGAAATTTATTCATTTTCAGAGTGCATAGTTTAAGCAGAAGGTCAAAGTGTCTAATCTAAAGATAAATTTAAATTTAAGATAAAAAGTCAGATTAAGCAATCACTAATACTAATAATACAATAATAATAATAGCAAACTTTTTTTTTTTTCTTTCTTATGTTATTCACCTCCTCAAGGCCAAGAAGGCCACTACAGATGTGGAGGCTACTTAATAATGGTTATAACCCTCTCTCAATTCTATAATTCCGAAACACGAACCTTGACGAGCAAGGCCACTGTGTGGAGAAACAAGTTTCGCTTATAAAGCAAGCGCTTTATCACTACACCACTACCGCATTTAACTTAACTTAAAAAGATTCTTAAAAAAAAGAGAGAGGCGACTATATGTATTTAAACTAATTTTTCATTATCAATTAAATTAACTTATTAAATTAACCTGTTATCAATTAAATTAACTTATTGCCTATTTATAAGGTGATATATATTAAGAATTCAACAATGTACCCTTTATTGTTTTTGAATGATTTTCATTTTAATCTTTTAAATAAGCAATTATTATAAATTGTTAGAACAAACCTAGTTAATGAAATTTTTTTCCTTTACAGCAAAATTAAAAATTTAGACTTTTTCTTGACAAAAACTATTAAATCTATGTTTAAAAAGTATTATTGAAACTATGAAAACGCTTAAAAGAAAGTATTTTTGAAATGCAATTTGTCATCAACTTTCATTCAAATTCTAAGATTTTTAAAAATGCTTTCAAAAAGTTTAAAAACTCAAAGAAAATTCGAATTTGGGACCAGTTCAATTAATAAAATGTGAGCATATCATTAAATTTACAAACCAATAAATACAAAGAAAATACAACCATATAGAAGTAAAACTGTAAAAAAAAAATTCAGAATCTATGGTCAATATCTACTGCTAAATCGGATCAAAATTCAGTTTTTCCATTTTGAGAACCAATTCTTAATAGTTTGCAGATGCAAAAATCTAAACCATTCTGAGAAATTAAGTAGACACTGGCAACAATATAGTAACAGCAGAATTTTGAAAAAAAAGTACAGTGTGGAAATGTCAAAAATAGTATAGTTGATAGAGTAAAAAAGATTACACCAAATAACAAACAACCTTTACTCACTAATATTTTAAAGTCTTAGGTGGGTATTTTTAATTAAAACTAAATTTCTATATGAATACTTACTAAAAGAAATGCTTAATCATTATTTATATAATTTAAAGAAATATTTTTTTGTTAATATAAATAAAAATATTTAATCACTATTTATGTAATTAAAAAAAATGTTTAATCATCATTTATACAAATTTAAAAAAAATTTTAATCACCATTTATGTAATTAAAATAATGTTAAATCGCTATTTATGTAATACAAGACATACAATAATAATCAATTTTCACTTGCTTTTGAATCATCACTTAAAACACATTTAGGCAACCTAAATGTCTATCATATAATTTTTAAATCTTTTTTCAGGTTTCAACAAGTCAATAAAGAGTAATTAAATGAATTCTAAATTCGAGTTTGAAAACGAATTTGAAAGTATTTGGACAATATTCCTAATAATTTGAAAATATACTTAGACAATATTCCTAATAATTTGACAATATACTTGGACAATATTCTTAATAATTCGACAATATACTCGGACAATATTCCTAGTAATTTAATTTTACTTTGAAAAATAAAATACTAAAATTTTATTTTTTTAACTAAACAATTTAATTGTGATGTATTATACAAATCATAAAATTATCATACTTTTGCTTTTTATAAAAAAAAAACAATAATAATAAAAAATAATAACATTAAACAATAAACTAGATAAAATTTATTTTTTGTTTACATTGCGTTGTTAAAAATATTAAACACATTTTAATTAAATTTAGTTGAAAATCAACACTTAAGAATTATTAAATGTGTTTTGGGCTAAATTTGCTAATTTGCTTATTTTATAAATTATTTAGACTTTTGCTGATTGCACAAATTCATCAATACTGTTGTGCGTATGCTTGATCACTGACAAAAACAAACAAAAAAAAATCTTAAAAAAATTATTGCTAAAGTTACTAAACCTCAATTTTTGATTTAAGACTAAAATTATTAAGTTTTTTAGAACTTAAACAAATATAAAGAAAAAAAACTGAAAAAAAATTTGATTACCGTTTTTCCTGATCCAGTTTCTGCACGAGCTAGTAAATCTTTACCTGCTAGTAATATTGGTATTGAGATCACCTGTACAGGTGTAGGAATTTGGTATAAAAGCTTTTTAAGATTTTCAATTAGCACATCTGGTAAGTTAGCATCTTTAAAAGATTTTATTTCGCAAATATCTCCAACTCCTCCAACTTTAATTTTAAATGGATCATCATCAAAATTATAGAGTGGTTTTACACGCGATACTTTAGTTTTATACTTTATTATTCTGCATGAACAATTTACTCTGCTGCAGTTCTCACAATTAGTTAAACACACAAAACAATTATATCTTCTGCATGGAGAATAAGTATATTGCATGTTATTTGGTGGATCTTGCAAACTTAAACCTTAGTAATAAATAAAGTACACTAATAACTAAAGCCAAAAGAGGATGAAGGCGTCATGTCAGAAAAATACAAGTTTCTACTTTTTTAGACAAATAATGGTTTTAATAAATGCTTTTTCACATAAACTTAATAACACTGCAGAGAAATGTGCTGAAATTCCATTTTCACAGTGGATGAAGGAGTAATTCCCCCACAAAAATAAATAACATGGTTTTAGGTGCAAAGATACTTTAATACATTCATCATTAGTAATACTATAAAATAACTTTGATTAATATATTGCAGCATAAATATTTACATATCTTTGTTAAAGTAAAAGATCTCAACAAAATGTGTTCAAAATTTTAACTCCAAGTGTCTCAGTTCCATATTGCAGTAACATAACGCCTTCATTTAAGTTTTCAACTAATATAGCAATAAGCAATATATACTAATACATATATATATATATATACATACATATATATATATATATATATATATATATATATATATATATATATATATATATATATATATATATATATATATAAATATATATATGTATATATACAAATACAGAAATGGTTCATTTACCAAAAGAAAAAAACGTATACAGTGACATATCCAGCCTGACAGCTTTTTACACCAGTGTACTGGTTTGGGCATACAAATTCGATCCTAAACTCCTGTACTTAATTACAGATATAATTTTAGTTCTTTGCATTACAAAAAGTAGGGAATTATATAAAATATATGATAAAAGTAAATATTATATGCTCCTTTGTCAACTTCTGGATACATTACTGTAAAAGTTAAAAAAACTTTTTAAAATACTGACAATTTGAACATTTCTCGCATTAAAATTATAAGAAAGGCTGAAAATTTGGGAGGCAACAAAGAAATGTGAACCTTTTACAAATTACAAGGAGCCATAATATAGTGAATGTATTACAAGAATTAAAAGTGTTAAAACAGCTGCTTTTATGAAAATAAAAACATTTATTTTTACAAAACTTAAATCAAGGTTTTTCTTAAAGAGAACAAAAATTTACTTTGAATAAACAAAAATTCTAATAGATATCAGTGCAACTAACTGATCAATGTTTTTATGAATTCTTTAAGAAAAATTCAGGCAGGATTTCTTTCTCTTTCCTACAAGTATTACCTATTTTCCTAAGTACTACATTTGATGTTTAAATCTCACATTAATATTAAATTAAATCTAATATTATTCAGCAAAATTTTTTCACAAACAAAAATGATCAAATTTAAATCTGGTAATGGAAGAAAGGAGGATTTTCAAGATCTAAACAGGTTAGAAAACTGGTCAACAGGTTAAAAAAAACCCAAACCTCTCACTAAGGAAATGCGCCAAACATTTTAAATTTTTTCATAGTTTTGTTGTAAAAATTCTAAATAAACATGGTCTTCATTCTTTCAAATCACAAAAAGTACCCAATCATTCTGAAATTTAAAAATAAAGATCCAATAACCTGGTGCAAAAAGTTGTATGATAACTATATTTCTAAAAATTTCTGCATTATTAAAGATGATAAAACTTATATCAATTAGAATCATCAGCAATTTCTTGGTGCGTTCTATTATATTGCCAAGTATAGAGAAAAAGCAAATAAAAAATCTAAATAGACAAAAAATGACAAGTTTTCTAAAAAAATGATAAGTTTGCTAAAAAATGATTTCAAAAGTTTGCTATGATTTGGCAAGTTATTTGCATGTGTGGCAAAAAATTAGAATCCTATGTTTCTGAGTTTACTACTGTTTCAGAGTTCACACGTTCTTGTTGTTCTTTGTGCAAGCTTATGGGTAAGCAAGATTTTGAAATTTTATTATATGCTTACAGGAATAAATGAGTTTCATTTATTCCTGTAAGCATATAATAAAATAAAAGAGAATAATATTGCGTAGTTTTAAAATTGTATAAATAGTAAAATAATACACGAAATAAAGGCCTAACAGTAATAACATAAATGCATGAGCATTATTGTGTTAAACTTTTAAGAACATAAGTCTTGGCCTTGGTCTTGTGAAAACTTTTAAAGTTTTGGTTTTTAGAGTGGGTTGACTTTTTGATGTCTTCATCTTGGTATTTGCCTTAGAATTTTAAGCTGTGGACTTAATCTTGAGCCTAAATGCCTTGGTCTTCGTCTTGGTCTTGGAATTTACTGCCTTGACTACATCTCTAGTCACAACCAATCCAAAAAAGAATAATACCAGTCTTTTGTTTTCATTCATAGACTGAAAACAAAATCTGGCTATACTTAAAACTATATTTAAAACAATTTAATTTGATTTGAGCTTATCAATAATGATTAAGAATGTTGATAGATCAGTAACTCTTGCCTAATTTCGACAACTTATAACTTGATTAGAATTTTAATTAATATAAATTATTTCCAGTACCAGATCTGTATTAATTACATCAGTGTACCTTTAATTTTTTATTCAAATGTGTTAAAAGACTGGGTTATAGATTAGTATAGTTTTGGTATACTTTAAATGACAGTTTTGTTTGAAATTATGAAATAAAGAAATTTTCAAGTCAAAAATAAGGATAAAAATTTATACCATTAACTTTTCATAAAATTTTAAGTTGCAAAGCAACAAGTAATTCAGTTCTGTTGAACATTGCTAAGGAATCAAATTTAATTTTAATAACTCAAATATGAAAAAATAATTTAATAAATAAATTTGAAAAAAAATTAAAGGAAATCAATTGCTAATTTTTGATTATTTGTGATAATTATTACCTTCTAACTTGTTAATTACAGACGAAGCCATGAGTTCCTAAAAATATGGTTTTACTTTTATATTATTTATAGAGGATAATAATACATTTTTATACTTTTCAATTTTAAAACTAGGTAAAGGTTCTTAACTTTTGTCTAACCACAGGTAAAAGTTGTGGTTAAATAATAACATAAATGCAACTTTTATACACATACATATATATATACATACATACATGCATACATACATACATACATACATACATACATACATACATACATACATACATACATACATACATACATACATACATACATACATACATACATCATACATACATACATACATACACACACATACATACATAAACACATATATGCATACATTCATTTAGGTTGTCCAGAAAATATTATTTCACTCAGAGTCACCTAAATTAAAGTTTATCCAATTGTATTATCATTATTATGTCTAAAAATAATTTTTTATGATTAATAATAAGTTTTTGATAAGTGATCCTGAGGTCCATAAAAGCCTCTATACAATTTTTTTACATTATAAAGTGTTATATCTTATACATATAACAGCAAACCTAAATTTTCTACTATAACAACAAAACGAAAAATGACAAATTGCTCGGCAACTTAAAATCATAGTTCAAATGCCATTGCTCAATCAGACTTGTCAAAGTTGTGTCATTACCATTTTTTTTGAATACTGGTTTACCAAGGCAAAATTTTTTTGGCATTAGAGTTAAAAGGAACTTATCTGCCATTTCTTTAGTACATTTGCCATCAAAGGATGTTTCCTAAACAAGGCAAACAGGATGATTTCTTCTGACAAGTACCACTGATGATTACAGAGCTTCTTTATCACAACATTGTCAATATCTTTGTTAAAATCTCTAAAATCAAATATGTCATAAATAAACTGGAGGTCATTTATTGGTTTTAGGAGCTAAAAACCCATTGATTTTTATAAGTTTTGCCACCATATCATCATCATCATCATCATCATCATATCATCTTTCCAGTATATAAATTGTTGGCCATCCAACATGTCTGAAGCATAACCTCTGGTTTGAGAAAGTGGGCACCATGTAGGGAAGTTTCACCCAAGATTATGACAGCGTTTTCAACAGAATCATGATAATCACCTCATGGAGAAG
>NC_088925.1:24627500-24687500 GCF_038396675.1 Hydra vulgaris
AAACTTAATCTCAAAATTATATAAAATTTTAGATATAAATGCTTTAAATGTATTTATTTTTTGAAATTCATAACACTTTTGTGCAAATATGGGGAAAATAATTTAACCACTCTTTTGTATGGAACCGTCCCATACAAAACCGTCTCATTATAAGTGAACTTTTTTTAATTTTGCTTTTCCTTTATTTATTTTAATCAAAAAAAAAAAAAAAGTCATCCTAATTTTTTTACTTTTATTCTGTAGTTATGAAAAAAAATATAATTTTTTTTACTACTTATAGAAAAATATATTATAACTGTTTTTCTGCATAATTGAAATTTGTTCAACATTGTTTAGAAAAAGATGCTTTGTATTTTTTAAACCTTGAGCTTCACTACACACATTATGAACAGGTGTAGCGTAGTGGTTAGAGTTCTGGCTCAGAACCAAGAGGTTCCTAGTTCGACGCCAGCTCTAGCCCAATATGCGACATTGGTATGGAAGGAGGCGTGAACTATCTGGTTAAATACTCTTTTCGGTGCTCTGTTATAAGACCGATAGGTCTTCTTGGAGCACCTTAGAAATTTAATAAAAATATATATATATATGTGTGTGTGTGCGTGCGGGCGTGCGTGCGGGTGTGTGTGTGTGTGTGGGGGGGGGGGGGGGGGGGAGGGGAATTTATTATAATTAGTAAATATTGAAATAAATTTTAAAGTTAAACATCAATCTCCTAAATGTAAACAGTCAAAAATTGAATTTTTTGGCTTTGCAAAAAAACAATAACTACTGCGCCACGGCATTTAAAAAAACAAAATGATAATTGAAAACTAATAAAAAGAAATATATATTAATCTATTGCCTAATATTGGAACCCCCAAGTCTACACTTTTAGTGGAAAAAAACTAAGTGCCTTTTTTAATATCGTTTTGGGTTACATATCTGGTTGCAAAACCTCAATCGATACAAATGGTTTTCACATTGAACCACTGAATTATGATTATGTGCTTTGCACTTTATACATTAAAGTACTTTTTGCAGTTTACTTGATATGCTTGCATTGAGGGTTTGGGTTTGGACAGTCTTGCAATTGGAAGGACAGTTTTACCGGAAGGAAAGCGTCGGAAAAAGAATTTGACAAGAGAGTTGTTAAGGAGAAGATTTTGAACAACCCCGGAAAAATAAATATTTTTTCGAAAGAATATTAACAAGGAGAAACTAATTTTTTTTGTACCAAAAAGATTACTACCTTCCGCAAGTAATACTTGCAAAATTGGGACCTTCGCACGGTGAATTTTTAAAAAAACTCTTTGCTACTGTATATTTTTATATATTTTTTTATTTTTTATTTTTATTTAGGTGCCCCAAGAAGTCCTTATGGTCTTATCGCAGAGCACCGCGGAGGATCATTTGATTGGAAGTTCACGCCTCCTTCCTAACCGATGTTGCAATACTTGCTCAGAGGTGGGGTTTGAACCACGGATCTTTTAAAAATTTTAAGGCAAAATTTTGAGGCAAGTGCGCTATATATATCAAAACGTTTGTAATGAAATTTCAACTTTAATATCGTAACATATTAAAAGTTTAACCTTGAACTTTCAAAACAGTAATTTGCGAAATAGTCACTTAAATAAGAAATCTTATGAACGACAAACTCTATTAAAAAACACTAGTAAAATAAAAACAGCTTTAACTTTAATTTAACAATCCAACTTTAATTTTAGCAATTCTAATGTAACTTTAATTTTAGCAATATATAATAAAACTTATTTAGAAAATCAAACGCGTGGTTTATTTAGAAAATTGTCAGCTCGGAACTCGTATTGATAATTTATGTCGTATATAATTTCCTAAAATTATATATAAAAATGTAATTATCTACTTTATGTAAATTTAACATAAAGTTAAATATCTTTTTGTATAACGTTAAATGTAACGTTATTTAAAAATAATTTTTTACATTTACATAACTTTAAATTTAGATAAGTTAGATAATTACATATTTATATTTAATTTTAACAAATTTTCGATACTTGTATTCCGAGCTGACGAGATGGTTTTAAAACAAGCAACAGTTCAAGCAAAAACAAGTTTATGTACACCAGTAATAAGTATTTGTCTGTGGTGATCATTCATAATTCTGGGTCCTAGTATATATTTTCTAACTTACGCTGGACTGTTTTTCTCAAGCTAATACAAGCATCTAGATTCGAATGCAGTCGATTTTGCTAAGGATAAACTTTAATATTAATTTCGTCAGCCATCTTTTTTCAATTACTTTCTGAGTTTCTTGGTATCTGCAAAACCGGGTAAGAATACGAAATGGAAAATGATAAAAAAAATAATGATAAAGCATAGACGGTCATAGAAAATTTGTTTAATAAACGAAAATTGCAAAGCTTAAATCGAAGCCTCAGCAAGACAATACTCGTAATTGAAACCATTGAATGATCGATTGAAACATTTGAATGATCGATTGAAACCATTGAATGATCGATTGAAACCATTGAATGATCGATTGAAACCATTGAATGATCGATTGAAACCATTGAATGATCGATTGAAACCATTGAATGATCGATTGAAACCATTGAATGATCGATTGAAACCATTGAATGATCGATTGAAACCATTGAATGATCGATTGAAACCATTGAATGATCGATTGAAACCATTGAATGATCGATTGAAACCATTGAATGATCTATTGAAACCATTGAATGATCGATGATAAAATGATTATGTAGAGCAAACATTAATCAGGTACTAAACATGTGTTAAGCAGGTCTTGAAGTAAGCTGTTAATGAAAGCTGTCGATGAATTATCTGGCACCCGGGTACTCGCCTGTTGGTTACTGCCCGGGTAGCATTATCAAATTAAGGGTAACCGTCGTTTAATAAGATTAAAAATCATTTCCTTCATTTTTAAAGAATAAAATAATTAATTACAGTATAATAATTTAACATTATTAATTATTTGATGTGAAAGAAGATCTTGCTGTTAAATATTTCAATAGTTACGATTTCTTTATGGCCATTAAAATATCAGAACTAAAGTTCCGTTGTTTAAAAGTGTAACCACTATTCAAAAATTATTCAAGTTTCTGATACGGGTACCAACTTAAAATGATATCAATTTTGTTTCTATGTACAATGTATATTAGAAGTTTTTCAACTTGCTTGATAATTTGTCTCTCAGACAAAACGCTTTTAAAACCTGGAAAATGTGTGCGGAAGCTGCTAAAGTTTTCATCCATTGGGAGTAGAATGGTCTTAGCAGTATATTGTGATTACATACTTTTTTGTAGTATGTAGTCACAATATTTGTGGTATGTAGTCACAATATACTGCTGTATCTGAAGTATTAAAAAGGTTTTCTTTTGTTTTACCAGTGACATCCTGGTACTTAATACATATATGATACATTTTTTCCTAAAAAATGTATCATATATGTATTAAGTACCATTAAATGCTTTAAAATGGTATTATGTCTGCTTTGCTTTCAATCTTCAAATTTTCAACAATGATCTTGTCATCCAAAGGAATGTATATTGTTATGATTCTTCTGAAATAATCATCTCATCTGACCTTCAAGCCTTGAAGGTCAGACGAGATGATTATTTCATCTTTTTTTACTTCTACTATGTCTTCACTACTAAGGCTAATAACTGTTTATATTAGACATAGATTTTATAAGTAAGATCACCAAAACGCAACAGCTGAACAAAACGTTCTCTGGTATAACAATACTTTAAGCTAATCCTTGATTCAAGGCAATTGTATAATAGCTGCCTTGGCTACTACTGTTTGGAATAATTTTATGTCAACTTGAGAAGTCTATTTACATAATTCTTTATCCATCATATCCATGTGGCGTTCGTTATGGATCGTTTTCAAAGAACTTGAGGGCAGGAATCCACTAGACGATTTCTTCTTTGGAGTCTTTCTTTAGTCCTAATAAGCAAGCAACAATTTCATTTAAATTAAAAATTGTTTTTGCTGGTTCCATTAGGTCTTTTATTAAGATACTCAATAATATACACAACACGTAAAATTTTTTTCATTTTTTTGGTCAAGGGCAGTGGCAGGGCCTACCTTTGTCTCGAAAATTTTGCACAACACTCTTGGTGACTAGACTCGATGACACTAGTCGTTTCTGCTGACCATGAAAATTTTTCTGTAGAATGGAATAACCTTTGAAAATGTTTGTGCTAACAACAATCTTTTGTTTTAAATAACAAATCTTAATTTTTTATGTTTTGATTTCAAAAAGAGATTTTTTCATATAACAATGTTACTTAAGATTTACTTTAGTTCAATTACTTGTTGTGTAGTGTTTATAACTTATGTTCTTTTAAATTTAAACTCATAGAGATTTCATTTCCAGTATCGTGTTTAAATTTCAAGGGTTCTATTTTTCTGTGGGACCGTTCCAGATTATTTTTGATAAAAAATTATAACTTGAAAGTTTAAATTAATAAAAAAGAGCCTGTAAGTAGGAGTTTTTTCTATTCCTAGTCTCCTTTTTCCTGTTTTCGTGTTCTCGCAAGCTGTCGTGGCAAATATTTCGGAATATGAAAAACTTATAGACCTTTGCTTCGCCGATATTATTTAACGTAGAAAATGCCGAGTAAAAACAAGCTTACCCAAGAAGAAGAAGTTTTACTTCAAGATTTTAGTAGAACTGTTTCAAAGAAATCTCAAGCTTTATTTTATGGCAATGCTTTAATGGTTGCCGTTTTACCACTTTGTAAGTGCATATATTATGTAGATTTTTATATTATGTATACTGAAAAAAAAAAAAAAAAAACAGTCGAATATACTATTCAACTGTTTTATGATTTTATTTATTATACATACGCTAGTTTTACAATAGTTTAAACAAATATTTTAACTCAATTTTAATTTTAAATAAATTTAAATCTAATTCATATCGTTAGTTTAGCTATTAGTTGGGTGATTTTAGTGGCTTTTCTCAAAAATTTATGCCTATTAAAATCATAGTATAGCTTCTTATTTTTAAGTTGTTGTATTAAATAGAAATTTATTTGCTCTAAATAAATGTTAGTTTATCTTTTAAATCAGCAATAAAATAAAGATTTATTAAAAGCATATTTACTTCCAGCCCTTTTTACTCTTTGTAATATGATTGGTTTTAGAGGATTTTATGTAGATTTAAAATCTTATAAAACCATAGATCTGAAATTTAAATAAAACAGCATGATTATTGTATGTATTAAATAAGCTGTATTGGTACTATAGTGTTATGTATTGTATTGTATGGTATTGTTGAATAAGCTGTTATGGGCAGACTAGTATTTCACGCACCCCCACCCCCTTTAGTATGCACCCCCACCCCCTTTAGTATGCACTTCCACCACCTTTAGTACGTAAAAAACAAGTCACGTTTTAAGCAAATATTTATTAAAAACTATACTATTAGGGGTAAATCTGTAGTTAAATGGCGTAAAATAGTTTTATTTTTTTGCTTGTTGAGAGACTTAGTCAAAGTAGTAACTTTTTAATATAAACGCAGAATATTTTAATATCCTTTTAATATTTTTTTTTTAATTTTTTTTTTAACTATTTGATAGACTGCCTGCCCCAATCAAGCCCTCAGTCAAAGTAGCAGCACTTTCTTGTAGCAGTAGGCTATAAAAAAGTCAATGTAGCAACACTCTCTTGTAGCAGTAGGCTATAAAAAAGTCAATGTAGCAACACTCTCTTGTAGCAGCAGGCTATAAGATAGTCGATGTAGCAGCACTCTCTTATATCAGCAGGCTATAAGAATAGTTGATGTATGTATGTCAATAAATATTCAAAAAATAGTCTTGCAACAAGCAAAAAAATAAAACTTTTTATGCCCCTTAACTACAGATTTATGGACATAGGTATGTGACATAAAATTTTTAAATTAATTAAATACTAGATTGTTATATATCATCAGAAAGACCTTGAAAACGGTAATTTAACAGCGAAAAAAGTTTTAGCATTTTAAGTACCATATTTTTGATATATGGATTTGTTGAAGAAACCATGAGCAAATTTTGAGTTTTTCTTCACTTAAAATGTCATAAATTTGTCAATTCTTATCAAAATTCATACAACTTGGTATCAAAAGAAAGGTCTAAGTAGATATAAAAGGATAAAAAAAATAAGTGTTTATAAAAAGCGTGTTGGGGCACTAGAGGAGAGCCTACAACATCCTCTAATACATCCAAACTCTGAGTTTTTTTAAAGAAAATGTTAATTTTTTATTGAAATTTTGAATTTTTTATTTTTTAAATAAATTCTACCAGATCATCATTAAATATGATTGTGATAGCTTAGGTTGGGTTGACAGAATTTTATTTGGCATCAGGTGGCAATAGTTGCCCCTTCCACCCAATATCAATGTCAAATCAATATATTTTCATATCTAAATGCATACAATTTAGCATCAAAAAAAAAGAAATGTTTTAGGGATAACAAAGGCATTTTTAAAGCATAAAGGGTAAATTTTCAAACCCACCCCACCTCAGGTAGATAGGGGGGTTGTAAGTTTTCCCCTTATGCTCTAAAACACAAACTCTTTATACAAAAAACAAACTATAAATTTATAAAAACTTAATACACAAAAAGACTATATACAAATACAAACTTTAAAAAAAATTATATGCATACACACTATACATAAAAAATATAAATATAAAATATAAAATATAAAAAATTATATGCATACACACTATACATACACCTAACGATAGTTAATGTAGATATACCTATATATGTATCTACATACACATTAAGAAGTGTATGTATAGGTTAACAGATAGGTGGTTAACAAATGCTTTTTTTTTTTTTTTTTTGCCATTTCTTTTACCACCTCCTCTGCCATCCTTCCAGCCACTAGAAAGCTGAAATTTAAATTTAGGCAAGTCTTTGCCACCATTCTGGGCATTCTTCCATATAAAAGATCCATTATGATTTAGGCACTGGATGGTTTTGGCGCCAAACCATAAAATCACTCTTTGGCAAGCCTATATTTTATTAAAAGCATATTTATACAAAATAATCAAAAAACGCAACTGAATAAAAAAATTGATACAAAAACTCACTATGGAGGTCTTCTCAATAATGTTGACACCAGATGGTTGTGGTAAAGATGGCGATGGTCAACAAAGAAGATAAAATCTGAAAAGTTATAGTAACTTAAAGTAAAATTACAAAAATCTTATACTAACTTGTCTATAAACAATTTTTTAAAAATAAATAAAGTAACTAATAAAATAATATAATATAATAATAACTTATTTGTTCTGCAAAATTAAAAAAGAGTTTTAGCTCTATTAACAAATTATCATTCTAATTAACTCAATAAAATAATGAAAATTCTACTAAGTATTTCTTTTTCTTTCTTTTCTTTTTTTAGATAACAAGCTTTCTTGTAATGTAGTGTCAAATCTTATAGTTAGATGATTGTTTTTGATAATCCATTTGGTAATTGCAGTTCTGATATAATGATTAGTTCATGAGTCATTTGTTCAACAATGCTGTGATTGGGAATATCAGTAATAATGGCACCAATATATTGCCCTATTTTCTATATTACCGATGGAATGTTACCTGTTAAGACATTTCATAACATGTAATAAATTATCATTTTCATACATACTTTAATTGTCTGAAATTTTAAAATTTGTAATCTCATTCACTATCAGAAACATAATCTTTCAAGCAAAAAGTCATTGTTTGCCTTAATATCAGCATTATATTTGAGTTTTATTTTCCTTAACATTTGCTTTACATTTGTAATTCACTTTCCCAAGGCCTATAAGGCCACTACAGATGAGGAGGCTTCTTGTGATTACAACCCTCTCTCAACTCTATAACTCTGAAGCACGAACCTTGACAAACAAGGCTGCTGCGCAGAGAAACAAGTTGAGCGTGGTACTACCAGGGGCATGGTGGGAATCGAATGCAGAGCCTCTCGCTTATTGACGCGAATGATTTACCACTACACCACTACCGCATGTTATTTTTACCGCTAATTTTAATACCTTTATTGTAGCCTTCAAATTACGAATATGCTATATGTATTATTTTATTTTAATTGCTCTGGTGTTCTCTGGAAGCTAAATGAGAAGACAAATAAGATAACAGAAATTTTAGATTAGTTTTCTAAGTCAATTTTTCTCTAGAAAAATGCTTATTTAATTGCCTTCGTACGTCAAGAGTAGAAATTAAATATTTACCATAAATAATTTTTTTTTTTGGGTCACACAACACTACAAAAAAAAGACACCTTGGAATTAAAATTGGAAAGAAAAAAAATTTTAAACCAGGAAAAATTTAGTTATAGATATTAGTCTAACATTGACTTTTTTAAGTAAAACGAATAATAAGTATTTTTTATAACTTATACCAAATACAGATAAAGAAAATATAGATATGTAAACAAAAAAACAACTACTTGTTTCTACCTATAACATCAGTATAAGTATTACTATAAGTTCAAGTAGTAAGTTACTTGTCCATAATTCAGTCACTAAGATGTTGAAAAGTATGTTAATCATCATCAAGTTGATAACTTAGATTAATCATTAATTTAAGTTATTAGAATATGGACAACCTTAACTAATACTTAACTTTCATTATATTTGAAATAGTATTTATGTTAAGTAATGTTTTCAATTATTAAAGATTTATTTACATTAAAATTAATGATAAAAAATAAAAAACAGGATTTATCTGCTACTAGATGACAATAATTTAATTGGTGAAAAATTTTTAATTTTGTCTTGCGATATATATATATATATATATATATATATATATATATATATATATATATATATATATATATATATATATATATATATATATATATATATATATATAAATGTTCGTGTTTACTATAATATAGTCTATATGTAATTACAACATAAACAAATTTGTGTGGTAACAACTTAAACAAATGTGCTCTCCCCCTCCCCCTGCGGTTTAATTAGTGTTGGTTTTGCCGAAAATATATACCCATCTAGAGCATCCTAGAAGTGTACCTGAGCATCCAAATTTTTGGATAAAATTTGGCAGGTAGCAAGAAAAAAGGTTTATTTACAGTTGCAAGTAGTTTGAAAAAATGAACAGACATACCTTGACTAAAAGCTTGAGGCTTAATCAACGACAAAGTTTTTAACAAAAGTCAATTAAATTGTTAGCAACTATAAAAATAAAGATAACCAAAAAAAAGTTCAACTATTCTAGTTTTTGAATAATATCTAAGTTGATATCAAATTCTAAAAACTAAGACCACTAAACATGTTAGCATAGCACTAACGCAAAACAGACTTAAAAAAACATGGCACAGATTTTGGGCAAAAAAAACATTTCTGTAAAAGGCGTAATTACACATACCTAACACTATAACCCTAAACTCAACAATAAAGTTTATTTTATTGAAAGTTATACCCTAACCGAAACCTTGAGCCAGACCCTGAGCCTAACCCTAAAGGTCAGGGTTAAGGTTTGTTTTGCGTATGGTTTTTAACAATATTTGTTTTGTATAAGACTTTTTTTACAAGTTGTCTAAAGGAAGGTGCCTCAAATACACATTTGCCCTGTAATGAATAATTTTAATTTTAAGAAAATTAAACAACCTTGTTTTTTTGCAAGCCGTTTTTTTTTGTTTTGTTTTTTTGAATTTATTTGTTTAGTTAAATTCAGAAATAAATAAGGCAGCAAAAATGCTGTCTTTTTTACTTCTAAATTTCCAGCAAAATATTGAAAGTGATATTTCATCAAGACTATCATTTAAAATAGTTGCACAATAGTTTTTCTTTTTTAAAACTACATCGTAATTTGCAGTATCAAAAAAACTTAATTCAACTAAACTAGTAATAGTTAATTTCTTTCATTTCCATTCTTAATGATCTAACTTTTTATACTGTTTTTTTTTTTTTTTTATTTTTTTTTTTTTTTTTTTTTTTTTTTTTTTTTTTGCTGAACCTAGTAAACAGTAATTCCTTCTAAATTCTAGACCCTTTTTGACAGCCTCGATTTTTAATATTGTTTTTTTTTGTGTGGAAAAATGCCTATATTCTGCAATAATTCCGCTAAATTTTGCAGGCATGTGGGGGGTGGATACTGTCATCCAATTTTTTTCCCAGAATAACCCCTGACTATGTAATAATATCTTATGATCATATTCACTTTTTTAAAATTTAGTGAGAATGATCAACTGATTTGGGGAAACATTCAACATAACATTTTTTATTTTTTAAATTATGGATAGATTTGTTTTGCAAGTTTGTCCACCAAGCTTTTTTGGAACTTGATCCCCAAGTTTTACTTTTTTATGTAGTGTTCCTAATGGAATGTTATAAGTTTTAGCAGTCTTCCTTATAGTAAATCCATGGTTTTTCACTCTATTTACAGTTGTTTCTAGATCTGCTAGATTTTTCTTGGCTCTCTCCTACATTATATTCTACTCTATGCTGACAACAGTAAAATCATTTGAATCACCATAATTCCTGAATCACCAATTAAATTCCAATCAGTTAAATTGCAGTTAAGTAGTCACTAGTGGCTAACATTCTTGAACCTGTTCAAATGCGAAGTGCTGCGCTCAAATCATTATTTAAACTTGGACTTTTTTGGTCAAGATATTGCAAAGCTAGAGCAAGTACAACACCTTTATCTTAAGTACGCCTCCTGTATCTTAACTATATTCTTATGTCTTAACAATAATCTTGCCAGCATTAGTTTTGAAATAAAGCAAAACACTTGTCATGGTATTAGTTCACATTTTAGGGTTTGTTTTCACAAACCTAAATTGTTTAAACACTGTATCAAAGAGAATACTGAGTTTATGATTTCTTGACTATTTGAGTTGCTTAGTTACTAACTTCACTGAGTTGCTGATGAGTTAACACCTTATCCTACTCAACTGTAACAGCCATTACATTAAATAAGTTCAAGAAATAGTTAAGAATCTGCTGTAGTTGCTAACAATTATTCTTGTATATGCTTTGTTTATTATATTTCAGCTGAATTTTATCAAATTAAAATTTAAATCATTTTTGTATAACAAATAAGTTGATACTCATTTATTTTTTAATTCCTTAGTTTATATATATATATATATATATATATATATATATATATATATATATATATATATATATATATATATATATATATATATATATATATATATATATATATATATATATTTGATTAACATTGTAAAGTAATATTCTGAAAATTGCACCCTTGCTACATCCCTGGAGCTGTCAAGTCTAATTGTTTGGGGATGAATCTGAAAAAAAACTAAATATTTTACAAATAATTCTTTATAATCTTTTAAAATAAATTCACCATTTGAATTTGTTTAAAAAGATCATCCCTGGATATGACCCCTTCAATGCTGTATAAAAGACAAAAACTTTTGTCTTTTATACAGCATTGAAGGGGTCATATACAGGAATGGGAGCCAGAGGTTTTTGGAAGAAGTCAAAATTTTGTGCGGCCGTGGCGCAGTGGTTAGAGCACTTGCTTTATAAGAAGGAGATCCAGGTTTGAATTGAGCTCTGGATATATTTTCGCATCACGGTAAGGAAGGAGGCATGAACTTCCTGGTTAAATGCATTTCCGCGGTGCTCTGTGACAAGACCGTTAGGACTTCTTGTGGCACCTAAAAAAAATAAAATAAAAAAAATCGGAAGAATGGATTGAGCCAGAGCCATTACAAAATTTCTTGGCTTTTTTGAACTTTAAATAATTTTGTATCAATGTTTTATTAAAACAGTAAGGGTATAAGTCTTATATTGCAATATTTAATGTTGTATAAGAAAATTTTTTTAGTTTACTTCTATATAAAAATAATTTTCAATATAAAATATAAAATAAAATTAAAAAGTTCAAGTTAAAGTATAAATTTAACAATAACTATTAGAACTTTTTTTACTTAACCAATATTTGCTTTCGGAATAATATTTTATATAAAAATTTATGATGTAAATAAAACAAGTAAAATCAATTTATATATAAATTTTAAAAAGATATTTAAAAGAGCTAGAGGCAGAGAAAAAAAGTAGGAGCCCGGGCTGGAGAGCCTGCTCTCCACCCCCAATTTTTTTTCCTGTTGTTTTGTCAATTTAAAGTTGTTAATACAGGAACTTAAATGTCCTTCTTTTTTTAGGGTTGTTCTGGAAAGTTCATTTAATGGATCCAATGACATATGGAATTTTATTTTTTGTTGGTACTATTGTGTCAGGCTACTTAATTGCATTTGCCTACAAAAATACAAAATTTACTCTGAAGCATAAAATAGCACAAAAACGGGAAGCTGCAATTTCTAAAGAGGTTATAAAGATTTATAATATTATTTAATAAATTACAATATTATTAAACTAGAAAATGAGTACCATTCAGCATGACTCAGTAATACAATTCTTATCATTTTACTAAGACCACATGATTTAGTTTTAAAAATGAAATAGTTGTAAAAGATTACAAAATTACATATTTACATAATTATATAATTAAAGCTTACAAATTTTCATATATTAAGTGATAAAGTTGTTACAAAACATAATCAAGATTACTTTTCATAATAATATTACAGATAAATTTTTATGTGGGATTGTGTCGTCTCAGCTTCATATACATATGTGTGATCAACAAACATTTTGTTTAATATTTCTTTACAATTTTATAAATAATGGTAATTTTATTAATATTATATTTTGATAAGTTATTGATTATTATAATAGATAATATTCTTTTATATTCAATGTAATGATATTTAATTAAATTGAGTCATAGAAATGTATGTTATTTGATAATCTCAATTTTCACACCATTAGTTGTACATCGTTTCAACTTTTAATTAAATGATGGTTATTTTATTAAGTTCAAATAATAAACTATCCAAAATGTTCAGTTCCAAATAAATAAGAGCAATAACTTTGTGCCACCAAGTAACTACACTAAGTAACTAACAGGTACTTGAGAAATAAATATATCAAAGCTATTAGTACTTACGGTTAGTTAAAATCAAGTATAACAAGCATAGTTTACTTTAAAAACATTTGGCCAAAAGATCAATATAACTGTAAAAATAATAACTAATAAGTTTTGATTTGGTTATAAGGGTTATATTATGGCAATGCCTGACACTGGGTAATGAATGTCTGTCTATTCATATAGGATTTATAAAATTGATTTTGGAATTGCTCATTACAAGTAAAGTAAATTATCATTGTAAATTTGATCGAAACTGAATGAATTAATATTACGAAGTTGCATATTGTTTACAGTATACCCATCATTCAATTAATGTTACAATTGAAAATGAAATGCACAATGTTAAATTCAGTTTGCCTTCCTTAAAATTTTTTTATATATTGTTTAATAATCTTAAACAGGTATTCTGAAATCAATTAGATATCAGTGGCCTGTTGTCTCCAAAAAGCATATACAGGATTTTTCTAAAAAGTTTTTGCATGGTTTTACCATATATGATTAATTTAAAGGCCCATAAATAAACGCTACCTCTCATAACGACCTGTAAATTAAAATTACTAGTAATTAGTAAACTAATTAGCATTACATTTTGTTATAAAAAGAGCTGATTTTTATAAGCATTGACATAATTGCTTAAAAATATAATAATGATATATTTAAAAAGAAGACCGAATGTTAAGGAAAATGTAGAGAAATTAGTAATAATAAATTAGTAGAATAAATAGAAAAACTTTTTAGATATTTAAATTTTTTGAATCATTTTATATCATAAAAATATTTTGACAGCATAAAAAGGACAGATAAAAAACTTGAGATTCCAACTTAAGGCATTATTTCAATTCCATGCTTACGTAGAAATTAAATAATCCAGTGATTGTCAAAAAAAATATTTAATTTTATGAGCAATATCTTTTTAATAATTAAAAATCAGCAATTGTGATTTCTTTCTAATTAAATAATTTTTCAATCTGACCATTGTGATCGCCTAATTCAACCTTTGACAGTTTCTTTAATAAATCAAAATCGATATGTAATGTAATGAAGATTTTTTGCTATTTTTAAGTTCAATGTTTGATGATGTTTGCATGTTATTATGCAAAATACTAATATCCTTTCAAAGTTTAGCATTTTAAATCAGATAATTAAAAAACTTAGTTTGTTAAAGAATAAATAAATGAAAAATTAGTTGTTGATCATTTAAAGAATATAGTAAATAGTTTTTTTCTCTAAAAGGTCCTTCTAAAATAAAAAGTTCAAGGTCCATGCGGGATTCCTGCATAGCTTCGGGGGCTAGCACGCCACTGTTAGATATACAGTATTGAATTTAAAAGGATTGGTTTATCTTTCAAAGCATTAAAAATTAATTTGATGTTGGTAAGATAAAGGGAACTAAGTTTAAAGTACTAATTTTGCAGGAAAATTGTAACAACCTTTATTAAATGCATTATAAATCAATTTAAAAAGTAAATTGTTTAAATTGATTATTAGATTATTTAGAGAAAGAAATGTTTCAATGTTTCTAAATTTAGGGGAGCTTTTTTTATTTTGAAAATTATAGGGAGGTCTCACTTATATTGTATTTTACATTTTCAGGGTGACTGCCAGATCAGGGAAAGTCAAGGAATTTAGATGTCTTCAAAAAAAAATTAGGGGAATATCAGAGAAATTAGGTCAAATTAAAAAATAAATCAGGGGAAAAATCAGGGTTTTTATTACTGATCTTATTTTAGAAGCTTTTTAATTATGAGTCTTTTTTTTTTAACACTCGGTTTAACTCTAAGAAAAGCAGTTATTTTTTTTAAGCTTGATTAGTAGCTAGCTTTTAGTAACTAAACTTTTAGTATTAAATAACTAGTTTGTACTAGTTAGTATTTGATGTTATTTGTTTTTATTTTCTTTTAACTAGAACAAGTAAATTAAATTATGAACTCAGCATATTTTGATGATCATTGGTTACAATACAAATGCCAGAATATAAAGCTTGGTTAGTGTGTGGGGATACAACTACCTCAGCAAAATATTTTGTCCACATCTAAGAAATATAATTGAACTGTCTAATATGGGCCAGAGAGCGTTAAAAAGACATTTAACAGGAAAGAAGCATTGTGAATGTTTGTCTCTTAACTTTTGTATTTATAAAAACTTTTGTATTTATTTATAAAACTCTTAATTTTTGTGGTACTTGATGGGTTGATGATGAAAAGGCTTTTAGAGCTTTAAAAGCTGTTAATATTTGGGAGAGCATTTGTAAAATATGTAGGTTTTGGGAATTTCTACCTAAGAGTAAGCAGCCTTTGTGCATGAGCTACCGAATTGTTTTACCTGCTACTAAAGACCCTCTAATTTTAGCAAAATTTTATTTCTTTGCTCATATAGCTCAAATCATGCAATCCTTTTTAGCCACATATCAATATGTTAAACCTATGATGCCATTTTTATATGACGACCTTTATCAAATATTAAAAGACATAATGTCAAAGTTCATTATAGCTGATATTTTAGATTAATGTAAAACTGCAAATTACCTCTGCAAATTGGATTATACAAAAGAAAAAACTATTATAAAAAGTCAGATATTGGATGTGGTGCCAGCACTGTTATAAAGAATAAAAAAACAAATGATGAAATCACTCCAAAAGATATTTATGCTTTCAACTACAGTTA
Organism: Hydra vulgaris; assembly: GCF_038396675.1. NCBI lineage: Eukaryota > Metazoa > Cnidaria > Hydrozoa > Anthoathecata > Hydridae > Hydra > Hydra vulgaris. The sequence goes on from NC_088925.1 coordinate 24,643,152, forward strand.
CATGTTTTCTTCAGTCGTTGACATGTAAGTTTGTGGAATAATCACCTTTAAAATATGTTATTGTGTGAAATGTAAAATGTTTTGACTCAGAAATAATGTGCAATGAAAAAATGGCAAAGGAAAGGATAAGTGATTTGGTTGATAGCTTGATTCGATTGCATTGGGTTACCCCAAAAGGTGGGGATGAGATAAATACCGAAATCAAGAGATATTTAGAAAAGATTGTCTCTAAAAACAGGGAACTTTTCATGAATTTCAACAAAATAGATGATAGATTGGATGAGTTTCTTTTTTTCTAAAGTTGGTGGTTATGATGATTATTGGCACTGTCTAAATTTATCAAAATGGTGTTGACTCTTTTTCATGGTCAAGCAGTGGTTGAAAGAGGGTTTAACATTAACAAGAATATGTTACAACCTAATTTAATGAGTAAATGACTAATAAGCCAGAGAATTGTGTATGACCATATGAAAGCTTTTGACTTAAACCTGGAATCTATAGTTATCTCTAAGGAACTGAGAAAATCTGTCAAAAAATCATAGATTCAACAAAAGATTGAAATCGCTGCTCAAAAAGAAACTGAGCTTACAGATACTCAAAAGCAAAAAAGTGACTTACTTGCTATAGACATAAAATCTAAAACTAAGAACTTACTGTCTAAAAAGGTTATTTTGGAAAAAGTAAAAAAAACACTGAAAAGTGATTCAGAAGCAATTCTTGTGAAAGCTGCAAATGATGCTGGAAAAGCTCATACTTATGCTATTGAAGCAAAAATTATTCTTGAAGTGAGGAAAAAAAAGAAAGAAGAGATTAAAAAATTAGATGAAACAATTGGTTTATTATTTAAGAAAAGTAAAGAACTTTAAAATTTTAAATATTAATATACTATTTATATACAGTAAAATCTAAATTTATATAGATGTTTAAAAGTATATAAGTTAATATTTTTGAAAAGATTTTTAATAGGGCAATTCCACATCAAATCACCCAGTCCATTGAACCATGTCTCTTCCTTTTGTGTTATATTTTGACACATTATTCCTAATTATAAAAAAATATTGCATGCAAAATTTCAGCTAAAAAAGTTTAGCGGTTGACAAGATATTGCAATTTTAATACTGACCTGGTTTCCCAAAATGACCCAGTTTTCATAACACTCTGAAAAAACATTTGCCTTAAAATAATAAGAAATAAAAATGGCAAAAACATGAAAATGAACATATATAATGTTTTTTTTGATGCTGAATTCAATAAATGTACTTAAAATGCTCAAATATAAAAAGAACATGCATAAAAATTAATAAAACAACTAGTTTCTATAAACCAACTTTGGGGCCCAATATCTCAAAACACCCCCATCAAAAAAATTTTTTTTTTGCTGTTGATATTTTCAGCTGTTTATAATCTTACTAGGCACAAAAAATCTAACTGGAAAAACAACTAAAACATACAGAACTTTAATTTCAAAGATGTATTACTTTTTCAAGAAATTCCCAAAAAATATTTGTAAATAAAATAAAGTTAATCGCAATTTAAAAAGTTACTTAAATATACAAGATTTGTAAAGGTATCAAAGATGAAAGTTATTTTGACTGTGTTTGTAATAGTTTACAATATTGCTCCCATTTTACTTGTACTTCCTCTATTTCAGCATTTTCAAACACATAGTTTCTACCAGAACTAGAGCAAGCTTGTGGAACAGATAGTTTTTTCAATATGTTGGTGTTTGGAATAAAACAGTAGTCGTCTCTTTCAGGCCAGTTAAAACAGATTGATGGACCATTTGGATGAAGAAACTTAACTTTAGCATCAACTTCTTCAAAATTGGTTTTAGTTACAATGTCGATCCACCACTTATCATCACAGACTACAGCGACATAACAACCTAAAGTGACAGTATCAAGTTGAGATATGTCTTGTTTCTTTTTAAGATTGTGGATTATTGTATAATTAGTGTCTGTACTACACCTCTTTGCCCCAACCTTGTTATCTCCAAGATTTATAAATTGATGAAAGCTACGAGTACCAGGTAGAGTTGTTACACCAGTGTACCTTTCTTTTTGCTCTTCACGTTGCAATTGTAAGTCAAATCCCTTTATGTAAATGAAGTTAACAACTTTGATTTTATCAATACAAAATTCATACATAGCTTCTGATGTGAGAATTTGGTTTCTGTACGGTCATTTTAAACTTTCTTGTGCTGTTAATCTTTTACAGTACCACCAATCCCATCGCATGGTGACTTTCCGTGGGATGTGGCAAAAAAGTTCCATTCAATTTTAAGGCAAAATTCGCTCTCTAGTTGACATAGATTGTAAAAGCTTTTACAATTTTTGTACTGTCCTGCGCAACCATCAGTGAATAAATGTAATTTGGACAGATTGGAAAATTTTATTTTTAATATTGGTATGATTAGTTGGAATATTTTGTACACATAAGTTACATCATGTATAATGTCATCTGACATGAAACAGTAAGAAATATGTTTCAGTTCACCTTTATCGTCTTTATAGTATATGACTAATGGATGTAAAGAACATTGTTGGGTGTTCCAATGATAGCTCTGTATTTCATCTTGGACAACAAAAGCATAATTTTCAGCAAAGTCGCCAATAATGATAATGTTTGATTGATCCATATATTGTTTCAGTTGGTTAAGGTACTGTGATTGAGAGTGAGCAATAAAAGAATGAGCTTGTAGCTTTTCAAAACAAGATGCTAATAGTTCAACAAACGTTGGAACATCAGCTGTTAAACTTAATAGTGTTGCACGGTCATTAGTTTGCCATGCCTTGTAGTGTATCTCAAAATCATCTTCGTATTCTCCAAAAATCTCATACAAATATTTGGTGAGGGGTTCTTTACCAGGACAATCATCACACTGTGCAAGCATGCATTCTTTGTTTTCTGCTGAGCAAACGGTTTTTGAAAGTAAGTCCTTATACTTTAGTCCAATATTTAAAGCATCTACTAGCAATATGGCATTTTGGTGATAAGAACAAACACAAACAGAATGTGTACCACTTGCACCTGGCAAAATGCACCACTTTGGTCTAAGTGAAGCAAATTTTGAGTAACTTATTTGTATTTCTGGATTGTTTTCTTTGTATAATAAATATAGTTCCTTTAAATTACACAAAAGCAGTTTTTTTTGTTTATGGACGTTCTTTTGAATGCTAACATGATCTTTTTTTCCAGGCATAGTTCTACATAAATCACTTGAATCATAAAAAAGTTTAACAGAATCTTCTATTTCTTTTTGTAAGACTTTCCCTTTATACAAAGGTGAGAAAGCCAACAATCCTTTTTTATTAAAAAGTTGTCTAGCCTTTTTTGCTTGGTATTCTGTAACTGCAAAGTTATTTTGTACTTCTAATATTGACCAACTCGGGGGTGCCAGTGTTAGAAGTTGAACAATAGTTCTTTTGTCAGAACATAGAATTTTTTCTTTTATCAAGCTCATAATTTTATCAAAGTTTTCAGCCTTCTTTTTAATGTCATTTGGTTCATAACACAGTTTTGAGGGAACATTGAATTGACTTTCAGTTTTTCTAGTAAGGTTACTTACCATTTCGTTGATGTGCGCAACTTTTCGCTTTCCTTCTGAGAGTATATGTTTTGATGACTTTGAATGAGATTTTAGAGAAGATATATTAAAATTTTCAAGTTCTTCATTGATCTCCTGTCTTTTTGATTTGAATGATGATATTAGAAAATCGTCATCTTGTTCACCCTGACTTTGCTTCTCTTCTTTAAGATCTGCTTTTTTGGCAATCTTTTGCTTACAGGGTTTGCAAAGTTTCTTCCCAGGAGCAATATTTAAGCTACTTCTCATCATGTCTTGTGGCTCATTTATCGTAACTACTCTAAGATTTTCTAAAAGTAATTGAATTGTATATATAATTGCATATAGCTTTATGTATTTTGTATATAGTATAATTGTATGTATAGTTGTATATAGCTTATCTGCACAATTGTAATAACTTGTAATAATAAACTTTTACAAAAGTTGTCAAAATTTTAAAAACAAATGCACATCCATATCACACTAATTCAGTTTTTATATAAAACAAAACAGGATGTTTTTTTAAGTTGTTAAGTTCAAATAACTAAGTTATCATATAATTAAGACTTCCTTAAATATAACAAAATCGTTTGTTTTTTTTAAGGAGTCTTTTAACTAAATATAATATTTTACAGAATTCTATTTGAAAGTTTTTTAAAGTAGCTTATTGAAAATTTGATACATCTTTAAAATTAAAGTTCCGTATGTTCAGTCGTTTTTCCAGTTAGATTTTTTGTGCCTAGTAAGATTATAAACAGCTGAAAATATTAACAGCAAAAAAAAAATTTTTTTGATGGGGGTGTTTTGAGATATTGGGCCCCAAAGTTGTTTTATAGAAACTAGTTGTTTTATTAATTTTTAAGCATGTTCCTTCTATATTTTAGCATTTTAAGTACATTTATTGAATTTAGCATCAAAAAAACATTATATATGTTTATTTTCATGTTTTTGCCATTTTTATTTCTTATTATTTTAAGAAAAATGTTTTTTCAGAGTGTTATGAAAAGGTCATTTTAGGAAACCAGGTCAGTATTAAAATTGCAGTATCTTGTCAACCTCTCAACATTTTCAGCTAAAATTTTATATGTTAACTTTTCTTTTTAAGATGCAACAGCCAAAGAGGTTTTTAAAAAATTTGAAAACCCATGGTTCAAAATTTTCTAAATTTTGGGTGATTTGACGCGGTATTACCCAATATTGATGTGGCAATACTATTTCAGTCTTTTTAACAAGAAATAAAAATTTTGTTTAAACTTTTATCATTCTTTCAGAATTATTTTTTCTGGACCATTTGATGTATGTTTATTTTTTTTTTTTAAATATATGTTGATTTTAGCTTTATATTTTACTTTTACATCACTTTTACATTAGCTTTATATTTTACTTTCACATTTATCAAAACAGTTTATAGATTCAATAAAAATATAGCATTTTTAGATTTTACTTTGATTAAATTTTAGATGTACTTTAATAACATTAGTAACAATGACAACATACTAACAATACTTTGATAAATGTAATAATGATGCTTTATTTTGAACTGTACATGATTTTTCCATGTATTATTCCCCAATCTTTTTTAAGTCTAGAAAAGCGCATAATAACTGAAATAAAAAAAGAGGTCGACAATCAGGGAAAAGATCCACGATCAGGGAAATCCACCTCAAGATTTTGGCAGACGCCCAGATTTTGACTTGTTTAGTTTTTTTAAAGATCTTGAAATATCAACTCATTTCTGTAATTAAAAAAAAATTGAGCTCCCTTTTTATTTCTGCCGCAATATATAAATTAATTTTTTCAAAATTAAAGTGTTTTGTTTTCAATAGGTCACTGCTGAATGTGATTCAAAACCAGAAACCAAAAAGCTGTCCCGCAAAGAGAAAGATGATCGTATTTTGTGGAAAAAGAATAATGTTGCTGATACAGAGGCGACCACGTTTGCTATTTTTTACAGCAACACTTTATATTTATTCATCATAATAACTTGTTCATTTTATCTTCTACGCTCTTTTTCTCCTGCAGTTAACTTCACTGCATCAACGGGTTTAGCAGCAGGCTTAGTAGCTCTTCTTTCAACAGGAAGTCATTAAATTTGTTTGTATAGAATTTTATGAAAGATAATAAAATTTACATTTTTGGAAGGTGTATGCTTTCTAATAAATACGTTTTAAACTATGTTAATGTTAATATTTGCAAGCAGCGTTTTCAAGATAGTGGAGCGCGTTCCGTAACCTTGCCGAAATTGCATTTTTGAAATAGCGTAGTTACTGTTATAGTTTTTTTGAATAACATTTTTGCTTAGTAAAAAATAACTTAAATATATATACATATACATATATATATATACACATATATATATATATATATATATATATATATATATATATATATATATATATATATATATATATATATATATATATATATATATATATATATATATATATATATATATACACACACACACATATATATACATATATATACATATATATACATATATATATATATATATATATATACATACATATATATACATATACATACATACATACAGAGACGATTTTACGGATAAAATAAGAGGAGGGGGTTTAATCTTTAAAAAGTACCGACTGGTTCCTTAAAAAAAAAATTGGCTCCTCTTAACAAAAACCATGGTTTTTTGATGAAAACGTATTCCAAATAGCCATGGAAATTCCATGGGTTTTTTTCATTGCTTTTCCATGGAAAATTCCCGCAAGGGTTGCTCTAACCACTAAACCACGGCTACTATTTTATGGCTCAATTATGAGTAATCTCAGATTTTGATATTTTGGATTGCATTATGTTCATCCCATTCACAAATTTTTTTTACAAATTAACGTTTAAAATTTTTTAAAGTAGCAGTCAAGCAATTTAACTTGAAAAGTTTTCAAGATATAGTTTTAAGTGATAAAATAACTTTTGATAACAGTTTCCATCGAACTTTCCATTAAAAAGATTTATTTTTGGTATTGTAATAATTTCGAGGCACCAAATTTCCAAGCATTCTTTGTTAGTGAGATAGGGCAAGAAACAGTAACTGAATTCAAAACAATTGGCTTAAAAGAAATGAATTTGTAGTTAGCCAACATAAAATTCTCATTTCAATATTAGTAGAACCATATAAATTTAATTTTCCACCTCTGCATATAAAGCTTAAATTAATGAAGCGACTTGGAAAGACGTTAGTTCAAGATAGAGATTGTTTCAGGTACCTGAAATATAAAAATTTCAGCAATCTCAAGTTGAAAGTTAATGACGGATTATTTAATGGCCTTCATTTGTAATTAGCCGGAAAAAAACAATTTGTAGGAAATTGAAATGAAACGAAAATTAGAATCTGGAACATTTTTTGTTCGAAAGAAACTAAAAGTGAACTAGGTTTATATTTACAAATATTACACAAGCTAAAGTAAAACATTTGTGTACAGCGTGAAAATCAATGGTAGGTTTCTTCCAATTTGCAAAACTCATTGTGCTTAAAAATCAAGTTGCAAAGTTTTGCAGTTTATTATTGCGGAATCAAACACCAGTTGATATGAGATCCAAAATTCATAATGAAAATGCTATTGATGGCAATATTTGTGTGCTGATTCATGAAAACATTTCAAAATTTGAAGTGAAGAAAACAAATTATGGGGCTAGGATAAAGCAATATTTGGTTGCAGAGTTGAATATTTCCAAAATGTTTGTAATGTAGTTTATAAAAGTAGACGATTTAAAACATTGATGAAAATAAAGTAGTTTACCACTTCCAAATATACATGAGCTGTTCTGTATACGCCAGCTATGAGTAAAAGTATTTTGTGAACATAACATAAAGACAAAAAAAAGCTAAAATGTACATTTTCCACAAAGGTGATGCCAATAAATTCCCAGCTCCATGAATATACATTATTTAAAAAATGAGGTTCTAGTGGAATTAAGCAGCAAATCTTTTTAGTGGTGGTCCTTCAGAGAAAAATAAAACACTGCATGGTGAAATTTTTAATGATGCAGTGATTTTGGAATATTCAAAACTGTTTGTCGCTACTTCGCATTCAGGGGCCGTTCTTTTTAATCCTGTAATTGAGATTTTGACTGCATCATACGTGTTTTTTGAAGAGCTTACAAAGTTTATACACCAAATCAGTATGCGAAGATTATTTTTAAATCAAGTAAATCAGGGCGCTTTATTGTTAACCAACAAGTTATAAACGATCTATGCTTTTAATATTTGGTAGCCACATTTTTATTAAAAGGCTGTCAAAATATTCACTTACAAAGAGTTTTATTAAAACAAAACTGACGGTTTCACTTTCTCAATGTTCATACTCCGAAAATATTCTGCCGTTCCCAGCTTCCAACAGTAACCACATATTTATAAAGAAGTTGGCCAAGTTTACTATAGGCTATGCATATTTTTATGATGGTTCAGTGGCTAACACCTAAGCCGCCTAAAACATTGACTGTATGACGGTGAGTAGAATAAAAATTCAAACAACACTCTTGGGGTATACATACACAGTATGTTTATGTTATCCTTTTTGGGAGGGTGTCACACCTCGGCCCGTCTTTACCAATGTCTAGCATAGGCAGTTCTCAGGGGCGTGTCTAGGGAATGTCTGCTACGTCGATAGACGTACGCAAAAAAATTAAATAAAGGTTTTTTAACTTGATTATATTGTTGAAAAATTTTTTTTTTACTATATATAACTATTAAAACTAAACTACAGCAAAAACTAATCAAATTATGCGCGGTTGAAATTATCTGAAATGGTTGGGAAAAAATTTAAAACCGGAAAACAATAGTATTTCGGTTTCATAATTTTGCGATTATTAAAAATAATAATTACAATATTTTTATGGAGGTTAAACTAACTTTTGAGTTAAATAACTTAATTAGAAACTCGAATTGATATATTTGATATAATTTATTAAATTGGTATAAATTGATATAACTGATATATTTATAATAAATTGTTATAATAATATATAACAAATTGATATAATTGATATATTATACTATTGCATTTTATTTCGTTGTATTGAATTTTATTTTTTAAATTTTTTCTTTGAAAAGTTAAAAAAAAATAAAAATGATTATTTTAGTCGGACATCCCCTGTTTTATTACACTAGACTGCATATCATATTAATAACTTACATTTTAAATGATAAATAAGGAGAGAAAAATTTTTAAATACGGAAAATAAAATTCGGACTCCCCTTTTGACATACACCCTGCTTTATATGTGTTTTATTAATTTTATTAAATCATTAAATTTTATTAAACATAAAATATGTTCGTTGATTAGTTCAAAATGTCGCTTAGTTTACAAGTTTATATAGCATTTCTAAGAAAAAGTTAATCCTTTGAAGAAAACCATCTTTTCCTTTAAAGTTATACGACCAAATAATATTATATTAATTGTGTATAATTTTTGATATCATTTGGATCATAGGCGTGTCTACGGGTCTTGCCTGTCATGCACAGGCATGGCCTGCAAAACTTGATCTAACTTACATTATAAATAACTATAGTGATCTCTATATAATAATACGTTACTTAATAATGTTTGTAGTAATGCTGTTACGGACCCTTCGTGCGCTTATTGACACGGAGGTTTTTAATTCACATTCAATTAGCTAATCAATTCACCAGTTGAGTGTTTTGTTTGCATGATGCGCCAAACACCAATAGATTTGCATTCTATTTTTGATTCTCTTAGTTTAACTGCAGAGAAACAATTGGGTCTCAACTCGTTGAATGTAGTTGCTGTGTGCTTTGATGGAGCAGCTACTATGGCGGGATGCTCTAACGGTGTCTAGTCTAAATGCAAAGAAATAAATTCTGAAATATTCTATGTTCATTGTCATGCACATTGCCTAAACTTAGTATTGGTAGATTCTATTGGCCGAAAGAATCGAATAGTTTTTGATTTTTTTGGTACAATACAATTTTTGTACTCATTTATAGAAGGTAGTTGTATTCAAAACGCTACATTTGAAAAAGTAGCCAAAGAAATAGATTTAACTCTTAAAACTCTAAAATTTGTTTCTACAACACAATGGGCGTGTCGATTTGAAGCTGTCGCCGTAGTAAAAAAAAATTATTTGGCCATTATCTCTGCAATCCAAAAGATCAGCTACACAACTAAAATTCCTGATGTTAGATCGAAGTCAAGAGGCTTACTGCTGCAATTACAAACATTTGAATTCATTTTTGAACCTAATATGCTACATCTTCTTTTATTACTCATTGTTAAAGTTCATGTCTCCAGGCTGAAGGTTTAGATCTATTAAATTCTCTGTTCCTTCTATTAAGAAACATGAACTACGAATCTAAATTGGCAAATTTGGGATTAACAACACTTTCAGAATAATGAATGAGAGGCAATTAGATTCAGTATTTCAAAATCTACAAGAATTTTAATGAAGTTTCTAAATCCAAATATAACACCTCCTTGTTTTTCAAATTGTCCTGAAGGAAACTTACGAAACAAAATCCAACAACCGTTCCACTTTCAGAGAAATTTCAAGTAATTCGCATCGATATAACTTCTTACCAAATAGAATTGCATCCGTGTGGAATGCCTTGCCTTTTTCCGTTGTTTCCTCACATTTTGACAGCGAATACGATAGTTTTTGTTGCTCCACTAGAATAGAGTCTACTATAGCAGGATATCGTTAGATGTCCAGTTCATAGAAGCTAACTACTTCTATCGCAGATTATTTATAATGATAAATATGATCGAATCACTAAAATTCAGCATATCTCAATTAAAATCAGATGATAACTTATTTAAAAAAATTTATCATCAGACAGTTGAGTGTTGTACAGAAACTGGAGTGATCATTCCTAAGTAAAAAAAGAAAAAAATTTTCAAAAATTGATCAAGCATCAAAAAATCAATATTTTTCATGTACCAAGAAAGAAGAAATGAAAGTTACGAGTTTTAATGTTGTTTTAGTTAAATGGTTTGAATGATCGTTTCAATCAGGAAACATTAAAGCTTATACTTGCTGTTACGAATATATTAAAACTTAAGCCTTCTCAAGAAGATTTATTATATTTGAATAATGTATTTAGAATTGATAGTGAGCAAATTCAAATTGAAATTATGTTACTTAAAAGTATACCTAATATACCATCTGGAACCACTTCTAAAACGCTTCATCAATGGATTGATTTTCTAAATTCAAAAATTAGAACTTGTATTTTTCTTCACTTCTATAAAGTCATAATACTTTTTACCACTATTCCGCTAACAACTTGTTCATGCGAACGTGCATTTTCTAAGCTGACAATTGTGAAAACAAAATTCCGCAGCACTATGGCTCAAGAAAGACTTAATGCTTTAATATTTCTATTCATAGAACAACAGATGACAACAAATATTAATTATAACGAAGTTATTGAAGAATTTAAAGTAATTATACCAACAAAACGACACGCAGTGGGTTAGATATTGAAGAAGCTGGTCATAATATGAAAATGATTTGCCTGAAATTTCATGGTAAATATGTTTTGAGGTTACTAATTAAAAATCGCTGAAAAAAAAAAAAATGGCGGATCCAATATGGCGGACATATATGTTCAAAAATTGTTTAAATTGTTCATAAATGGGTTTTAAGCGTTCTTTCAGGCCATAAATTAAGAATTTGACAAAAAAAATTAAAAAACAAAATGGTGGATTCAATGTATCCATAAATGCTAAAAAAAAATGGATCAAATGATGGAAGATGGTGTTAAATATAGAAAAAAAACATTCTGTTTCAGTTACAATCATTTTGGTTCTTTTTAATCTTTATCTGACTCTTTGTTGAAATCTTCATTATATTCAAAGTCTGTTTCCTCGGCATCTGCGTCAGAGTCTTCATAATCTTCTGCTACAGGAACCAAGAGGGCAACAGCCTTTGGCAACAAAATCTTCAATTTTTTTGGTGTTGATTTTCGTAGAGATGAAATGTAGGGGTCTGTGGTTGCCAACAATCTCCTGAACACGTCTTCCATAGTCTTAGCTCTTGAAAACTTTCGAGAAGAACCCAAACGATATTGCTTTATTAACTTATTAGTTGATTCTTGAGCATCCTCGGACAGTTGACCAATGGGTAAAATGGCCGAAGAAATAATGTCTGGTCCGTGGGTCAGCAATCTATGTACTGATGTTGACATGTTGTACCAGGGATATTCTTTGATAAAGTGTCTTGCAGTTGCTAAGGCGTAAACTTTTAAACGTCGATTTAATGTCCACTCGAAATTGTTTGCAAAATTATATGAAAACGGTGGATTAATTCTTCGGAAACACCAATAATCAAGGATGACGTACGCGTGTTTTCAAAAAAACGTCGAACAGTGTTTCCGTCGTTCGTGCTGCCTAACCCTTGCTTTGGCATGTCGACTAAAATTTCAAGTTGCTGTTTGAAAGCTTTTTGGATGCTACCTTTCATTGTTGCTTTTTCCTGTTTGTCTTCTTCTTTACGCGCTTGCCATTTTTTCGTATTTTTTTGTATCCCAAATGAATACAGCATTCAAAACATTGAATCCAGGCGTGTGGAGTTAACAGTCCGTACTGTAGATAATAAGTGGTTACCGGTCTTTTCAAAACTTCATCAATGTTATTAAATTACTTGGATGTTGCCTGGCAGAGATAACACCGTTGCGCAGATTTTGTGTTGGTGATAGTATTGCATACTTTACCATCTTACATGCTCATACTTAAACTGTATTGAATGAAAACATTTTTCATATGAATGGTTATTTTTAATGGTTGGAGTTTTTCGATCTGTTTATCAAAATGCGTTTTCTCATTTAAAATAGTTTCCTCGGTTTCCTTTGTAAATCGCAATTTCAGAGGTCTGCAAAAGAGGTTTGAAGATGGCTTCGGATTACTCCATAAGAAATTTTCTTCTTTCGTTTCTTGATTTACACCTACAAGTTGCAATGGAACAAGCGAAGTAAAAAATTAATTTGCATCTGAATCACTATTATATGTAGTATTGTGTTGGTTCATCAGTAAAACACATTGAACGGTGTGATCTAATAAAGCTTGCAACTGTACCTCAGCTTTTGATTTGGTAAAATTTATGGTGTCGTCTGGAGGGTAGCAACATTTTTTTGCTGCAAATACAGCTGAGTATGGTGGATAAAAAAAATCAAAAACTTTGCAATGACATCACAAATGGTGGACGCTTTTTTTTAACGAATAAAGATAATAAAGATATGAGAAAAAAAGAAAAAAGGAAAAGAAAAAATTTATAAATTAAACGAAAATTAAAATCAACTAAAAAGAAGAATATATAAATTTTTTAAAAGAAGGAAAGAAAAAGAAAAATCTGAAAGAAAATAAATAAAGAAGTATTGAAAATATAAGTTAAAAAAGTTAATGAGTGAAATAAATAAAAAGGAAAAAAAAGAACAAAAAACTATTTACACATCGAAAAAAGAAAATCAAGATTTTATTATTTTTTCATATATTTCTTTAGTTTTAGTTTTTATATTTTTTAGGATTTTTTATTTACGATTTATTTTTTAGTTATGCTGTTATGCAGTTTTATAGAAATGATTTTTCTTTAGTTTTTTCGCGTATATAGTTTTACTTATTATTTTTTGTTAGTCATTTTGTGTTTTATTTTTTAGTTTAGTTTAGTTTTATTTTTTGTAGTTTATTTTTATTTTTTGTTTTATTAATTATTTTTAAATAGTAATATATAATTTTTTATACAGTTATATATTATTTGTTTTTATTTTCATTTTAGCCATTTATTAGATATATTTTAATATACGAGTTATTATTTTGTTTCTCTTTATTTTTATTGTTTTTAATTTTTAATTTTATTTTTGTCGTTTTTTTGTTGTTTTCTTTTTAATTTTTTTTTTGCCAAAAGTAATTTTTTGTTTTGTTTGTAATGTTTGTTGTAACTTTTATTTTGATTTTCTCAGTGTTTTTCTATTTATATTTTATTTATTTATTTAGTCATATTATTTTCAATATATTTTGGTTATTATATTATAAGAACTATAGTTAATACATTTACTAAATCTTTATAATTTTTTACGCAATTGTGGTTTTTATGTCATCGTTAGTTGTTTTGTTTTGTCAGTTTATTACTGTTTGTAACTGTAACTTTGTATAAACGATTGATGTATGGAAAGTTACACCAATTTATTTAAATTATTATAATTACTATATTATTATTACTTTTGTTAAAATAACATGTTATTATTATTATTATTATTATTATTATTATTATTGATTATAACTATTATTATTACAAATATTATTTTTATTATTATTATCATTACTATTTTAATCATTGTCATTAGGTGTTTACTTTATATTAGTAGTTTATACTATTTGTAAACAACCTTGAAATGTAATACCAAATATTTCAGAAATATATTGATTGATTGATTGATTGATAAAGTGTATTTAAGCCTTTTTATTTTGCCTGATTTCTCAAATGCTGGTACAAATCTTTCGTCAAATTTAGGTCTAATAAAAGTGCTAGAGCTTCATTTGCATCAAAAAAGCCTGGCAATGATGATTTATAGTTGCAAGCCTTCTTTGTACTTTGTTACTTTGAATGGACTTGACAGTGTAACGTCATTCACAATCTTAGCAGCGTCTGAATGCCCTGAAGATTGAAGACTCATTTGCGTAGCGAACGATAATTCGGCAGGACTGAAATTCGTACGCATCTCTTTAGTCTTCCTTCTTTTGGACCTATCAGATAAAGTTTCAAAATTTCCGGTGGGCCGACCCGTTGATATATTTACAGTTACATGTTTTGCATCAATCTGAAAATTTACTGAAGTTTTTAACCAGTTTTCGTTCATTTTGAAAAAGTAATCTTGTCGTTGGGCTGCTTCCTTATATTTGCTTCTAAACTTTGTCATTAAAACAGAAATTGAAATTGCATATCTAATCTTTTCTGTCAATGACTTTTCCAAACGTTCTATGATCACTTACAAATCGTTTGCAAAATATTCTTTTGTAATAAGTCTTATCTCGAAAGTCCGTAAACGGCAACCAAATTTCAAACAAACTTATTTATTTTGAAATTTCTATTTTAATAAAAATGTATAATCTATTATACAGTAATTTAAATGAATTCTATCCATATATCGTCTATAAAAGAATATGACTTAAAGATTTAAGGTGGTAGCCCTATAAAACAATGATGAAAAAAATATTTTTTTGAAAAAAAAATTTATTATTAAAACAGCATCATGTATACCACTATTTTCATTCCAAAAAAAATTAAATCATCTACCATACCTTTTATGTCAGTTTTGATAACTTTTTAGACTATATTTGGAAATTTTTATGACTATCTATATTTGGAAATGATTATGGTCTAATATAATCTCTTCATGTAGTTCTTTTAACTCTTTTTTTTCTCCAGGTAAAACATCCACTTTGCTCTACCCAAATATAGTTCTAAAAAGTATATTTTAAAACTACAAACAGCATGTGGAAGTTACATCGAAATTCATTACATAGTAGTGATACTTTTATAGCTTCATATATATGTTTACTATTTTATTTGGTGCATCCTTTATGTATTTATTAGTATATGCATTAGTGTCTTTATACATATAGATAATATTTTTTGGATTTTAAATAAGAATAGAATGCCAAGTAAACAAAATTCCATAGTTAAAAAAAAGAGAAAGTGGAATGATGCCATTGCAAATAAAAAAATATTGGGGATTCATCTGTTCTAGGTACTTGTTCAAGTCAAAGGAAATTAAATATGAATAATGAAATGTCTGCATCTACAGTAAAAAATCCTCTTGATAATGGCTATTTTATGTTGGTACATTTTACAATGCTTCAAAATATATTTTGTGAATTAATGTGTCCGATTTGTGGTAGTAACATCATATTATATGGCGAAAACTTAAAACGGCGAGGGTATTCACACTTTATTAGTGTCAAATATTCCAATTGTGATTGGATTAAAGCCTCATATACTTCTCTTGAAACAAAACCAAAGAAAATTAAAAAGATTCAGGGTCGCAGAGCCTTTGACATAAATGTACGAGCTGTTGTTGCATTTCGTGAAATTGGATGTGGTTTAGTGCTATGGATACCTTTTCTTCGGTAATGAACTTAAAATGTTTAACTAAAGGTCCATTCAAGAAAAGTTTTTTGTAACAATCTTTAACAAAAAGTTGTTAAAGATTGTTACAAAAAAGTAGCTGAGTTTAGTGTGAAAACTGCTGCTGGAGAAGTTGTCCATATTGCCACTGTTAGTGATATACCATGAACTCGTATTTCTGTTGATGGGACGTGGCAGAAACGCGGCCATTCTTCACCACATGGAGTAGTAACAGCCATTTCAGGTGACAAGTGTATAGATGTAGAAATAAAGTCAAGGCATTGCTTTGGTTGCAAAATGTGGAAAACAAACATGGTACCTCTGATTACCAAATTTGGAAACTTAACCACATATGCAAAATTAATCATACAAAATCCTCAGGTGCAATGGAATCAGCTGGTGCTGTTGACATTTTTTCCCGATCATTACTAAATAATGACCTGATTTATAAAGAATACTTGGGAGATGGAGACACCAGTACGTTTAATGATGTTCTAAAATCTAATCCATAAAAAGATCATAATGTAACCCCAATCAAGCTCGAGTGTATTGGTCACGTACAAAAGCGCCTTGGGACTCGTTTGTGCAATCTTGTAAAATCATATAAAAACACTAAAACACCTTTATCTGGTAAGGGAAAACTTACCAACAAGTGCATTGACTCCATGCAAAATTATTATGGTCTGGCCATTCGTAATAATATTGGAAATTTGTATGCTATGAAGAAGGCAATATTATCGATCCTTTTTCATTTCACAGACCTACCAGATCCTTTCGATTGTCATAAATTTTGCCCACGAGATGCTGGAAGTTGGTGCAAGTATTGGTCAAAAGAAAATAAGTCATATAGGTCACTAAATTCAATTCCTATGTGGATAAAAATCTCATCTTTCCAACTTTTAAGGCTTTAATGGAAGATGAGCTATTGAAAAAGTGTATGCATGGCAAAACACAAAATGCAAACGAGGCTTTGAATGCAATCATATGGTCTCGTGTAGCAAAATCATTGGCATATTAAAATATTTCGGATTGACAGGAATAGTTTCGCACCAAATTGCGAAAAAACTGGATATATCACATGAAAAATGCATGACCAAAAAAGCACCTGACAATGTAAAAAAGCAAAGAAAATCCATCAGCAAAGCAAAAGGGTGACTGTGACATTTTAAAAGAAAAAGAACCCATAGACTCTTATGCAACAGGAAATTATTAGGATTTAAAAAAAATATTTGTTGAGATTTTTACTTTTCAAAATTTCTTTTGTATTTTTCTCAGCTTCGTATTTTGAATGTTTCTTGAAAACTTAAAAGATGATAACTTATTATTAGATAGAGTATTTGCTTTCAAATTTTCAGGATATGTTCACAACATATATGCACTCCATTTGACCGTAAGAATTTTTATGAATCACTCTAAATATTGGTTTATAGACCTAAACGTTTCAAATCATACCACAAAACTATTGAAAACCGATAGGTTCATCCAAAAAAGTTAATAGCTTTTTTAATATTCTGATTTAGAAAAAATCTGACGGTTAAATAGAGTATCAAGGTGTACTGCAGAATGTTTTAGAATTTATTCAAAAACAGATAAAGACAAACTGACTTAGAGCATTTTGAAATGTGATCAATTTCGCTGATTTTATGACACTTTTCCCCCCATTATGGATCAACCAAATGTAATTTTTTTTTTTTTAATCAACCTAATTCTCTCCAAGAAACTCTTTAAACACTTAAATATGGTAGATTTCTTTTTATTTGTCAAAATCACCTTTTTTAAAGTGCTACCACCTTAAATTACTGTATTAATTATATATAAATTACTGTATTAATACATTTATATTACTGTATAAATAAATATAAATTACTATATAAATACTTTAAATACAATATAAATAATATTTTTATTTTAGTTATCAATTTATGCATTATTTATGTATGTATTTTTTCATTTATTAATTCATTTATTAAATACTTAAAAGCGTTAAAAAACATCTGCACAGAGTATGTGCAATGTTTGTGTTTTGATTTATGTGTAATTTTTTCTTAATTTAATTATAAAGTTATAACTTTTTTAATGAAAAATATTTCTAAATATTAATTATGTCATTAAAAAAATAACCAAGTATTCAGTTTAAAATATGAAACAAGAAAAAAAAATGGGAATGCAATCATATCTTGAAGATTGGAAAATGGTAAACACTGTGTGGCGGTGCGTGTGGCGATTATTGTCTTTTTCTAAGTTATTCATCTCACTGTGTAGAAGAAAGCGTTGCTCCCGTCCTTTTCTACTTTTAATATTCTTTATAATGCTTCTAGTTTTAATATTCTTTATAATGCTTCTAGACACCGATTATAATTAAAGTTGTACAAATGTAGCTCATAATTAAATAATTTTGCTTTCATTTTTCAATATGTCTCAATAACGGCATTTTGCAACTGTCATATAAAAGATGGCTTAAAAGTGGAGTTGGTACTAATAGGTGAGTTTGAATGTTAAATTACAAAAATAATACTATATACGTACAAACACAATGTAAATGAAAGTGGAATGTCGTGGAATTCGTAACTTATCCCTATTTTTAAAGCAAATTTTTCAATTTTACAAAACATTTTTCTGTATTAAGTTAATTAAAAACAAAACATTAATAATTAATGGCTTAATAATAATATTTTTGTTTTTTAATTAGTATATACCTCGTGAAACGAATTCCATTTTGAAAATATTTGTTTCACGTGCACACAACAAAAATATTTATCTTTGAAAAAAATACAATTTTAACGGTTGCAAACACGACAGACAAAGGACTGCTGCGTTCGACCTGCAATATATCGCACGAAATGAATAGCTGATCTTCTGCACAGCCAGCATTAAGTAGCCCCAACATCACCAAAGCCAACCTGATAGTTCAAAAATACCGTGTCGAAACTTTTCGTTTTTCCTTTTTTATTCCTGTGGTTTTTGGTCTCAAAAAATGTTTTATAATACCAATAAAACATTTTATCGTGCAACCTCTGCTACTGCTTTTTCTACTGAAGTTAATAACAAACTTTGATTTTATTTTTATACTGTGTATAAGAAGACATGTTTTATTTATAACTTTTTTAATTACACTATTGCGCAAGCAAGTTACAATGATATTTTTTACAGTTTGAATCTTATTTAAGCATTAAAAGATTTTATCTCTATACTTAAATAATGTTAATCAACACCTCAAAATATGCTTTGAACATGCCTAAAAATTGCAGTTCAAATTCGTTATCACTGCTCCTTTGCTAGACCATCTGAGTGCTAAGTTTAACACAATTTTTGATGATACAATCTTAAAGTGTTATAAAGCACCTGTGTTTTAGTTTCTTAGTTCTAATCTTTAGTTTCTTTTTTTTTTTTTTTTTATGTTCTTTTATCTTTACAATGTTGTGATTCTATCTATATAACTGATACAAATTTACAATTTTTATAAGATATATGATGGTAAGAGAAAAAATAAAATCTCACAACTTTATAGAATACAAAAAAAATAACTGCAGGGTATCATTATTATTAAAAGAACGCGGGAAACTTGCAGAAGACCATATGGTCTTGTCATCATGAAACCGCTTGTACTAGTAATATTTTTTGAATTTTTGTTTTTACATGTTTCTAGTTTCACAAAATATAATGGTAGTTCATTTTATATTGGATTCACATATAATAAAATGTAAGATAAAAAATAATTGATAAATGCTAGATTTTGCACACATAAATATATGATTAGGCATAAATAAAATTATTTTTGATTTATATATTTTTTATATTAATATTTGTTATTGAAGTTTTTTGGGATTTTCGTTTCAACGTTAATTTTGGCTCTAGTTTCAGCATTAATTTAGTGTAAGTTCATATAATTGTTTATATTTAAAACGAATTTTTTTAGTAAGATTTTCAAACAATTTAGGTTATCTAATTTTGTAATTATGGCATTTCTGGATATCAGTTTATTATAGAGATAGGGACCGTGATATGAAATTGTGAAACGCGATAGTTTTGTTTTTCTAAACGGTATATTAAAGTTTCCTACTTCTCGAGTGTCATATCTATTTCTATTGCTTTTAAAGAAATCATTTGAGAAATGGGATGGGAGTTCTTCTAAAAACAATTGCAGAAATTCAGTGTTCTTGTTATACTAGTTGGAAAGACCACATCATATTTTTAAGTACCATTTATTTAACCATAGGCTTTATTAGGTTTATTTATTATTCCCAAACCAAAGGCTTTGTTACGTGAGTTTGACCTGTGGGAAGTTAAGTTGAATTCAGGGGTGGATCCAGGATTTTTGTTAACTGTAGCAAAAATGCTATATTTCTTTTTTTTGTCTAAAAAAAAAAAACAGGTCCTCGCTTTTCACATTAGCCGACAGTACTAAAAGTGCAAGTTTGCCGACTGTACTATATGATCTATATTTGCCGATTTGCTGGTCTAAAAGAGCCAGATTTGCAGACATAATGAACTAAAATTCATTGATAGGGGGTGGGGGGAGAGTATCACACACCATTCACGCCAGCCATGGATGTAAAGTGGTTTATAGTGATACATGAGGTCCCCTACCACTGCTTTCTTCTTCCGTCCGTTAAGAGCGGAAGAACGTTACTTGATTTACGCGAAGTTAAAACCATCAGAAAAACTGAATACTTCTTAACTAAATGATACTTTACTTGTTTTTTATGACTTTTAATCATGACTAAAACCCTGACCGAATCCTGACCGAATCCTTATCCTCAGTCGATGTATTTATATTTAGTTCGTGGTGTTCCTATTGCCAGTCAATGTACTTATGCTAAATAATACTCAAAACATTATCATATAAATTTATCTATATATTTAAATCAACAAAATATTTGTGGTTGTTAAAATGTTTTGGTCTACAAAAAAATTGGAGGTTGATATTTGAAAATGAAAATGAAAAATTTAATCTAAATTTGTTTAAAATTCAATTTTTATTTAATTAAAATTTATTTTAAAACACATGCTTTATTTAATGGCTTACTTTATAAAATATCTGAAAATTAAAATAGACACTATAACGATTTATATAAATTTATAAAAACAATTTATAAATATTTTCATATTTTTAATAATAAACTTCATTACTTCATTATAATAAACTTTTTGTCAAATAATGAAAAAAAGAAACAGGTTTCAAATCAAATAAAGAATAGAACTAAAGGAACTAAACTTTTAAATAAAAATATGCTTTAAATAAATAAGGAATGCTTTTAAAATCAAAGACAGCAAGCTTCAGGCATATTACAATGAACAACATTACAATCAACAAATATCAGCAAATAACAAAAACAAAAGTGTCAATGAATAAATGTCAACCTGACAAGACAAACTTAAGATAATCATTCTTTCTTCAAAACAACGTAATTCTTTGTTTGATTTTGGTGTAGAACGTTTTCTGTGGTTTTTTATAAATTACAGGAAAGTATATTGTGATGATAATACTCAATTTCAATTAAGTAATGCATTAAAGTACTGATTATGGAAGTTAAACAAATTTTATCTTTAATCAAGTTGAAGAAAACATTGCACAGTATTGTCAAAAGGACTTTTTAATCCTCTTATTTCAAATGATTTTGGATATTGACCAAAGTTTAAAAAAATAAATATACTGGCCAAAATTTCATATTTGTTAAGCAAATCATAATTTCAAAATACATGATAATGTAAACAAGAGACTTCTTTGGTTTCAAAGAACAATTAAATAAGATATCTAAAGATACTTTTCTTAAATTTCTAAATTCTGTTTCAAGTAGTTCTGTAACAAATTTTCTTAACATAACATATTTGTAACAAAAGTATTTCTCTTAATAGTGTTTTTTAATCAGTTAGACTATTTCTTTTCATGTATAATTTGCGAAATGCCTTATGACATGTGTTGACATTTTCTGATTTTTTTCATGCATAATGCTGTGTCGCAAAAATCCAAAACAAACTTTCTTTGTTTATCATTTAAATCTCTGAGGAAGCTTTTTGATCATTATTGAACCTAAAATAATGCCCACACATTTTAAATTAAAAGTTTTCCATTACGTGACAGCAAGTTTAATAAAATCACCAGTCTTGTTAACGTTTGAGATAGTAGAAGTTTCAGGGTAATCAAGAAAAATATTGTAAATATTATCAGGAAAAAAAGTTTTGCTTTCTGAGTCCATTATTTTGTATGTTTTGATATAACATGGATAAAAGTTAAATAACAAAAGAGTTCCATCTGTAGTTAACCAAAGTTTTTTATTAAATGTTAGAGTTTTTTCACATATAATTGCCTTTGCTTTGCTATTTGACCCTCTTACTGATTCTAAAGTTTAATAAATTTGATCACATAAAAATTATAATTTATTTGTTTACAGGTTTTCACAACATTTTCAAAAAAGAAATTTAGGACCATCAAACAAAAAAAGTAGTACCAAGTTCCTTGCAATTTTAGAATAAACTAAAAATCTATCTGAGAGAAAAAGTTATGCAAAATGTTATTTTAGTTTAACCTTTTTGAAGTTTTAATACAAATCAGATCATATAATAAAGTGTTGCTAGACGTTTTAAAACTCGCATTGGGTAAACATTCTATGAAAAAAAACTGAGCTGACTGTAGCAATTGCTACACTTGCTACAGCCTGGATCCGCTCCTGGAATTTCACTTAACTGTCTGAATTTCAAAAATAAAATCTAATCTAATAATACTGAATCATTACAAGAAACAATTATTTTTTTTTACTTAGGCGCCTTTTTACTTAGGTGTTATAAGAGATTTTTACTTAGGTGTTATAAGAGATTAGTAAGAAAATGTTGCAAAAAACAAAATGGTAGTCTAAATGGTTTAGTTTAGCTTTTCACACAGAGTTTTCTATAATAGTAAATAAGTTTTTAACAAGTTTTTTATAAATACTTATGAGTTGTGTTTTAAATAAAATATAATAAAAGTATAATAAAAAAAAACGTCTTAGCTAAATTTTGTTAAACAGCTATATTCATAGCCAGACATCTTTGTAAAAATATTATTAAGCATTGTACAGTTATTACAATAAGTTTTTTAACTCTTGGTAAGTATTTATAAAGTTTATTTTAAAAATTTAAAAATTATAACCTGTATATATTATACATTACGTCAACTGAATATCTTCAAATAAAAATTTTTTTAATTTGCAAAAATCATATTTTCAGCTTTGGTGACAATTTGAGCGATTATATAAGTCATTTAAAGAATTATTAAAACATTTTTATAAAGTACACTCAATTCGGTAAAAACTAAAAAAAAATAGGGAAGAGGAAGGGGCATAGTTTTTTGGACCCAAAATATCTTCTGTAAACCTCCCTGAGCTACTGCGTGGCCAGGACTTTCGGAAAAGCCGGTCAGAAAGAAAGAAATTTTCTTAAAACAAGTAAAGCAAACATTTTTGATAAATTATAAAAATAAAAAAATTGAACAAATTAAACAAAATGCTTGAAGTTGTTGAAATTGGTTTAAAAGTGGCGAAAACTATGATTTTAGTGGGCAACAACAAGTTTTTGTTGACTAGAAACGAAAAAATGCGTGCAAACGCCTACATGATAAAATAGCGTTTATTCAGGCATCAGACTTAACTGGTAGAAGAAATATGATTGCTGAGGTTGATGTCATTGTGTATCAAAAGACAAGCTTAAGTTCTACTTCTTTCTTGTTTTAAATTCTTGGTCTGTTTTGCAATTATATGTAATCAGATTGCACGATAAAAAACTTTTATAAATCTATTTAAACAAAGGGAGCATTTATTTTCGAAATATATGTCTGCATTTAAACAGCTTCGTTTCCAGTATAATTGAAATTGTTACCGGTGAAACCAGAAAATTAAGTTATATGGATTTAAATTTTGTTATTTAATAAAAAAACTTGAACCAACCTTGTTTTTTTATAGCATAACGCTGTATCGCAAAAATCCAAAACAAACTTTCTTTGTTTATCATTTAAATCTCTGAGGAAGTCCAAAGTTTCTCGTTCCTTGTGTGATATATCTGTTGGCATTGATTAGAAAAAAAGTTGAGACAAGTCCACTTTTATATTTGAGCATAAATAAAGTATTTTTTTAGATGCTAATTTTATAAATACTTAATGCATTCAAAATTTTTAAGTAAAGTATTGGCATGAGTGACTTTTTACAACTTTTATTACAAATTCTTATTATATATTTTTGATGTATAATATACATCAAGTTTCATATACAAATAAAAGTTTTATATACAGATATAGTTTTATATACAGATATATAAAATTTGGTGAAGTTTAGTAAAGTTTTCTATTAATCCATTGCAAAACCCTTTTTATTAGATTTAAGCAGAATGGAAGACATTTAAGTAGGCCATGTCTAAACTAAATTCTCCATATAGAGAATATAGAGAGTTATTGTTTTAAACTCTCTATATAATCACACAGAGAGTTTAATTTAGATATGGTCTACTTAAGTACCTTCCATTCTACTTAAATCTAATTAAAAAGGATTTCGCGATGGATTAATAGAAATCTTAACTAGACTTCATCAAACTTTGTATTGTTATTTGTAACTTTTATTTGTATACTTTTTAGTTATTATTAGTAATAATGGTTAATAAATGCTGTGTTGTTGGTTGTACCTCTAATTATAATGGTGGTGAAGTAGTTCTAGTTTTTGGTTTTCCAAAAAATCATGATTTGTGAAAGTTATGGGTTAAATTTGTTAATAGAAATTTCTGTACTGTCACTAAACCATCTGCAATCTGTTTAAAATATTTTTATAAAAATATACACAAAGGAGCATCAGCAAAACAATTTCATTTGTTGTATATTTTAAAGCCTGTTCCTACAGTATACCCGGCTAGCATAGCAACAGCTATGCTAGCCGGGTATACTGTAGGAACAGGCTTTAAAATACTGTATATACCGGGTATACTGTAGGTAACTCAAATCATTGCGCCACGGCTGCTGAAGATCTCAACTCTCTTACGTCTTTAAAAATCTTAACTCTCTTACAGTTGCTGATTCACCAACAGGATGTTCATTTTCCAAATTTGATGATTGTGTTGTATTTTATAAAACTATTTATAATTAACTACACATTCCGAATATTGCCAAATGTTGCCAAATGTTTCCGTATTGACAAAAATTTTCATGTCAAACTTTTTAATGAAAATTTTCCAGTATCTTTCCCACCTTGGCTACCAATGTATGTTAAATAGAGTTTGTTGGAAAACTTCAATTTGCATTTTAAATTCAAAAAAAAAAAAATTGTCTTCTATTCTTGAAGAACTTAAAAGTCACCTAATTAAAATAAAAAAAAATCCAATTTTTTCTTCAAATATGCTTTAATTTGCCTTGATGTTGCGTTACACATCAAAAATTAAATAAAGCCGTATTTACGCAAGGTAAACAAATGTTAAATTTATATAGAAATAGATCAAAAAGTAAAAAATGTAAAACAAGCGTAAAACTTACAACAACACAAAAATCAAGTTTGGTGAAAATCCTAGCCCTATCTTAAATAGGCGCGATGTTGGCTCACCCGTAAATTAATTTATATATATTTATGTTTGTGATCTGTCTGAACCTCTGGTGCGGTGTTTACACACCCGTAAGTTACTTTATGTAAGATTGAGTTCCGTTTAAATCTTTGATGCAGAGTTATCAGTAGCTAACTACTTACTCCAACTATAAAACCTATGCTCATCTTAGTCTCTAGTATTTTGTTAGATGTAGTGTTTTTCCCAATGCATTTCCAAAGTTTCTTGCCTGGTGTTTTAGAGTATTGTATGCGGTAAGTAACTCTTTTTAACTACTAAAAACTCCAGGTCAGGTCAGGTTCAGGATCATCTCAATCAACCTGCTACTGGTATTATGTAAACCAGTACTACCTGCCCAATGCCCTCTTGCCTTGTACTCTTTGTTGCCTTGGGGCTCTTTGTTGAGTAAAATCTAAAGATGGTATCTTGATAAAAATACTTATCTTTGGAAGATGTTAACTGCACCCAGCTACTATCTTGCATAAGGTCTCTTAGGCAAAGACTTTAGGGATAAGCAAAATAACTCTGCTAACCATCCTCGAACTTGCGTTTCATCTATTAGGCTGAAAAATATGTAAGCTTGTGTTACATTTTTTCGAGCCTATGATGAAGAATGCTGGATCTTCTTGACTCTACTCATAGGTTTTGATGCCTCCTTGATAGTAGCTATGCAACTCTTCCTGCTAACTCCTAACAATGGTACAGCTCTAAAACTCAGTTTAATGGTTCTGAGGCCAGCTGATAGTAAGGTTTCCCGAACTCTTAGGTAGCTCTTAGAGAAACTGATCCTATCAACAGTTGCAAAATAACAGAGATTTAACAGTGCTACGTTACGCGTGGATGGTATCCCTGTTCATGCTTTTTTTGCGCATTGTCGAGGCAACAAAAGAAGCCCTATGTTTAACTTAGAGTTAATTATCAGGACTGAGACAACTGCATAGCTCTATGCTTAGGAGGCTGTGCTCTATCTATGAATGAATCAAGTTCTCATTAAACTAAAAATATGCCACAAGTGACTTAACATCTAACATATATTGGGTTACGTATATATAGATACATAATCCATAATCAATAAGAATAAAAACAATCCCCACTACCTAATTGTTCTAGTATATCTTTTACAAATATTCGTGGTCGAAGCAACCTTCCATCAGTTGAGTCTTTTGCAAAGTTCACCAGAGTTGCTTGTTCTTAGTGAGACCAATCTGAATTCTGCTATTTCTTCTTAGTGATCTCAGTGTTGATCTTTTGATCTCAGAGTTGATGAGTACTATCCTTTGATTAGCAAAAACTACAATAGTCACATGTTTGACTTAGGGATATACATACGCATCAATAACCTATTTGTCGTGAAATCAAGTTCGAATCCTTTGACCATTTTTTTATGTGCTTCCGCTTAACTTCACTCATCACTTTTCTCTTTGTTCTTTATCTTTCTTTATTGTCCAAGACTGCCCTCCTTTAGATGTAATTTCTGATCAAACTGACAATACCCTCTTTCTTTACCTCTTTGCAAATATTGTTGTTATCAGTGACTTTAATGCACATCACACTGAATAGATTGGCTCTTACCCGCCATTAACCCTGCTGGCACTAAAACCTATAACTTTTGTATTTCTCAACCTTTTACTCAGATTAACTTTGAGACTCTCTTTCCTGAAAAATCTAATCATTTGCCTTCACTCCTTAATTTATGTTTTGTCTCTGACTCTAGCTTGTGTTCAGTTTCTCCTCTTTCTCCCTTAAGTGATACTGAGCATGCCATGATCTCTATAAATCTTTAATCTCGTAATTCTTTTTTGGACTCACCCTATTATCGCACTACTTATTACTACCCTAAAGCTGACTGGGATACTTTTTGTGATTTTCTTCGTGACAGTCCTTGGGCTGATGTCTTTTTTCTCTCAATCTTCTGGATTCAGGCAGAAACGGAAGCTTTTATTTCTTTTTGTTGGTTCCAAGTTAAGCCTCATTCTACTCTTTCACTTTCTTGTGCAGCTGCTATATCTAACCGTAATCATTTTTTTCATCTTTTTTAAAAGAAAAACTCTCTTGAGAACAAACAGCTATTTATTATTACGAGAAATCATGTAAAAAGGTGCTGTCTAATGCTAAGCTCCATTATTCTCAGTTCACTAAATCTCGCATCTTATCTCAAAGGTTAGGCTCAAGAGACTTTTGAAAAATCTTTAACAGCATCATTAACAAGGGTAGGTCTAACATTCCATCTCTCTTTCATAAGACTGATCTTATTAACACTCCCACGGAAAAGGCAGAACTATTTGCAAAGAACTTAACAAAAAGTCTTCTCTTTCGTTCGTTTAGAGCAGGCCTTCTTAAACCAGGTGTCGTGACCCCAAATGGGGTCGCGTAGCAAAATTCTGGGGTCGCAAGAGATATGGCTTTAAAGATTAAAATTTGATTTGATAGAATTTAAAATGATTTTTCAATTTTTTAGAATTCCTTTTTATATATTTGCAAACTAATGCATTGCGCAAAGACATTAAGATTTTGCAAAAGGTTTCATCATAGATTTAAGCAACCATAAAACATTTTTTTTTTTTTTTTTCTTTAAGAAAGGAGGAGTGTTTTTGTTTAAAAGGAATTTTTTTTCAGCAATAGAATTTTTTTTTTCTCATTTAAAAGCTTAACCATTCAAGGTCTTAAAAAATTTTTTTATTTTTACCTGTCCGGTCCAAATTATGTTTGACCCATGACTTCTCTTTATTTTTCATAAAAAATAGGTTTTGATTGTAGCACTAAATTGTTTAATTTTTATTCTGCCAAAAACATAATGACTTGAGTGCAAGCTCTAAACAAGAAAGAAAAAACAAAAATATGTAAACACTTGTTTTTATTCACAAGTAAATTACAATATTGTCTTTGGATCCCCTATTTTACACAAAAGTCGGTCTTTGTATGGTAAAGTTCAAAACAATCACCACACCCTACTGATTAGTTTGTTTTTACCATTGCGTTCAAAAAATTTATTGAACAATATATAACTGTTTACAACTGCAACTTCCAACAACCAGAAAATATTTTTCTCCACCAGTTTAAAGACTTGCATAGAAATAAATAGCTTGAACAATAGTGATCAGCTTGGTCAACAGCTCCTATATGTTTTGAATATTTTACAATAACAGTTGGTTTATCAATGTCTAAAATACCTTGTTTTTTTTTTATTTTGCAACTTCAGTTGTTGAATCATGGAAAGTACTCAGCATCAGAACTTGTCATCTTTCCAACAATACCAAAACCATAACATTGGAAGAGTGTATATGTGCAGAAACTTCTTTAATTTGAGTTTTTTTATACCTTCTGGTAAATTTTTTCTATTTTTTGTTATTGTCCCTGTAGTTTGTTTGTTTATTTTGAGGAGCTCTTGTGCAAGGGGCAAACTTGTATATAATCTGTTGGTGAATAAGTGATAACCACTACCTTGGACGGCCTTTAAAAGTTCATCACATAAATGCAACATGATTCGACCTGTAAATTGTATCATAGGTCTTGCCAAACTTTCAGTAGTGCAATTACCATAATACGATTCAAAGAAACTAATACAACCTGTTTCACTATTGGCTAAGACAAAAACACGAATACCCCACTTGTGGATTTTTGTGGATTGGACATGTGAAATGCAACTATACCTTTGAATCCAATAGTACTTTTATCAATTGCAATGTTACAAGATGGGACAAAATATTTAGAACAGGAACTTTTTGTTTCTGACCCAACACGACGTACTTTTCTTGCAGGTCTATTCAATTCATTAAATGGATTTGATGGTGGGGATACGTGCAGCACCATGTATCTAAAGAAACCGAATTCTAGAGAAAGCTGCTAAAAAAATGGCATGTAGTTCAGCCAATCACAAGAAAAATAATGTTTTATATTTGATTTTTCATTTAGAGCCATATTCAAAATAGTATTAAAGTAAGCATGAATTAGTTCGAGTGTCACATCTTTCCATTTATGCCAAATAGAATGAGATTCCAAATTATTTTCAATTTTTGACTTAGGATAGCGATTAGTTTTGGTTACAATATCTGGAAGTAACTCATCAGTAAAAAACAAGTTGAAAAAGTCTAGTTCACGTGTTAAGTTTATTGAATTTTGAGGGCATACATTTACTACTGTGAATGGCAGTGCTTCCAATGCTGGAATATCTTGCACTCCCAAAGCAGGTCCATTATCATCAAATTCAGTCTCAGATTAACTAAAAGTGTATTCAATGTCGCTTTCAGTACTGTACTTTCAGTACTTGTTTCATCCAATGCCTTCAAAACTTCCTCAGTTGTATAACGTTTCCTTGCCATTTGCAAACAAATTTTTATTAAAAATTTCTAAGAGTATAAGTAAGGTTAGATGATTAAGTGTCAGTGTTTAACCGTAAAGAAATTTTACTTTATTTTTATTTATTCAGTAATTAATTATTCAAATATTATATGCAATATGTTGTTTTTATATATCTTTCTGATTTTAGAATTAAAATAATTTTTGGCCAAAGATGAATGGCTGAACTTAAACAAGAATGGTAATGACGCAGATAATAACGCTACAAACTCTCCTCAGGCAGGACGAAATATTGAAAAACAGACATTTAATTTGCAAAAAAAAAAAAAAAAGATGAGTCTTTTCTTCAATTTGGCTTCACATTTCAAAATGATAAGGGTAATGAACAGCCACTTTGTATGATCTCCAATGAATTATTGGCTGCGGAGAGTATGAAACTATCAAAACTAAAAAGACATCTTGAATCAAAGCATGTTTCGTATTATAATAAACTAAAAGAATATTTTGAAAGACTGTATAAAATCTTTAAATAAATAAAAAAAATCTTTTGAAAAATTTATAACCATTAATAAAAAATATTTACTAGCGTGATGTGAAGTTTCATACTTTATTGCTAAAAATAATAAGCCGTTTACCATCGCAGAAGATCTTGTATTTCCTGCTGCTATTAAAATGGTAGAAATACCACATGGAAGTAAATACGTCAATGATATTTGAAAATTTTTTTTGTCGAATGACACTGTCGCGAATAGAATTTCTGATATTAACAAGGATCAATATCACAAGAATTGAAGAAAGCCCAAAATTTTCAACTCAGTTGGACGAAACAACGGATATTACTAAATTGGCTCAGTTGTTAATATATGTCAGGTACGTTTATAAAGAAAATGTGGAGAGAGAGAATTGTTATTTTGTTGTCCTATGAAAGACCATACTACAAGGAAAGACATATATTGTAAAGTTGATCAATTTTCTAAAACTGAAAGTTAAGAATAAAGAAATTGCTGTGGAATATGCACAGATAGTGCAAGAGCAATGACAGACAAAAATATTGGTTTTAAATCATATTTTCAAGCTGCTCATTATAATCATATAACTTTTACTCACTGCCTTATTCACCGAGAAGCTCTTGCAACAAAAAAAGTAGTACCAGATTTGAACGATTTGCATCAGTATGCTGTTAAGATTATAAATTTGATTAGAGCCAAGCCCTTAACAGCCACTTATTTTCAAATCTCTGTAAGGATACAGATTTCAAGTACACAACTTTATTATTACATGCAGAAGTAAGATGGTTGTCAAGAAGTCAAAGTGTAAGTAGATTACTTTTATTAAAGGACGGTATTGAAATATTTTTTAACCGAACGAAAATGCGAACTTGCTACTTTTTTTCAAAATGAATTATGGCTATCCAAGCTGTGTTATTTTTCAGATAAATTTAAGAAATTAAACGATCTCCACTTGTCTCTTCACGGAAAAAATTGAGATATATTTACTTCAAATGATAAAATTAAAAGTTTTATTAAAAAGATCAAAGTATGATAAACTACGGTAGAAAAGAATTCGTTCATAATGTTTTCTAGTGTCGACAGTTTTATAATCGAGAAAAATCATTTAAAAACATTTTATCGCAAAAATTATAGTTTATTACTTAAAAGCGATAGAAACACAGTTACGTGCATATTTTATATTAATTACTGATTTCAAAAAGATTGCTTGGATTCAAAAGCCGTTTTAGTTTGGCTTGAGTGAGATTGACCACCTGCCACTTAAAGCTCAAGAGGATTTTGCTGAGCCTTTGAGTGACTCAAACTTAAAACTACATTTTCCAAAAAAGCCCTTGATTGAATTCTGTATCGGAAGTAGACCATAATTTCCCACAATCGCTGATATGGCGTTAAATGTTCTTCTACCATTCAACACCACTTAATTATGTGAAGTTACTTTCTCAGCTTTAACAAATATTAAATCCCAATATTGTTTATCACTAAAAAATATTGAAGAGGTCTTACGTCCAGCAGTGTCAAACATTCCACCAAGATTTAATTTGTTATGCAATAAAAAATAGGCACATCCATCTCATTAAATTTTTTCTTTAAATTTTAATTTAATACTTACCACTCAACGACTGCGTTTGAATATATTCGAGCGAACTGAGACGATCAGAATTCCCTTTTACTTGCGTCATTGCAAAATATGCAATTTTAATGAAAAACACGTAATAGTTCGATTAAAAATGCAATTGTAAAAAATATAATTTTACAACATTTTGTGCAATTTTTAATTTTAGATGTTTCTAAACGAATTCTAAAACTATATATTTCATATGTATGTGACATATATACACATATATACTATATGTATATTGTTACAAAATAAATAAATCATCTCAAAATATTTACTTATCTTTCCTTTATATTTATATGGGGTCGCTAGGAAACTCACAATCATAAATGCTGTCGTGAGTGAAAAAAGTTTAAGAAGCCCTGGTTTAGAGCACGAATAATAGATTTGTTGAGGTAGAGAATGGAACAACATACAAAAATGGTAAGCACAATAAAGAGAAGCAACTTTAACGGATGCTAATTAGCAATTAATTGTATATATGATTTCCATGAAAGGTCATTAGTAAGCCATTATCTAAAAAGACGTAAAGAAGAGGACTCAGCAAAAGGGTTTCCATTCATTAATATAGAAATGTCGACCGTATTGCGATTGTTGTTTGTAGTAAATAACTGATTTTTGCTAGAGTTAAAATTTACAAGCCATTCTGAGCCCCATTCATTTACAGAAGTGATCTTCTTCAAGACCTTTTTTAGAGGAGAGAAGGTTAAATATTGGTTGCCTATCTGTTTGGAATACTGATGCCATATTTGTATCTAGTTGGACGTAGTTGGATCTGCTCTAATTGCTAGGCTTGAGCCTCTTTTCCATCGTCGTTAAATTACATCTATTTCTCTTTTCTAAAAAAACTACCATGGTTGCTGCTCAAAGAAGTTAAAGAACTAAAACTCAAAGAACTAAGACTCATTCTCGTTTGACTCGTCATTCAGCTGAGTCTCATTCGTTTACTATAAATTTCCTTGCATGCATTAAAAAAATTTTATTCGTCTAGTTTTTTTACCAACACTTTAATCATTTGAAATTCTCTCTTATCTTCATGTTTTCCTGACTCGTTCAACCAACAACTTTTTAAATCTTCAGTCAACCGTTTCCATGCTCTATAACTATATTATTTTTTTCCCCTGTAACTCCTAACTTAATAGTGGTTGCTTGGAGTCTTATTGGTAGTGAATAAGATTTAAAAAAAAGCAATAAAAAATACAAAACTAACAAACAAATTATTCAAGATCTTATTTACTATATTTATTCAAGTTCCAGAATAACTGTAAAACTTATAGCAGAAAAAGTAATACGGAAAAATACGGAAATACGGAAAAATTAATAATAATACGGAAAAACGGAAAAGTAATACTGAAATACGGAAAAATTTAACCTTCGGTAAACTTTAACGTCCACTTTTTGCAGAGAAAACAAAAGTTGGAGTACTTTAAATAAACCCAGACTAATAAGCCAAAGTAATTCTATAGTAGCAACAGAAACAAGCACTTCTAAAAAACTAAAAAGACTTTCTGATATGTGTTCCTGCTTTTGTAATCTGAATGTTGTTGTCTGTTAAGATAAAAATATCAAGTGTAAAAAAATAATTGTTTTAATATTTATATTCAATGTAGATATAGCCTAGATAAAAAGATGCAGTCTTTTTTTTTTAAATAATCATTAGATAAATGAATAAAAAGAAAAATATTTATATATTATTTTTTGAATAATATAATTACTCGTGTATTACTAGTAATAGTAGTTTCATACAAATAGTATGATAACGTACATTTTTATGATATTATCATCAAGTGAGTATTATCTTACATATCTTACATATCTTTAATATTTTAAACAATCACTGCAACAAGAAACTAGTTTACTTCCTAAAATAGCATTAATAGAATCTGATTCAGTATCTGTTTGCCCGAGCTCTAGTGAGGTAACTCACTTAAGCTGGAGTCAAAAAAAACACTCAGGTTTCTATTTTAATGAAATATAATAAATTGAGTCAATTAGTTTTGTGATTTTTTAATTCAAAATCAAACCAAAATTTAATTAAAATTTTCTTTTTTCATTATACTTTTAACTTTATAATTTTTCTCATAGAAATGAAGCCTAAAAGAAAAGCACAAGAAATTTACAATCTTTAGAAGCTTCCAAAGCTAATAATTTGATTAAATGTTAGAAGTTAGATTTGAGCTGCACCAGGAAATGGTCTTATGCTTGATCTTTCAAAGCAAATCGCTTGCGCGACTATCAAAACTAAGTGTTGTTTAGACTGGAATATATTACTTTTAATTCAGTCTACACTACAATATGCAGTTAAGTAACCAAGTTTCACGGCTTAATTGTTTAAGAAATGAATGTTTTAATGTGTTGATATGTTAAAATATATTTAACATATTAAGTTATATTTTTTGTTCATGGAAGTATTTATATATGTATTTTTACACATTCTTCGTATTATTAAAATCATGATAAATAAGTCTACAAAAAGATGCTCAATAAACCACTGTTACCTCTTCTATACACATAGTTTTACGTTTGAAATTGGTACTTGCATTATTATCTTTGTTTTTAGTTAGAAATTTTAAAAGATTGTATTTTTTCTTGCAAAAATTGACATTCTTAGTCGACTAATTCTTAGTTGACCGATCTAAGTTAGCATAAAAAATTTTTCGAAGCCTTCCTCGGCAAAAAATAGATACTTCACCCCTCCCCCCTCCTCTAAGATCTCTTCGAAACGACACTGATTCTAGGCATTGTATATACCCTATGATTTATTTGCTTGTTTTCTTATAAGTTTAGTGCAATATGTCTGTACCGATAGAAACCACTCGGAGAAAACTTTCGATATTGATTGGTAATAAAACTTTATATATATTTTTAACATAGTTTTCACTTACTATGACTGCTAATTTAAAAACACGCGCAAACTGGCAATCAGGAGATTTTTGGAGAAAAATTTACGCCGTGCCAGTAAAAAAACAAGTAAAAAAATAAAGTCACTATGAAGTTCTTAAATAGTATAAAAATGCTTAAACATACACATGTCATAAGGTAGTATGGTTGCTGAGTTAGGAAAAACTTGGACAAAACCATCACACTTTAAACTGTAAACAGTTGATGAAGCAACTAAGTCTCAATTTTATTTTGTAGGACCAATAGGAAAAACGGATAATATCATAAGAGTTTCATTTACTTGTTAATTTTGATGTAGTTCAATTTCCAGTAACTGATACTGTCTTAGAAAT
Organism: Hydra vulgaris; assembly: GCF_038396675.1. Lineage (NCBI taxonomy): Eukaryota > Metazoa > Cnidaria > Hydrozoa > Anthoathecata > Hydridae > Hydra > Hydra vulgaris. Next base: position 24,678,028 of record NC_088925.1, read on the forward strand.
TTTTTTTCCAACAGAAAGTATAAGTGGTGAGTTTTCTTGTTGGAAAATTGGTCCCCTTAATCATTCTCGTTAGTTAACATCAGCAATAAGATTAAATAGTCTATATGAACTAGTACTAGTTCCAGATTCTAGGTTGATTACTTTGGCAATCTATATTGTCCAAGTCTATTCCTACATGGTTTTGCTTAAAATAGCAGTAAGTTGCATAAAGCTCTATCAATCATTTACTTTATAATAAACCAAATCAAAAGTTGGTCAAACTATAAACCAAATGAAAAAAAGCCATAATTTCAAAAATGATTTTCGAATATGGTATGAGCTTATAAATATTTTTGATCAAGACATAGATGAAACAGCAACAACTGAAAATTTTATTGATAAGGAGATTGTAGGAAAGTTATATTTTTGGAAAATAATTTGACCTCTCAGATATAACTTTTTAATCACGAGTGTTGAAAGATTTGTAAAATATGTTTTTAAAAGCTGGTTGTATTGTTTTTGTAAAAAAAGGTCGTCGTAAACGTATTGTTGCAATCTTTTTTAGCAGAAAAGCAACGAATAATTGTTATATCTAAATGTAATAACACGCCACAATAATTTATAATCTTAATGTTGTAACACGTAATAATAATTTTAATTAGTTTGAAAATTAGTGCTATTTGTACATATTACATAAAGTAAATGAAATTTTATAATAGACTTTTAGTTATTCGTTCCATAACGTTGTAAAAAAGTGTTCATGAGAGAATAAATAAAAGATAATTTTCGAACCTCGTATTTATCTAACTACAAAACCACATAAATTATTTTAAAGGTTTTTAGTGAGTGTTTTAAAATTACATTTCGGTATAATTATAAGATAGCTTCCTATATAAAAAATGTTCTATTGTACAGGTGCGGGTACAACATTTTTTAATGTTTGAGATGTTTGAGAAACTCCAAACATTTATATGTTTATAAATATGTCAAATTAGGATGCTTTTCAAAAAGTTGCAGTAATTGGAGCTTAGGCCTAAGCTAGAACACTGTTTTTAAGAAACAATTTTAATAAAACTTTTGCGTTTTTGTATAAAATCCGAATCATATTTTGCAGGAAAATATTTTTAAAAAAAGTTGAAATTCGACCCCCTATTTTACAGCGAGTGGATGAATAGGCGAAATTGATTGGACGTATTCACTCTAGAATCCATGCAATAAGTTCTAACGAATTAGGATTTTAACTGGTAGAAGTGTATGAGTATGTTGGTTTGGAAAAAAATTGCTAAGGCAAGTCGGATTAAAAAAAAAAAAGATTAATGCATGTGGTCCATAGCAATCCATTAGAATTATATGAAATATAAAACAATTGTTTCTTCTTTATCAATACACGGGCTTCTTTGGTACTACTGGACTATATACTGAACTAGAGGGTGGAACTCTAGGCCGGTAAAAGTATTTTTCATTTTTTTTTGGTCGGTTTTTTGAAAAAAAAATGTTTCCTGAAGTTAGTTTTTGAAAATATATTTTGGGCCCTCTTTAGTCCCTTTTTGGAGCCCTTGAATATTACCGAACAACTAATTTAGACAGTCTTTACAGCGTTTTTTTGAATCATAATTTTTTTTTAAATTTGTTCTTATGCAATAAATCAATTTGTTGTTGACAAATTTAAAGTTTTTGTGTTGCCGTTTGAAACTTGCTTTTTTTTCTCTCTACCATTTACATTAACAGGAAAGTTTTTGTCATTTTAATAAATCATTTAAATCAATATTTTTGCACACTTTGAAAACACTGAAAAAATAACCCCCGCAAAAACTAAACTAAAACTCAGTAAAATTAACTTATATGACATTTTAATACTTAAGTAATATTTTAACATTGAAGTTTTACTGCGAAGGAAGTTTGGACGGTTTAAAAACTTTCACGCAATAATATTAAAACAATATAATTAAATTTTGTAAAAATCTAATGAAATTTTATTTATATAATAAGTAGTGGAGTGGAATGAAACATAATGATACGGTAGAAGGAGATGAAAAAAAAAAACATATTAAATTTTTCTGCGTAGCAAATAATCAAGACGAGCGTTTTTACTTTAATTTAAAAATATAGTTTATTTAATCATGTAAACATCTTAAATTATTTCTTAAATATTAAATTATGGTACATTAATTAAACGCATAACTTAATTTGACAAGGGTTCGATGAGTTAACACAGAAATAATAAATCTATTATTTATAAGAAGATAACAAAAGCTACTCTTAAGATGACTTTGCATTTAATTCACCCATTCATCCATTCTTTACCTATTATATAATTTTAAAAATAAAATTTTTTATAGTAATTTGATTTGAGTTTTAAACTTACCCGTTTAATCAATGTTTGAGCTATATATCAAAAGTATCAAAACTATAATCCTAATGTTTGCGTTATCAAACATATCAATACTGTTTTAGGTATATAACAAAATTTTAAAGTAGAACACGTCTTCAGTTTAAATAAAAATTTTTTATAAGGTTGTTCAGTTGGCACTTTAGATTGCTCAGATTTAAAAAAATATTAGTTCAGTATAAACGTTACACTTGGATCACAATCTAGGAGATCATATGGTTAAGGTATTCTAAATGGCATAAAGATTTAGAGTTCAACTCGGAGTTGATAATTTTATCAACACTTTTGCTTCAAATTTTATTTCTCATTAATTCATCTTAGGTATAAATATTTCTTTCAAAGAAGTTTAAAGGTTATTTTGAACTCATAACTTATTGAATTACGATTCTATCGTTTGAATAAGATTTACGTGTTATGGAAACGTTTTTAAATTTAAAATTCAATTTTACTATTCATATTGTCAATAAGAAAAATACTTTTTACAAATAAGTTGTTACTTTTTTCTTTAATAGATAAAATTTACAAATTTTTACAACGAACAAGTAAATGGAAACTTAACGAGGTGGTTATTTAATTAATAGGCGACTAATGTATAAAAAAATATTTATTTTTAAACAATTATAGTTTAAAAGTAAGGACAATTTTGAATAGTTAATAACAAAAAAAGTTTTTAAAATTGGAGTATTGCCATGTCTTCAAATCAAAAGCAGTCAGTTTCATCAAGAGGAGGATCAATCACAAAAAGAGAATCAACTGTAAGAAGAGAATCAAACGCCGGGAGAACGTCAACTGTAAGAAGAGAATCGATGACGAAAAATGATTTTGACACTATGTACCCTCATAATCATTTGTTTGTTCTCAAACCAGAAAATGCTTTTCGCAGAGCATGCGTGAAAATTAGCACTTCGAAACCTTTTGAGAGTTTCATAATGCTTGTCATAATTTCAAACTGCGTCATGATGGCATTAAATGCTCCCTTACCAGAGGGAGACAAGTCAAATATTAACACAAAACTGGTATGTACAGTTAGTTTATTAACTATTAGTTTTAAAAATTTTGTTAAAGTAGATCGCCAATTTTTGCTTTTAACAATAAACTTAAAGATTTTTGGAATGTAAAAAAAAAAAAAAAAAAATTAAAACAGAGATCATTAAGTTAAAGTTATATAACTTAGTGATCTCTGTTTTGATTAATTTGTGCGGCCGTGGCGCAGTGGTTAGAGCGCTTGCAATATAAGCAGGATATCGAGGTTCGAAAGCACCTCTGGACATATTTTCGCGTCGCGGTATGGAAGGGGGCGTGAACTTCCCGGTTGAATGCACTTCCGCGGTGCTCTGTGACAAGACCATTAGAACTTTTTTGGGGTACCTAAAAAAATATATATATAGGTTATAGTTATTTAATAAATAAATTATTTATCTCAAAAACTCAATTTTTTTCTGTTATTATAAAATATATAAACACGCAAATGGGTAAAAATTATTTTAAACAGTAAAAAAAGTAAAATTACTTTCAAGTTTTATTAGGTTATAATTTTTTTTTTTTTTTAAAATAGGGAAAGTTCTTGTATTTAGGGCAGGATTTTTTCAATGCACAAATTCAAGACCCCAGGCTTGTCTAAAAATGGTGAAAATGATATGATCACATTTCTTTATATTAATTACTTTATATTAATATAGATATAATGACTTAGATTATAAAATTTCGTTATGTAGAAGGGTTTAAAAATTAGTGTTCCTAGGTTCAGTAATTTTTTTTTAATGATATCTAGGGCTACTAGCTACTGTACCCTGGGCTGATCTCTGAAAATTAGGTTCAACTCCATTATGAATTGACAACAATGATAGACACATAAAATTGATCAAAAAATTGTTTAATCTTACATTATTTTCAACAAATATTTTTAGTGTTACTTGATTTCAACACTTAAATAAGTAACAAAATTGACAAATAGCTCTGAGCAAAATTGAAGCCTAATGCGTGAAATAGTAATCCTAAAACAACGGTAAGAAAAAAAGAACTCTGCGTCAATCAAAATTAAACAATCTACCTCGTGATCAAGCAAATTCTTTACGCATATATAGCCCTAGGTACAAGCAAACTATATGGTCCTAGGTGCACGACTTGATAGCCTCAAAAAAAATGTCATACATTAACTAACCCGGAATGAGAGGAAACTTATTAAACATTGCATTTAGTACTTAAGTAAAAAACAATATAATACACAAGAACTTATAGAAAAGCATTTCCTCAACGATTGTAAAACAATCTAAGATGCTAGCGGAAAAATTTACTTTAGACCATCGAAAAGCGTTTTCCGATTATAACTTGTCTAAGCAACGCTCTCTGAGAATCCAAATAGGATTAAAAAATAAAAATTTTTTATAACTAATTACCTGGCTGAGAAGCTTAAGTTAGAACTTTATGGTTTGCAAATAAAGATATTTGAAATTTGTACTAGTAGTCTTTTCTAAAAAATATGTGGTTTTTGGTATTATTTAATTATGAAAATGTAGAACTGACAGTAATTTATAATCACTTAGTAATCTATAATCACTTAGCGACCCCATCTTAAAAAAAACACGCTCTTTTAGATCTTCTTTTTCGTTTTAAATCGAGAAAAACTTAATTTTAAGTTAAAAAAATTTACTGATTCTCACAAGCTCATCGAATTTTATTGCGAGGTTTCTTGCAGGGATTAACCATCTAATCAAATTACTTTTGATATTTTTACAGTTTCATGATTTTGTTTAAATATAAATTAAACTTTAACATTTTTTTAAAAAAACTGTTTTTTAAAACATAAGGTTTTATTAATATTGAATTTAATCTACAAAGAAAAAAGTGAATTTTTGTTGACAGTTTTTGGTACATTTCTATTAAAGGTAATGAGGTCAGACTCCAATCGACTGCCACACGGTTACATAAAAAAGTTTTGCCAGCTGCACATTAAATAACTCCTGGTGTCCAAAACACGCACTGTGAGGCAGAAGTTTTATCAATTTTAGACTTAAAATGTAAAAGTAAATTACTTTTTGATAAGAAATCAACATAAAGAATTTCCTTAAAAAATATAAAAATATATTTTTTTAGTATAAAATATGTGAAAATAAAAAAATTATAATCTTCAAGGTATCTTTATTGTGAATTTAATCTTATTTGTAATCTATTTCCAAATCTATAATAATAATTATAATAAACTAATTTTTCTTTTGTAAATAAAAACGTACTTTCTTTATTTTTTCATTTTATAAATAATTATTTTTTTATGATATACAATTTAAAAATGTAATTTTAGATGCACAATAGGGTGGAGCGATTTTCATAGCAAAAAAAAAAGAGTTTAAAAACCAATATTACTGAGACACGAATCAATGTCTATTAATTATAAGATAAAAGTAAAAAATTATTTTTTTATTTTGATGAGATCTTGAGGGTCCTCTTTGGAATTTAAATTCTTGACAGGTCCTAATATTTTTGAGTTTTTTTTTTCTAAACCATATCAACCTTGGACTCAAAAAAAGCAGAAAAAAATGCTTGTTTCATAAATAATAATTTTATTAAAAAAATTTTTTAGTGAAAAAAATACTTGCAAAAATATACCTTAAAACCCCCGTTTTGTTGAGGACGGGGGTTTTTAATGAAAAAAACAACTCTACTTTTTTAATTTTAATTTTTTAATAAAAACAAATATTATTTTCAAAATCAGCATATTATTTTGCTTCTTTTAAGTATCGAGTTGATATAGTTTAGAAAAAAAAAATTTAAACAATATTAGGACCCATCAAAAATTTAGAATCCAAAGAGGAACCTCAAGAACTCATCTAAACTAAAAAAAAAAAAAAGAGTAAGGTTCTTTTTTCATCAAAAGATATTGATTTGCTGCCCAGGCAAATCAAATTTCAAAAATTTTCAAAATCGCTCCACCCTAATGCACAATTATGAACATACCGTAAATTTCCCTAATTCCGAACAGCTTTAGTTCACTAATTGTTACATCTTTTATTTTTGTGGGAATTTTTAAAAGAGAAACTGTGTAATAAATTGGAAGAAAAGGGTAATGAAAATATGAAAATATATTTTAAAATATATATTGATAAATATATCTTAAAATATATATTGATTTAAAATTTATATTGATGATAAGAGTATAAGATTTATAAATTACTGGATACGGCAAAGGCAGAAAAAATTGGAGCCGGTTAGCATATTTTGAAACCCTATACAGGCTTAGAATAGGCAGAGATATGCGCAATTTGATTGGCAGATTTTAAAAGAGAGGCTTTTGTGCGTATATTAAAATCAAAACAAATGTCAAAAAGCTTACTAGATAATAGAAGTGAAATTGAATAATTGCGTAAAAAAATCAAATAATAATAACATAAAAAGTATGATTTTACTATCAACTTCTCTACAATATAGTACTTATACTTTTAAAAATAGATAGATTTTTATAACAGTTTTATAATTTATCCATAAAATATTAATGACTTGGTATGATTTCTTTCACATTAAGTTCCCAATTAATCCAATCATTTAGCTAGAAAAATATTTTAAAAAATTCCCTAATTTCTTTTTAGAAATTTTACACTAATTACTCTCATATACAAATTATATACCTTACTAAAACATTTTGTTATTGAAAATATTGCTTACTGGTTTTTTTAATTTGAGAGTGTTGGAAATTACCCAGGTAATTTCCAATACTCTCAAATTAAAAGCAATTGTAAGCAAGAGCTGATTTTATGAAGAACTAAGTGTAAAAGATGGAAAAACTACATGTTGTAGTTTATTTCAATTTCAAAAGTCAATACATGTAAAACATGTTTGTTGATATTTAGCTGTTAACCTGTGAAAAAAAGTTGGTTATCTTTTTCCATAATTGGTAAAAAATGTTTACCCTCTGATAGCAACTGATGGTAAATAATATTAAAGCAACAAATTTTGATAAATTTCATATTTATTATGCTATCAATTTATTTTACATTAAATTCTCCTGAAGCAAAAAATTTGTCTACAGTAGAAAAATGAAAAAAAAAAAAATTATAAAACGTATTCTGTACAAATTTTTTATGGTATAACCAATTAAATCAAGTGCGCTTTTTTTGAATTTCTGTGAATACCTCTTGTATAATGATATAAAAAAATTCAATACTCTTTGCTGGCTTGAATATCAAAGCCTATATATAACTGTACAAAAAAACCGTTCCGTAGAAAAACAAATATCACTTCTTTTGTTAAATTTTCGAATTACATATAACTTTGTATTGAGTATGCTTCATAAAAAAGGGACATTCCATTGAACGAGAAACACATTTAGAAATCTATTTACATTTACAATTTAGCTTTAAACACAGGATTATCTAGCAATTAACAGATTATAAAATGTTGTACCACATCTTAATGGAGAACCAAGGGTAAAGACGTAGAAAAAAGAAACATGTAAATTCACGTTGAATATTTCAAGAGCTTATACAAAAGCATTTTATAATAACAAAAACACATAGCATGACAACTGACTTCTTCTTTTTTTTTTAATTTTCTTTTCTTTTCTTGATTACTCTTTTTCTATTAAAATATTTAATTTTTACCACTTAATTTTTTATTTTTTTCATCTTTTTTTTTTCAAATATTACAATAAAAACAAATACCACAATCATTTGCATTTTTTTGATGCCACAATCCACTTTTATTTGGTCAAAATATTTGACTTCAATACTTTATCTTACTTGTAATATCAGGAATTATATGTAACAGTACAAAAAATTACTGTTCACTAGACAAACAAATTTTTCTTTTTTTGTTAAAAATTTCAAACAGATTATTAATATCCAATTGTTATCTTTTATATATAAGTTAATGTAGTCTGCCGAACTTTTTCTAAACCTTCAAAAAGTGTTAATGGTTTCAGGAAGAAGTTTTATTAGAGTTATGTAATAAAAAAAGATATCAGTTTTCCTCAAAACTAAGGTTGAAACAAAACATGAAAACAAAACTTGTATATATATATATATATATATACATATATATATATATATATATATATATATATATATATATATATATATATATATATATATATATATATATATATATATATATATATATATATATATATATATATATATATATATATATATATATATATATATAGGGCTACCATATGAAATTTTGGAAAAATCAGGACATCATGTCTTTTTTAACCTGTCAAATCAGGACAAATATAAATAAGCAGAAAGTCTAAATCAGGACAAAAGCTCGTCACACTAAAAGTGAAAATGACAAAAAATACAACATTAAAAACCAGCTTTATTTTACATTTTTGTAATGACTACAAGAATTATTTCTTTTCTTTGCTTTTAAACCAGTCATATTCTTCACTAGAGTGTACTTTTTTCAGGAACAACTGGTCATTTTTTATCTTTTCATAGAACTGTGAGCAATTGAGATCAATATTTAACTTACAAAAAAGCAAACTTTTCACAGTAGAAACTAGCAAAGAACCTCTTTCAGGAGACCAAATATTGTTCATCATTGAAAAAACCCTTTCCACAGCAGCTGAAGTTCCAGGAAGACTAAAAATGTATCCAACACCAGTGAAAAATTTGCTACTAAAATGCCCTTTTCCTCCAAAATGTTTCATCATCAAGACCCGGTTTTCTTCATAACTCATATCATTAGATTTCCAAGTTTCAGAATTAGTTGACAAGTATGCCTTGACCAAAACAACTTCATCAAATAGTTCATCAGTATTTATTGCTGTACGTCCAATTTTTTGATTAATTCTTTCTGCAGCTTCTTCCAACTCTGGAAATATTATTGCACTGTTTTGAATCCACATGAACTTTTCAGCATCAGCAAAGCTATCTTTCCAAAGGTCAATATAAGAAAAACATCTCTCGTAAAAACCAGTAAATTCTTTTTTGACATCAATTTCGTCAATAATTCCGTCTTCAAATAGTTTTGCAAGTATCTTTTTAGCTTCCAGTGGAATAAACTTTTTCTCAAATCTCTCCTTCAGATTATTCTGCAATACTTTTATCTCATTAAAAATATATCACATGCACTTGCTCTTGTTTTTTCAATTCTCAGAACTGTTTTGTTG
>NC_088925.1:24692500-24697500 GCF_038396675.1 Hydra vulgaris
AATGTCATGGATCTTTAGTATTCAATATAGGTAACTTCCAGAGATGGTGCGAACTTTGGTAATATTAATACTGGTATCAAATAAGAATGTTTTTACAAAAAACTTCAGTGATTGGAGCCTGGCAACAATATATACCTGAAAAATTGGGACCCACTGTCCCAAAAGCAAAAAAAAGCAAAAAATGACTTTTTTTTTGTAGCATCTTAAAATAGACCAAAGTTTATCTGAAAAAATAGTTTGTCTAAAAAAAATTTCTTATCGTTTAAAAATGGCGACCAAAGTAAGTTTGAAACCCCCTTTATTTGAGGGGGTTGTCAACTTAACGAAGTCATAACTTTTAAATCTTAATTTTTTTTTACTAAATAATAGTTTTAAAGATGAATTTTAGTTGCGTTCATAATAAAAGAGCTTTTCGAAAAATGCTATTGTTGCCCCCTCCCTTTACAAATATTTTGAGCTAGGGGCTCCTTTTATGATAAATTTTAAACAATGCGATAATTATAGTAAATAACGTTTACATTATGGGTTCAAAGTACATACAACATTCCTCTGTTTAATATACTTGCTATTCACCATAATCTACCTAATTTGTTTTTCATAAGATAAGGAATGATAGAAGTTAAAGAAGGAAGTGTGAAATTGAACTGAACACATAAATTCATTTTAAAATCATTTGGTTTAATCAATAACAACTTTCCTAATGGAACTTGTACTAAATTTAGAGCATCAGAAAGACTTGAAAAAGTGGTAAAAAACACCAAGGTCAAAGTTAGTATTCTTATCAGAAACCAATAATTCTGTACTTGCGAAATCTGTGATATTGCTCAAACTATTATTACTCCAGGATCAACATTTGAAAAAAGAGGGAGAATCAATTTGGGAAGGGTAAAGACTTCATTACCTAAAACAATAAAAATATGTAAAAGATGCAGGGTTTTCATTGGACAAAAATACTCTACCCTTGCTCTCTCACAAGGGGAAGAGAAAATTTAGCAGAAAAACTTTACAAAGTAGGGCAAACCTTTATTCCAGATTTATAAAATATTTGAAAAATAAAAACTAAAAACAAGGATGTAAATTTATTTTGATATTAAAATACACGAGGTATCGAACTTTTATGCTTAAAAGCTTCTATCTCTACTAAATACAAGCTTGTATTTAATAGAAATTCCACGAGTATTCGGCAACTATACGGCATTTGACAACATTTTATACTATTTGGTACTTGGCCGAGTATTGCAAACTATTTGGCCGAATACTGAAGCATTAAAAAAATCTTATTAGAAATAGATTATATTACTTTATGTTATTATAAATAATCAAATAAACAGATGAATCAAATAATAAATATATTATATATGTATAAGATTCTATTAATCACAAAATTTTTTAAATTTAAAACAAGTTTAATACTTCAAATCTATCAATGGTAAATTACGTTAAATGAAAACAATTTTTTCAAAATTTGTTGATAACAAACGATTCTGTTTTTCCTCGTAAATCATAACTGCTTCCGAAAATAGCCACTCACTGTACACACTACTACCTGAAGATGATAAATAAATCTAAGCAAATTTTGCTAGGCTTGGATATTGTTCTGAATTAGCTGACCACCACTTGTAAGGGTCTGCTTTCCGATCTAGGTAAGCGGTTTTCATGAATAAATCAATTTTGTTTGCTGTTGAACTTTTGAACTCAAGAAAAGTTGCAACCAGATATTTGTCACTTTTATTAAAGTTAAACCGCGCTTAAAGTTTAGATTGAAGCAAGGATCTCATTGTTGATAAGTTCGGTGTTTTCTGTGTTGTCTTTTCCTTTCCCAGGTATTTTAACAAAGTGACAACATGTGGAATTACCTCAGAAATTCAAGAAATAATCTTGCTGGTTATTTATGTAATTTCTTCAAACAATTTGAAAAGTTTAATACATTGTTCCATGAACTCTCATTGAGCAGGTGTTAAATTGTTTAAAGAATCATGATCAGTTATGTACAGTATGTAGCTTTCTTGTGCTATACTAGAGTGATTAGTCAGATGTAACGGATACTGCTATTGCTTGTGAAATAATAGCTTTAATAGTAGTGCAAATTCTATTAAATATATCGAACAATTATCTCAGTTATGTAGGTGCAGCAAGGTATTTTGAATTGCAGTACTGCCTTTTCTATAAGCTTGTTGAAGCCAACTTGTTTAACAAGCGATAATAGTTCATTGTCTAAGGCAATCATTTCTCCAATTAAGAATGATACTTTATTGATTTCTGATCATTAACATCCCAACACAATTTCCTTTCAGCTGTCTCTTTCAAAGTTAGCTGTTTATTTTTTAACATACCTGTTACTGCTGGTACCTTAGAGTCGATATTAGGGAGAGAAGCTCATTTTTGCTCCCACTTGCCGATGGAGCTCTAGTTAACTTAGCATACTGCTCAGAATGCTAATTTTAAAGGTTTTTTTATCAGAGAAGTTGAAGCTAAAAAAAAAAGAGTATTTAAACTTAGAGCAATCAAAGTACCTACTGTGCAAAAAGAATAAAAAAATTACCAGAGTAAATAATTTGTTTTATTAAAACATATTTATTTAGTTATATTATACGTATTAGTTTTACTTACTTGCTTTCCTTCCTTCTCCACCATGGGAGATATTGCTTTTACACAGCAAACAAACTGCAAGTTTATTGCCTTCCCTACAAATTTCATAATATTTCCAAATAAGTGATTTTTTGTTAAAAGATGCCATCTTAAAAGCTTTTTGCAAACAAAAATTTGAATCAAAACAACTTTTGTTGCTTATTGTAGTTTTTCGCAAACAAAACGACAATCGACTGCGAAGTCTTTAATGTTCACTAAATTGACTTTTCGATTTAAATAGTTTTTAAAGGATTATTAATTGTTGATGTATTAATACAGTTTTTATACTTGAGGTCTGTAATTTAAAATAAATATTTGAGGTCTGTAATTAAAAATAAATTATCGAATTTTAAATAAAAGAATTGAATTTATTAAACTGCATTCATTTATTTACAAATTCTAGTGACAGTTTATATTATAAATACATTAACAACTAATATAAACCGCAAACACCGTGATTGCTATTAAATGCTCTAAAGCTTTCACTATAGAATTATAAACGAGTAACAATAGAATCGGTGGAATTTTTATTGAGTTTATTAAAACTTCTTATCTAATTCCTGATGATAAATCAAGTTAACTAGATATTTAATATAGATATATATATTTTTAAAACAATTTGATTTGCTAAAATTCTTTGGACCTCTAGAAGGCCTCAACAATTTAATCCCAAATGCAAGGTTTACACCTAAAGCAAAATATATCGCAGTATAACACTATGAGAGATCAAAGTTACTATAATTCATTAGATTGGACCCTTATATATTAAATATTTCCTTTTCAAAACACAAAAAATCTCTGGAAAAAGGATTGCCAACAGATATACTGCACTTGTTAGTACTTTAAAATGTAAAAACATTTGTGCATGTGTGTGTTTGTGAAAAGAGTTTTACGTATGCTAACGTGTACATTTGACAAAATTACACTTTCGCGTATGTGTTGATTTAATAAAAATTTATTTCGGATCATAAAACATAAAATTTTAAATATAAATGAGCTTACAGTTGTTTAAGTTTTCTAAAACGCGTTGAAACGCGTACACGCGCGTTTTACGAATATTTATTGCATGAACAAAAAGTTCAGTTTCGCATCTGAAATCCTTAGCCCCCCTATCTATTAAACTTGCGCTTATCTAATAGTTTTGTATTTTTTTCCCGTTTTTACCTAAATTCGCCTTAATGTGCAACGTTTTGTGTAAATGTCCGAAATAAGAATTTATACACAATCAACTAATTCTACGGTCATTTTCATGGTTCAAGGTCGTTAAAGCGAAAAACGTAGAAGCGAAAAAGTTACTGGTTTTTGTTAGCAAACTTTAACAATTATAAAATGTTTTAATAAAAACGAGTTTTTATCTATATTTTAATATACTTAAAGTAGTAAAATTGAGAATATAAAATTGTTGATAAAATATTTATTTAAATTATTAATAAAAAGTTATTTAAATGCAACGTTTAAAAAATAAAGATAAAAATTTGTATTAAAAAACAAAAACAAAGAAAAAACCTCAAATAATCTTTTCGCTTTTTAACAACTTTTTTAAAAGATATACTTCAAGGCTATCATAACAGATAAAGTCAGACATGTAAGCACGTGGGCCTTTTATTTTGATTTTTTAAACTGCAAAAAATTGTTTCGTATTTTAGTAAATAACTGAAAATAGTGTTTTTAAAATTGAATATATTGTATATGGAAATTTTGAAAAGTTGCTATGTTTTTTCAAGCAATACTTGTTATATATATATATATATATATATATATATATATATATATATATATATATATATATATATATATATATATATATATATATATATATATATATATATATATATATATAAATATATATATATATATATATATATGTATATATATATATATATATATATATATATATATATATATATATATATATATATACATACATACATACATATATATATATATATATATATATATATATATATATATATATATATATATATATATATATATATATATATTTATATATATATTTACAATGTGCAAACAAGACATAATATATCAACTTTATATCCTTTATATCAGTAGATAAAATGATAATGCAAATTTAAATAAAGTTTCTTCAATTAGTTTTTGCTAAATAATTGAATAGCATAAAAATATGTTTGCTTACAAAAATAAACTTTTTTGAATATGTATCTGAAATAAAATATATATTATGGGTTATTTAAATATATATTATGGGTTATTTAAAAAACTTTAAACTCTATCAACACAGTATTTATACCTCTAACTACTATCAACACATTATTTTAATAATAATAATAATAATAATAATAATAATAATAATAATAATAATAATAATAATAATAATAATAATAATAATAATA
>NC_088925.1:24702500-24777500 GCF_038396675.1 Hydra vulgaris
TGATTGGATATTGAGTAGGGCTAGTCGATCTTCATATATTTTTCCCCTTAATGAATGGCATAATTTAGTGGCTCTTCTTTGTACTCGTTTGATAACTTTTTCATCGAATTTGTTGAATGGAGCCCATGCAGGCTTTCCATACTCAAGGTGAGGTCTCACAAATGTGGTATAAAGTGTTTTAAACATTGAAGGGTTCCAGTATCTAAACGTCCGCTTGAGTGAAGCTAGTGCTGAATTAGCTTTAACTGCTGCATGTTTTGATTGGGCTGACCATTTTAGATTGCTAGGTATTAAAATTCCAAGATCTCGCTCTTGGTTGGTAGACAATAAGTATGTTCGGCTGTTATCTTGATTTTGTGTGCTAAATTTATGGTCATAGATTATTATTTTGGACAATTTTTTTATTGTCAATACTTTGCATTTGCTTGCATTAAACTCCATTTTCCAATTATCTGCCCATTTAGCAACAGCATCAAGATCTGTCTGCAGCTGTTTAATGTCAAATTTATTTTTTATTATATTTATTAGTTTGTTGTCATCAGCAAAGAGCTTGAGTGAACATTTGACAACATCAAGCATTTCATTTATGTCCATTATAAACAATAGAGGACCTAGAACAGATCCTTGTGGCACACTACTCTGAACTTTTATCCACTCAGAGTCATTTTCGTCAACAAGAACTCTTTGTTTTTTGTCCATAAGGAATGCTTTTAGTCATCTCTCTCTCTCTCTCTCTCTCTCTCTCTCTCTCTCTCTCTCTCTCTATATATATATATATATATATATATATATATATATATATATATATATATATATATATATATATATATATATATATATATATATATATATATATATATATATATAGTCCCTGTGTAATAAGATGTAATATATATTATAAAGACTCACGTCCAGGAGGTAATCCACGGTGTATGCCTTTATGTAAAAAGTTTGATTGATTCATATGAGCTTATCAATATTCAGTTTAGTCAGAGCAAAATTGAGCAAGTCTGGGTTGTAGTGTTTTTTGGTAAAGATGAATATTTAGCTGGTTACCTCTATAGGCTAAATGATTTTGTTGATGTGGCTGCTTTTCATTTAGTACTTAAAGAAGCTAGAAATTTTGTCGATAAAAAAGGCTTCAAAGATTTTTTATTTATGGGAGATTTTAATTTTCCTTCAATAAATTGGTCTGATGGAAGTGTAACTTCTATTAACAAAAATTCAGGGATTGAGCATATTTTTAGTAATACATTAAATGACACTTTCTTATATCAACATATAAATGCTCCAACTTTTTAAATCTCAAATGAAGTGGCAGTTAATATATTAGATTTGATTTTTACAACTGAATCCGGAAATGTATGTGCAATGGATACACAGTTTGTTCTTGGTAATACCACTAGAGGTCATTTGGTTATATTTTTTAATTACTTTATTACAAATAAAGTAAAAATTCTTCCTGTAAACTGTTATAAATTTGTTTACAAAAAAGCAAATTATGATAAAATTTCTCAATTTATTTCGAATGTTAACTGGGTACAACTGTACAATAATAAACCAGTTCAGGATATGTATAATGAATTGATTTACTACTCAAGCATTGCAAGGAATTTATTTATTCCCACTGTTGATGTTTCACAAATTATAAATATGAAATCTCCTTGGATAAATAAAGAACTTAAATCTCTGATTAGAAAAAAGAAAAATTTGAGATATAGAAATTGTGCTCGAAAATGGAAAGATAGTAATTTGAGTAAAGAATATAAAATATGTCGGTTTTTAAAATCTGAAGTCAAGAATTCTAGAATTAATTATGAACAAGACTTAGTAAAAAAAGCAAAGCAAAATCCAAAAGTGCTATATAAATATATAAACAATCAATTAGTTGTAAAAGATTCAATTAAAACTTTACAAAAAGATGATGGATGTATTTCACAAGATCAAGTTGAAATTGTAAGTATTTTAAATAAGTGTTTTCAAGATGTATTTGTTATTGAAGCCAATGGTGCTCTTCCTAATTTTGAGTCAAGAGTAAATTATTGTGCTGAAAATTTTTCTGATCTTACTTCTAATGATATCAGTTATAATGATGTTTTGATCAGGCTTCAGAGTCTTAATGAAAATAAAACCTTTGGCCCTGATAAACTTCACCCTTCTATACTGAAGAATTCTGCAGAGGCGTTTGCTCTTTCTTTAACATTAATTTTCAGAGAATCATTAGCTTCAAGCCAACTTCCAATTCAATTTAGATCTGCAAATATAACACCTCTCTTTAAAAAAGGTGACAAAGCAGTGGCAGCTAATTACAGACCAGTCTCCCTAACTTCAGTGGTGTGCAAAATACTAGAAGATATTATTCTAACAAAAATTGAAACTCATTTTTATAACAACAATTTGCTATCAGAACAACAACATGGATTCAAAAAGAAAAAATCATGTACAACAAATCTATTAGAAACAATAGATTTTATAACATTAAACATTGAAAATCATACTCCAGTTGATGTTTTTCTACTGGATTTTGCAAAGGCATTTGACACAGTTGCTCATAACAGATTGTTGCTAAAACTCAAAGCTTATGGTGTTGATGGATTAGTACTAAAATGGATTACAGAGTGGTTAGCAGTGAGATTGTCTCTAAATGGATTGATGTTTTTAGTGGAGTGCCATAGGGTTTGGTTATTGGACCATTTCTTTTTGTTATCTACATTAATGATTTGCAAGATACAATCAAAAAGGTTTCAAAGTTATACGCAGATGATACCAAAGTTTTTTCAGATTTGTGTGTTAAAGAAATTCAGATTTGTGTGTTAAAGAAATACAGGATGACTTAAATAAATTATTTGAATGGACTCAAGACTGGTTGCTTAAATTCAACATAAAAAAGTGTGTTGTAATGCATTATGGCTCTAACAATAAGAACCATCCATTTTTCATTAATGGTATACAACTTCAAGATTCTGAGTCTGAACAAGATCTTGGAGTTATTTTTTCAACAAATCTAAAATGGAAAACTCAAGTAACCATGTCAATTAGTAAAGCAAATCAAATGCTGAAATGGATAAAAAAATCGTTTGCAAGATTCAACTGTCAACTTATGAGATCTCTTTATTTAACGTTCACTTGCCCACTTCTTGAATTTGCTGTTCCAGTATGGTCTCCTTATATGAAAGGAGACTGTAATGCAGTTGAAAAAATACAACGTAGAGTAACTAAACTCGTTTCATCAATTAGCTGTCTCAGATATGAAGATCGACTCATTGCTTTAGGCTTGACAACGCTAACTGAAAGAAGAAAAAGGGGAGATTTAATTGAACTATACAAACTTATGCATGGTATTGAAAAGATAAACAGTAGTAAATGTTTTCCACTTGTTAATAACTGTTTGCGGGCTAATTGTTTTAAATACCATAAAGAATTTGCTAAACACCCTTCAAATGAACATTTCTTTTTTAATAGAATTGCAAATGCATGGAATTTTGATTGCTGGTTGAGCAGCAATCAAGCATAACTGCTATCATAGTGTATGTGATAACACACTCACTGGCTTTGTCCAGCACATCATGAACTATTACTATTTTTATTCGCATTCATATTTGTAAAATATTTTAAATATATTCATAAATATTATAATTTAAAATAAGCATTATTTTAGATTTGCTTCTCTGATGAATCAACTTTTCAAGTAATGATGGACAAAACAGCTTTTGTTCGTCGTAGAACAAACGAAAAGTTTCATCCTGACTGCACTGTGGAAACAGTCAAGCATCCAGCTTCAGTAATGATCTGATCTGTCATTTGTGGGCAAGGAGTAGGGCATCTCTACAAAGTAGTTGGCACAATAAGGCAGTATAAGACCAGTATAAAGAAGTTCTGGAGAACCAGTTACTTCCTCAAATGGGAGATTGGTCTAAAAATGTCAAAAAAATTCAAAAGAAGTCCAAAAATGTCAAAAATCTTATATTTATGCAAGATGGTGCAACTTGCCACACAGCAAAAAGTGTTATGGCTTTTTTAAAACAGAAAAAAGTAGATGTATTGCCATGGAGAGCAAATCACCTGATCTTAACCCCATAGAAAACATTTGCATAATAGTAAAGCGAGATGTTGGAAAAAAAATTCTTACTAACAAGCAAGATCTTATGGAATATATTATCAGGATCTGGCACAATAACCCAGAGTTGACAGAAACTATAAAAAGTTCAATTGCAAGCATGCCACGACGAATCAAAGCAGTTATTGCAAATAAAGGCGGTTTTACAAAATATTATTACTTAATATATATTTTATATAATTTATTGTAATAACCAATAAATATTCAAAATGTTTAATTTTATTTGTTTATTTTTCATCAAGTATAACTTTATAAATAAAGGAACAAGCTTTAAATTACACCATTATTTTTCTTTTTGCCAAAAAATTTATTTTTACATGATATTTACAAAAAGTTACAGCTGGTCCTAATGTGATGGCCGACCACTGTATATATATATATATATATATATATATATATATATATATATATATATATATATATATATATATATATATATATATATATATATATATATATATATATATATATATATATATATATATGCATATATATGTATATATATATATATATATGCATATATATGTGTATATATATATATATATATATATATATATATATATATATATATATATATATATATATATATATATATATATATATATATCAATGCCTAATCTATACCGTTTTCGACAGCACCAACCGTATGTAAATATATATATATGTAGTCTTGCATGGTAGTCGAAAAGTTTCTTTCTTAAACTGCAGTTTTAAAGAGAGCGCTAATAAACCAGACCATAAAAGGTTTAAAAACTTAAATAAGTTTTTTTTTTGCTCAAATTGTAGACTGTCTGCCCTAACCAAACCCTCAGTTAATGTAGCGACACTCCGGCCGTTGTGAGTCAGGCTATAAGATAGTCAATATAGCAGCACTCCATTGCGAGTCAGGCTATAAGATAGTTGATGTAGCAACACTCCCTTTTAGCAGCAGTCTAAAAGATAGCCAATGTAGCAACACTCCGCTCATGTTTTAAAATTTTTTTTTAATAAAACAAAAACAAAAACACTAATCAAATAAAACTTTCTAGCTATTATTATTTTTATTGGTTTTTAGCAATTATTATTTTATCAGTTTTTTAAAAACGATAAAATTTAATGTACTTCTGCATTAATTTGCATTAATGTTTAAACTCTTCGACGAAAATAAAATGTAGCTCAATTGTCGAAGTTGCAAAATTGTTGTTAAAAGAGACTTTTTTTACCATAAGTCTCTTTCAACTTCTTTCAACTACGAGATAAGGATATATATATATATATATATATATATATATATATATATACATATATATACATAATATATACATATGAATATATATATATTCATCATTATATATATATATATTTATATATGTATAATATATATATTTATATATATATTATACATATATATATATATATATATATATATATATATATATATATTATACATATATATAATTATGTATAATATATATAATTATATATATGTATAATATATATATATATATATATATATATATATATATATATATATATATATATGTATAATATATATATGTATAATATATATATGTATAATATGTATATATATATATATATATATTATATATTTATATATATATATATATATATATATATATATGTATAATATATACATGTTTAATATAGATAAAAAAATATATGTTTATTGCGATATATATATATGTATAAATATATGTATTCCTATAATATATATGTATTCCTATATATATATCAAGCCTTCCCAGGAACCGTGTGCAGTTGCACACCTTGTACGTTTGAAGTAATTTTTGTAGACAACTTTACCTCGTTTTTATATAATAAGCGTTTTAAGATTTTGCGGCAAAATAAAGCTATAAGAAATTAGAGAATCAGAAATGAGCAATACTTGAAGGAAAGAACTGAAGACTATATGAAATAGAAAACATTAATAAAATAAGCTAAAAAAAATTTAAAAAGCAAAAAAGAAAATTATTGTCAAAAAAATAATATACCTAAATATTTACTGTTTTTGTTTTCTTATTTTTAGATCTTTTATTATTTTCCATTACCAAAATTGATTCTCTTGTGTTAGGGACTTAAAAATCTCCGTTCTAACTACAAACACAGTAACAAATTGTTAGTATCAAAGATACTCTTATGTATCGTGAACTTTATGTATCTTAATGGAGTCTCTTTGATTTTACAACGCAAACATAACAACAATTAATGTCGATCTATCATAAATTTAACGGAAATAACCTAAAGCAAATATTAAGTAAACGTGGTTATATCGGAAACATATGACTCAAGGAAAAAAATAGATAAGAATATAACGAAAATAAAAATATATTTTGATATACAATTTTTTTGCGACTTGGACAATTTAAAATTTTATTTTTCGAGTTTATTTGCTAAACTGCTTTTATTAATGCACAGAAAAGCGATAAAACTAATTGCTATTTATTTGTAAATTTTTATTTTTTATTTTAACAGGATTTTGGTGTAAAAAAAAGATGAAACAAAAAGAAACTATGCTGCAAAATTTTGTGGGCTAGTGCATTGTTAATTTACTGAGCTTTCTTAACGAAAACTTTTTTCAAAGCGAAAAACGTTAAAACGATTAAACGAACAAATGTAATAAATGAATAAACATTAAAAAAAAAAAAAATTAACAAAATTTCTTATAGTTCCAGTTTACATAGCAAATTAGTTTCTTAATTATATGTACTGATAAAAATCGTGAAGAAATTGAATTTCAAAACTTTCATATGTTGTTACATCGTTATAAAAATTTTTTTTTCAACAATGACTCTAAAAAAAAGAATACAAAAGTTGTATAAAAATTTTATAAAATTTTTTTTTTTAATTTTCTTTTTTTAAATATTAAATTTTCTAGTTTATTTAATTAAACTTGATATTTCGTTACAACTCTATTTCCTTTTTTAAGTATTGTTTTTATTTTCTAATTAAACAAGTTTAGCTTTTTGCCGAGAATTATTGAAATGGTTTATAAGTAAAAAGATGTGAACTGCTGTGGTCAGTTAGTCTAAAAAAATTACTTTAAACGTGGCAAACAAGACATGCAACCGCACGCGCTTCCTGGGAAGGTTTAATATATATATATATATATACAGTAGGGATGTGAATTTTTGGTAACTCCAGTTTCCAATATAAAAAACAAATGAAATTTGGTTTGAATAACTAAAAAGTCATTGGTTTTATTTAATTTTTGAAAAAGGTCACCCTCCATGACCCAGCTATATGATATAAATTGAGATACTCTCTGCAGAACTGTCCTTGTTGAAGAAATTAAAATGAAGGTCAGGATCGCTAGTATAGCTCTAGAATTCCACCTTGCTTTGCTGATGTTGGGTAATTTCTGAAACCTGATCAATGGAAAATGTCCCTTTTCATCAAAAAATTGGAACACTCAAGTAAGATGAAATAAAAATTTCATATATTAACTCTCCAGCCTGACGTTTCGAGAATTACTTCTATTCCAATATCAAACTGTGTTTTCAGTTGTTTGTAATCCTTCAACAGTTGAGATATAAATGGATATTCGATGTTTGGCGATTGTATTTTACTTCCAAGATCTTCATCCATCACCAAACGGAGGATTCTATCTAATACATGGTGTTGACAAATCATAAACTGAGGTTTGTTGATGCATTTCTCTGTGAACATTTGCTGCAATATTACAACAACACCATTCTTTTTTCCAGTGTTAACACTGGTGGTATCTGCAACAATCATCTGTACTGAATTCCATAGGTGAAATTCATCGAGGACTTTAGAAATTCCTTGAGCAATAGTTTTTTCCCCTGCCATCTACCAAGCCCAGGACATACCAATTTGATTTCTCCTCTTTCATTTTTAAAGACGACCACTTGATAATCGATTCCATTGATGTGCTTGCCATTAAAGTGTAAGGACCAACTTTCCATATGCAACTTTTCAATCATTTCTTTTTTCAGCTTGATTGCCTTTTTGATTGTTGACTTGTAAATAGCTGATTGACATGGAGTTAGGATGTCAATGCTTTCACGAGCCAATTGCTTGCATATGTTTACAGCTTTGTTTGTTGATACTCTTGTGTAGATCATCAAGTCGACTGCAATTTTGATTTTATGATGTTTTCTGCTTGGTGTAGGAGTAGTCTCATCTCCTTCTTCTTCATCGTTTTCATATTCACTGTTGTCAGCCTCAGTCAGAATCACTAAAACCGGGATAGTAAAATGATGAGTTGGATGACCTATTAGAAAGTTTTTGTCTTTTAGAGGGATGGATCGTTTCTTTACTGGCCTGTAGAGTATCCCACTGTTCCTTTGTTTTTCACTTGGAGATGGTACAATTGTTTGTCTTTGGAAGATAACCATGTTCCATCCACTTTCGTAATATCAAAAATTTTATCAAGGGGTTCGTAGCTTCCCCACTTGACACATTTATCATAACATTTCAGTATTTTATCATGCTTTGCTCTTCTTTGGAAATCTCCACTATTCGCTCCTTTCTTTCTTTGATTTTTGGTCCAAAGAAATGGTAGCGTCCCATAATTTGCTTTTGGAGAGGCATTCTGCACTATTCTTTGAGTGAATATTCTTCTAAAGGGACCATTCTTCTTTTATGAGAGTCTTCAAATTTTACCAGATTATTGGTCCAAACATCCTTGTTCTTCTGAATGTTCTAAATTGTTGCAGAATGTTCTAAAGTTGTCTAAAGTATTCTGGAATTTTCCAAAATGTTCTAAAGTTCTAAACACGTCTAATCTATACAAGTTTTAAATGATTTTTAGCAAAGCCACACGTATTAGTAGTAGCAGTAACAAGATTAAATAAATGATGATTCGTAATTTTAATTGCGGGGTGAGCTTTTTTTACAACCTAGCGGAATTGAACATGTTTTCAATGTTTTTTAACAAAAGTTCATTGATTTATGACACAGGAAATTGTTTTTAAAAAGTCAAAAAGTCATAACCCTAATATACAGTAGACAAAAAAAAATTTGTACAAAAAAATCATAATTTTAAAGATTACATAAAAAAAAACAAGTTTTCTATTAAAATATTAAAATTTTTTTTTAAAATATCTTATCAAGTATTGTTTTAAAAATTTATTTGTGTATTAGTGAATTAATTGCCTTTCAAACTTATTGTATTTTACTTTAATGATCTAATTATGCATAAAATTGACTCCAAAAAAAATTGTTGTATGCTAACAAAATAGGTCGTTATTTTAGCGTAAGTCGAGCGAATTGAATATAATAGTAGTTATTTAAGTACATTTCTGTCCTGGAAATAAAATAAAATATAGTGTTTCAACAAAATCGCATTAAGAAAGCAACATTTGTCTTTCCATCAACAAAGCCGCCTAGTTGATATGAAAAATCAAGGAAAATCCTACCGTCAGGTCTAAGAAGAACTAAGAGTTACTAGTGTGGCTGACAGAGGACAAAAATGCAAGAGTACCAGTGCAATTATCACAATATCATCATTAATGTGAGGAAAAATAGATTTGTTTTGGCAGAATTGGTTAAACTAACTTTAAATTTCAAGAAGATTACAACATTACAGTGACTCTTCAAACAATCATAAATCATATTAGAGAACAAGGATATAGAGGTAGAGTAGTTCGAAAAAAACCTTTTTTAACTTATAAACAAATGAATTGTTGATTGGAATTTGAAAAGAAGTCTGAAAAATGCGGATATCATATTGGAAAAGAATTTTGTGATCAGATGAGTCAAAATACAACCTCGTCTCATTGGGTGGAGTCCAGAAAGCAAAAAAAAAGGAGAATCTTATAAATTGAGTTATTTGCGAGGTAGTGTAAAACATGGAGGAGGAAATGCGATGGTTTGTGGTATGAGTTGAAATGGTGTGGAAAAATTGACATTTATTGATAAAACAATGCGTGCTTCAATGTATTATGAAATTCTCAAAGCCAACTTGCAACAATCTACTAAAAAATTGAGAATGGGAAACGATTTTATACTCCAGCAGAATAACGATCCAAAATATACTACTAAGAAAATAAAGGTATACTTTGACAAAAATAAGATTAGTGTTTTGGAATGGCCATTTCAAAGTCCAGACTTGAATCCAATAGAAAATTTTTGGTATATTCTGGACAGAAAAATTGAGGATTGAGCATTTAAATGCAAAGACAATTTGAAAAAAGCTATAATGAGCGCATGGGATTATATACCAACAGAATAGACCCAAAATTTGGTCAACTCAATGCTAAATTGTATAGCTGAGGCCATCAAGGAGGCCCCACTTGATACTATTTTACATTAAATTTGATAAATTTGACATGATTTTCGAACTGTAGAATTATTTTTATTACTGTCAACTTTATGCATCATTAGATCAGTTGCATAAAATTTAATAGGTTTGAAAAGCATTTAATTCATTAATACATAAATAAATTATTAAAACAATACTTGAAAAGATATTTAAAATTTTTTTAAAAATATTTTAACAGACAACTCATTTTTTTAATGCATTTTTTAGAATTATGTTTTTTTTAAGTGTACGGTTATTTATTTTTTTGCATACTGTATATATATATATATATATATATATATATATATATATATATATATATATATATATATATATATATATATATATGTATACATATATATATATACATATATATATATATGTATATATATATATATATATATATATATATATATATATATATATATATATATATATATATCTATATATATATATATGTAAATATACATATATATAAATACATCTATATATATATATATATATATATATGTAAATATACATATATATAAATACATCTATATATATATATATATATATATATATATATATATATATATATATATATATATATATATATATATATATATATATATATATATATATATTAAATTTTTCGTGGAGGCAAAGTAAGCTTTTTTTTGTGACCTTATTGTAAGCGGGAACATTTTAAATTATTGACTATTTATTGTTGGATGTTACTTTAAGTTTTTCTCTTATTTGCCATATGTATTTGGAAAGTATGGCTGAATTTTTCAGTTTTTTTTTTTTTTTTGAAGTAGTGCTTGTGGTTAGCCCATCATTTCTTCCATTTGCCTTCTGATATGCTTATATATACTTTTTCTGGAATGCTACGGGTCAACACTATACAATTATAAATAATATTTGAGATTCTACATTACTTTCATTAGGCAGTTTTATTTCTTTTTGCAATTGCATGGTGGCTGTTCATCTGAATTTTTAGAGATAATTTTTTCGTTATGGGTTTTTATTATTTTGTCAATATTTTTGGTGCAGCTATAACTCAATTTAATTGTGTTTCAATTAAATAACTTTTAACAAACATTAAAAATGTTTGTTGATTAAATTTAGGAAGATATGTCCAACAACTGCAGAAACGCTTTTACTCTAATGGGGGTTGAACCATATTATAAATTTTTTTACTTTTGGATTTGTCCTTTTTTTTAAGGTTTAATCTTAAATTAAAATCAGTGAAACCGTTTTTTCTTAGCTCTTCTTCGTATTTGTATAGATAGTCGCTAATGGAGGTTGGAATTTGTTTAAGGATTTGCGGAGGGTGGTTGGAATTAGTGTGGATGTAATGTAGCTTTGCATTTGGTTTTTTAAAAAGTTGGAACAGATTGTTTTTAGATTGAAAGATACATCTGAGAAGTTGACTGCAAGTAGATTTGTTGGTATTACTATTTTAAAACCATTGTCTTTGTGTTTGTGTATATATTCACTCAAAGTCAAACTGATGATGTCATACTAAAGACCTCATTTTAGCTATTTTATTAATAAAACATGATATATTTTGATAAATTTTCAATTAATTAAATATTTTTAATTATAGTATTCTTCCTTATGTTGGGCTTAAAGATGGAGGAAATTTGAAGTTTATAAAAGCTGCTAAAGTTCTAAGACCTCTTAAACTTGTTTCTGGAGTACCAAGTAAGTAAAATCAATTATGTTCAAAAAAAGAATTAAGTTTGAAGCAGAGTTTTCTGAAATTTCATGAAATATTATTTAAAGTTAATTACTTAAAGGCTCCAAAATATTTGCCAAAGTACATTTTTCTCCAATAACCATCATAAGTGTATCAATGTTGAGGTACCGTTAATTAGTTAGATCTTTAATTTAGGAATTCATTTAATCATTTAAAAACTAAAACATCCTTAAAGACAATAGCTTTTTTGATTTTCAGCATTTCAATTTCCTTGATTTTCAGAATAACAAAAATAAGCACTTTTATAATTGTATAAGTTTTTTGTAGTTCTGAAAAAAATACACAACAAGTGTATAATTTTTTCAGAACTATTTTCTGGATATCTCTCTTCACATTAGTAGTTTTTTCGTTAACTTGTATAAAAAAAATTTATAATATTTTTAAGTTAAAATAATTATATAGTAGTATCAATTAATTGCAAAGTTCAATTAAGTACTTTTTTCCTCAATTTGCAAGCTACAACTTTAACTTTTTAAAAATAGAAACGTATAGTTAAGGTTTTTTAAGGACATTTGTTCTTTTAAAGCCATTTTAGTTTTTCTATATATATTTTTTATATACCATCAATATCTAAACCACATGTTCAAAAGTTAAAAGATCTGATATGTTCAATTAAACTGTATATGTTTAATAGGTAATAAATATATGAGTGTTCAATAAAAAATAAATTATACATGTTTGTTGAGTAAGTTGTTTTTAAATAGGTGCTCCTTAAACGCATAACATAAAAAAAACTCAGTTAAATATTTGCAGCTGTATCAAAAAACATTGTAAAAATGCGCTGAATGAAATATATTGATAAACATTGTAAAAACGCGCTGAATATAAAATATTAATATCTTCATAATTTATCCAATATAAATATTGGATAAATTATGAAGAGATATAAGCTTACTAGATCTACAAAGTATACAAATCAATCAGGAAGGTTATGCAAAACAACGCGGCATCAGGATAAAAAGCTTGTAATACTAAGCAAAGAAAATCCCCGTTTGACAGCTGTCGATATAAACATACAAAAGAGATGTTTCTATTGAATGAATTGTAGTATTTCTACTATAAAATATTGTTTACTTCACGGTAATTTATTTGGAAGACACCCAGCTAAAAATCATTAGTTTCCTTGAAAAACCGTAATGCCCGAAAAGAATTTGCATCAGAGCATCTAAAGTGGATAGTCAATAATGGTCAAAAATTCTTTTTAGTGACGAAAGTAAGTTTATGCTGTTCGGATCAGATGAAATCAGGTATGTTCGACATCCAGTAGGTACAACATATGATCCTAAATATCAACTGTCTACCGTAAAACATGGTGGAGGTAATGTAATGGTTTGGGGATGTTTTAGCAAAAGTGGAGTTAGTCCTCTCCATAGAATTACTGAGACTATGAATCAAGAAAAGTACAAAGATATATGTAAGGCTATTATGTTACCTTATGCAAAGGATAAAGTGCCTCGAGGATGGATATTCCAACAGGATAACGGTCCCAAACATACAACCAAATCAATTTTGGAGTTTTTCAAAAAGAGTAAAGTTAATGTTTTGAATTGGCCATCCCAATCACCTGACTTAAATTCCATTGAACAACTATGGGAACATGTTGATCACCAAATGAAAGGAATCAAGCCTACAAATTATGCTGATTTATTTAATAAAATCAAGGAAGTGTGGGTCTTAATTTCCCTTGACATTTGCATTCATTTAGTTGACTCCATGCCTCATAGATGCTAAGTCATTCTTGATTGTAAAGAATATCCTATAAAATACTAATGTGATTTTGCTTTTATATAAATTTGTTATCAAATATTGTTGAAAAATTTGTACTATTTATAAAAAAAAATGCTTTGTCCATAAGTTTTTGAACTTATCAAAAATCGTTGATTTGTATACCAATTTAAAAAAGTTAGTTAGATAATTTGTTCAAAACATAATTCTAAACTTGAAAACCAGATAAATAAGTAAAATTCCTTTTTTTTTCCTGTCCGCAAACTTTTGGACGCGACTGTATATATATGCATTCAGTAGTATATATATGCAGGCAGGGTCGCATATATATACCACTGAATGCATATATATACCTTTGAACTATTTATTTAAAAGTTATTAAAAAGTTAAAGACTTTTTTCACTTAAAAAGAACAAATTAATTGGATTTTTGTAAACTTGTTTAGTCACTCTCTTTTTGACTGCGAAGGTGCAGTCATTGAAAAGTTTGATTACAAACTGATGACATTTTAATGAATTTCATGACTTTTCATGCATTCATTAAAATTTTAGGGTAGTCAACTGTCCGTTTCCTTGAGAATCTGTGCATTTGTATCTTTATTTTTCTTGTATAATGTGTCGCATACACCAAGACAAATTGCATGATTAAAGCAAACTGATAAACAATGTCTATTAATTTTATTTGTTGAAAATTACAGTCCATTTTTTTATGTTGTTTGTCTACTTTGTACACACACATAACATAGAATAATGCACTTAAATCTCCAATCTTTAAATTAATGTATTTAAATCATCAAGTTTTTTGTGTTTTTTTCTTTCTTTGGGCATACACAGCTTGTGTGTGATCATTTTTATTGCTTGTGTGTAAACATTTAGAAATTTGAGTAAGAAAGGGTTATAAATAAGTTATATTATTTTAATATATTACACTAATTATATAATTTATTGACACAAGTAATAGAATTGCATGAGCTTCTTGTTGATTGCTGTACCATCTGGAGTAGAACCTACTACATTTCTTTCCATACAGAAACCAAATGAATTCAATTGATCCTTAATATTTTTTATTAGACTTTCAGCTGGACAGGAACCATAAATCCTAATAAGGCCAGTTTTATAGGTTTTCTTATATTCTTTTTCATGCAGGTTGACACCAAGGTACCTTCTTAACATGCATTAAGCTAAATATATATCCCATTTCAATTTTTTTGATTCTTTTTTGTTTCATTACTTCATATATATAAATAAATTCAAAAAAATTAAATAATTGACAGTAGCATTATCTTGAATTATTTTTATTACATACCTATGAAGAAAAATCTTTAATATAAAGAATATGATATCCTATTTGAGTACCCAAACACTTTATATTTGAATATATATGCGTGTTTTATTTGATATTCAAACACTTATTTTGGAATACTTGAATAGTTTTGAAAATGAAAAGATATGTTAAGCTTCCAGCAAATAATAAAATAAAAATTTAATTACTTACAAATTTGATTTTTTATACCTTTCCTATAATAAATAAACATTCAAAAGACATCATACAAAAAAATTGCCAAAACCATTTTGAAAACCAATGGTTTTCATTCGGTTTTGATAAAAAACCGTAGTTTTTGGTTATCAGTTAAAACTGATTGGAAACCCTAGTGACTATTTTGTTGATTTAAAGTTGATTTAAAACACCATTTATTTCATTACACCTGTAATGTGAGTTGATGCAGTAACAGTATTTCTTAAGAAAATCCTAAAGTCTGCCAACTTGAGTCTTTTCAAGTACATAAGAAATTTTTTTTTTGTATATTTTTTTTTAGTAATAAAATCTTCTTTTAATAATAAAAAAATTAAATATCAAAAGTCAAAAAAGCACTCAAACATATTTAAAACTCAAATAATTCAAAAATCGAAGTATTCCAAGACTCAAACTTGATGGACTAAAAAGTTTTTTATATTAAAGACTATGTAAAACCTGTGAGTTTTTCAATTAGTTTTAGTTTTTTTGCAATATATGTTCTTATATTTTGTGAAACCAAATTATTAAATATTTTTATTAAATGGATTAAACCAAACAATCTTTGGTTATGGTTTTGTTATGGTTGGTTGTTATGGCTTTTTTTTTTTTTGTGTGAAAGTAATCTCTTTAATTATAACCACTAGTTGTTAAATCATTGTTATAAAATTGTGCGGCTTTATCAAAAACATTTTTGCTGAATGAAATATTGCTAATGCAGTTAAATATCATGGATTTATTAACACTAGGGAATAGTTAATTTATGCATGATGGGTGGTTGCCTAGTTTTTTATATGGCTGAAAAGTGTTTTCTGTCAGGTTAAACATGACATCAAGAAAATTTACAATTTTTATATTGGTTTTAGATTAAATTTCTCCTTAAAAAGATAAGCAATATTTTTCTAGATTCTTTTGGGTTGTAGTCCATTTATCCTATCAAAACAGCATAGGCGATCATTTCTATATAACCCAATGGATTGCAGTTGATAATCTTTACTTATTTTATGTAAAATATAGAGGCCAAGTAGCTCAAGTACTTCAGGCCCATTGAAACTTTCCATAGTAACATCAATAGTAACATCATCATCATGCTTTTCTGATAATAATTTACAGTTTTTAAATCTTGTAAAAACGTTTTTTTCTTCTTAAACTCTTTTATTTTCTTTCTGTTAACTCTTAACTTAAATAGTTATCTTGTTAAGAGAGACTTTTTAAAATTGAAAAAAGTTATTTTGTTTTAGTCAGTTTGTAATAAAACAAAATATGAACCAAAGCATACCTAAAAATTTATACAAGTATCAAAGAAAACTATATTGCAAGTAAGAAGTAAAAATTGCTTTAAAACTTATATAATGAGTTCTGTAAAAAAAACATACTTTTGAAGGTCTTATAGATACAAAAAAATTGTCAACACAGTTGGCAATGGTTATGAAAGTTAGAGCAGTTATGAAAGGGCTAAAAACATTACTATATATACATACTGCTAGTTAAAAGTAACTAAAAGACAAGATAACTTTATTTGTCATAAAGTCTTGACAGGTTAATTTTCTAGTTAGCAACATTGTTTGCATTAAATCTGGAAACTGTACCTGACTTGTCTTATTTGAGAATTTTATATATATGTATAAACATTTTGGTAAATTAAAAATTATAATGTAGAAACATTTTTTAACAACACAGGAATAAGAATAGGATATTATTGTAACCCACAAGTAATTGAAAATGAAGGTGAGCATTGTAGATCAAGCACAATTTTAAAGGATTCAAGAATCTTAAAAACTTTCCCAGACACGATATGAAGAGTGACTAAGAAGAAGACCAGCATGTCAGACATTATCAAAAGCTTTCAAAATGTTAAAAGAAATACCTATTGCCTTACTGCTTCCAACTTTTTTACTGTTATGAGAGAACCAAAATCTGGCACACTGAGTCAGAAGGTTGTTAGACTTAACCAAACATTTTCAAGCAGGAAGAAGAACAGAATCTATTGTAAGATTGTGATGTATATGTTATCTGGGCGATTTTTAGTCTTTAGTTATCTTTACTTCATAAAGTAAATAAAGTTTATAATCATAATAGTAAAAAAAATAGTAAAGTTTATTCCATTATAATAAGCAAGTATATCAAGTCCAAAGTTTCTTCTTTTAAATGCAACTCAATCCTGTACACTAGAGAAGTAAACACTAGTACACTAGCAAAGTAGTTGTTTCATTATGAAAATATTGTATAAGTTAAATATTTTTGTGATTGTACAGTTAAATTAAACCACTTGATAAACTACAATATAAAATAAAATTATTTAATTTAGTATTAATAACATAAATTATTTAATTTAGTATTAATAACATAGATTATCTAATAAAAACATGAGTGTTTAATTATTAACATGAATGATTATCTAATTACTACATGATTATTTATTGATTATGATTGTTTTTAACAAAACTAAAATTATGATTGTTTTTAACAAAACAAATGATTGTTTTTAACATGATTATGAGGGTTTTTAACAAAAATCATTAAGTAGTTTTACTGTCACTGTAGACTTTCTTTCTTTTTTTATTTATTTCTCTTTATTTTTCTTTATTTCAGTATTTGTATATTTATGCAATTCAAAATGCAGCATACACTAACATGTTTATGTTTATTAGAATGAGGTGAAAGTTACTTAATTTGAAAATTTTTCCTGAAACATCACTAGTTTCTTCTTTATAATAAAATAACACTGGATTAAAAAATTGTTTGAGTAAAAAATATTTTCAGTCTAACTGTTACTTGAATATATGAGGGTTTTCTAATATTTCAAATATAATCTAAAACAATATTTTTTTTGAATAACAGTTCAAAAAAAAAAATTATTTAAGATTAAATTGCATAATAACTTTAGTATTTAAAATTTTTTTAAACGGTTTTTAAAAATTTTTTAAACATGTTTTTATAAAATATGTTTTTTGATTCAGGTTTACAACTTGTCATGAGTGCTATTTTAAAGTCAATGGGATCATTAATGGAGATATCTTTACTTATTGGATTTGTTATTGTAATTTATGCAATTATAGGAACATCGTTATTATCTGGCACATTTCGTCAAACATGTGTTTCTAACATCTCTAACGGTAAATATAAATCTAAACAATTTTATTAACAAATATCGAATGATAGCCATTTTTGTAAGTACGCACTGAGAGTACCTTACACTATGTAAAAATATATAAATATAAGCTTGTCTCATACAACTATTAAATGTGCTGGTCATAATATGAGCAAAAACTTGACCCAAGTTTTTGCTCATACAACTTGCTTGTCTCATACAACTATTAAAATTTATAATTTTATTAAAATCTCATGCAACTATTAAATTTATAATTTTATTAAAAACAAATTTTTTTAAAAAAAGAAATTTGTTTTATAACAAATAAAATGTAAATGCTATTTTATAAGCATTTAAAAACCTAAATTATCATGCAAGGAATTTGATGATATATATTTAAATGCTTTATTTTGATATTAGATAAAATATTTTATATAAAATCTATATAACAATAATTCACATAAACAATAAATTTAAAACAAATGGAAAAATAAATGCTTTAATTGAGATTAAAACAAATGGAAAAATAAATGCTTTAATTCATTTTTTAAAGATTAGCAAATATTAATAACATACATAAAATGGTAAACTTTCAAAACCATTTAATTTTAAAAACAAGATTATTTCTAACTTCGATTTCAGCTCTATGTAAAATTCTTTTTTTTGGTTAAATACTAAAATTCCACACGTTTCCTAATGAAGCAATAATTTGTCAAAAAACGCATAATTCAGAGGTTTCATCAAGATCAAACTTTTTATTTGGTTTATGGAAAGAACTTTTAAGTTTCTTCATGTTGTTGGCTGTCCATCGGCATTAAGTTTTGTTGTATAATGTCAGACTTGTATCCACCTAATTTCCTGAATAAGATGTATGTTGCTCTTGGCATAATTTTTTATGCAAGTCAAAATTAAAAAAAAAGTTTTTATATGCATCTAAGATCTTTAGGGTTTTTTTTTTTCCTCCACTGCTCTACTTCACCATCACAAGTATCTGGAATTTTTAAACTTTCTGGACCTACCAGCTCCTAAAACTCAGTAGAGTCATATATGACTGGTAGTGTAGGTTTTTTGATTCTTGTCCACCTCCTCTATGATTGAAAATCAAACTTTATGGTGTTTGACATATAGCCCTTTTTTTGACCCTTTGTTTTCTCTCCAGTCAAATCCTTTATAAAGTGGAAGATGTGTATCTCTAGAATATGTCTTCTGTAGAGAAACCATAGAAGTGGAATGCTGAGAAGGGAACTAAGAATAATAACAGCTCCAGAGTGTATTTCAGTTTTGGACACTGTTGTGTCATCCATAATATAATCAGATAATGTAATGGTAACTAAGGACCAGCAAATATTCATTAAAATTATGAAGTTTACTGAAAGGTGAAGTTGACTTTGGCGTCGACTTCGGTGCCAAATTTGAAATAGAAGTTTGGCTTTCAATTAAATTTGGTAATAATTGCAAAATTTCATTTAACTTTCAGTTAAATTCAAAATTTATTTTTTAATTTTTATTAAAGATAATTTTTTCGAATTTTAATAGTAGTTATTTTTTATTAATTTTTTTCAAAAAAACAATCATCGCTATTCATCACTTATTAAATCTTTCAAAAATTAAATCGCTTTTAAAAATTCCTGAAGGTAAAAAACAAGGAAATATTTAACATAATATTTTTTCACAATCCTATATAAAATTGGCTTTTAAAATTTTTAAATGAACATTGTTTATGTACATTTGTTAATGTTTGTTTAAAAGCATTAAGAGTTGTAAAGTTTGCATTTAGCATTTTTGTAAACATATGTTTTTTGTTTTAATAAATAAAAAATTACTTTGTTTCACTTTTATTTTGTCATGTTTTGAAATATGGTTAATTACGAGCTAAAAAATTATAATTTTGGTTTATAAAAAATGATTAATTAAAAAATGTACTTTCATTGGTTTTATAAAAATAGTTTAATGTTTTGGTTTGCAAAAAAGGTTCATTGAACATTATTGTTTTTTGTGTTTTTTTTTTAAAGTTTTTAAATTTGTGTTAATTTATGAAAACTTTGATTGATAATATTGCAAACTTAACTGATTTATATTATGTGTTCAGGCTCGTTGTATACATAACTATTGTTTATATTATATGTATATTATGAATCAAAATTTTGATAATTTAACAATTATCTTTAATTAGATTTCAATACATACTATAATAATATAAACAATACATAACTATTGTTTATATTATATGTATATTATGAATCAAAATTTTGATAATTTAACAATTATCTTTAATTAGATTTCAGTATTAAATAATATTTTCTAGAGCTTTTTTTACTTAATTATATGTTAAATACTTGATAAAAATAAGTGATCAAAAGAAACAATAATTAAATCTGGGAGCATTTCCTCAAGAACACCCAAGTAAACTTTAAATCAACTTGTAAGATTTGCAGACATATACTTTTCACACCTGAACACTCAACATCTACTCACCATGTTCACGTGAAAAGTAATCACAAACACAATAACAAACAGTTTCAAGAGAAGAAAAAGAGAGTTGCAGCAGGAGAGCTTGTTACTACAGCAAAAAGATCTGAAAGTGGTGTTATTCTTTCCTTTCAAATATCAATTACAAAGTTCATAGTACAAAATAATGCTTATACTGATAATGATGCACAACAAGTCAGATTTAACTACAATCTGACAGCTATGTTTTACAGAACCAACACTCCATTCAATATTGTCTCTGCTACAGGTTTGTTGAATTTATCAAGTGGATTGACTTTAGGCATACCATTAAAAACGCAACCAACTATTGCAGAAAGAAGCTGCCAGAACTTTATGAAAAAGTTTTTGCTAACTTTATTAAAGATATTTTAACACTAACTGGTGTAGCATTCCCTGCTGATATTTAGACAAGCAGAAACAATGATGCTTTTAGTGTATTAACTTGCCCTTACATTTCACAACAATTTGAATTTAAATCATTCCTTGTTGGAATGGAACCATACAGGGATGAAAGACAAACTGGTAAAACAATTGCCATTCACTTAGATGCCCTGATTGAGATCCTCAATCTGCTTCCAAAGGAACAAACACAAAGGTAATTGCTTCAAATTTCAACTATCACATTTTCTCTAACTTCTTATTTACTTTTTCATGAACCTATTTTCTTTGAGCTTATGTTTAAGTTCACATTTTACATTTTGTTACCAAACAACTTTACAAAAAAGAAAATTTCATTTATGTTTCAATTTTGTGTAACATTTGTTTAGATTTTTTATGAACCTACATCTTTCTGTTTAAGTTTGTATTTTGTTTAAGGTCATTTAAAGTTTAGACAAACTAAACATTTTTGTTATTATTTTGTTTAGTTTTATAATAATAACTAGTAATAATAATACTACTAATATTTTTTTAGATAATGCATCAATGATAGAAGTGCAAATGTCATCTTGACAGTTAAAATAAAAAACTCAAAAAAGCTTGTTCTGACTTAAAAATCACCTATATGATTTACTCTTTATGCTTACAGCTATATCAATATTAGACTTGCTGACCAAAAGAATGCAGAATATGTGCTATAATTGAGCAAATTACAAAATACTATCAGGGGCTATTCTAGACCATTTCTGACAGCATCAACTGTGTTTGGGTGCCGCCCAAATCAAAATTTAAGGATTTTTTTTTTTGTTTTTGATTGCAAATATTGTTTTTGCAAAAAAATTGCAGGTTTTCCGCAAAATTTCTGCAGAATGGGGGGTGTACAGCTGCCCAAATTTTTTCCCAAGAATAGCCGCTGATTATAAAGATGGCATGGAGAACACAACCTATGCAATTGCTCACATGCTAGACCTAGTCTTTCAAGGCAAACTTCTTAAAACAAAGCATGATGGATATGAAATGACCAAAGCATGCATCCTAATTGAACATCATCTAGACTTATCTATTGAGGAAATTGACTCATCCTTACTTCTAAAGCGAGCACCTACTAGTATTCTAGATTCTGGCGAGATTGACTTCTACCAAACTCTGGCTATACTAACTCAGAATGATCTCAAATTTCAAATCAAAATCCAAAAACACTTCTGACATTTAAGCAGAACTAGAAAAATATCTTTTATCTTCAATAGTAGCAAAAATTATCCTATTCCAGGTTCATTAGCTTTTTCAGAAAGAGTCCTTTTTGCAGCTGGGTAAGTTGTCACTTGGATTCAAAATAATCTTAACACCAACAATGTAGAAAAGCTTGTCTACATTACTTAGAGCTATCCTAAAATAAAACACATAAAATTATAAGATAAACTTTAATTATTTAACTCGAATAATTTTCTGCAATTTGCTAAAAATCGATTTACTTGCATTCTTTAAATATTATTAAATGTATGATAATTTAGTTAAAATTCAACATAAAAGTCTGAATTTATTTTTCAATTAAATGTGTTTTTAAAATTAAAATTCAGCTCTTTTAAATTTGTTTAAAATGTCCAAATTCTTCTTTCAGTTAAATTTGGGGTACATATATAGATTCAATTCATCTTCCAGTTAAATTCAGAGTATGCATATGGTCTTGACTTTCGATTCATCATCCAATTGTAAAATCTGTTGTGTAATAAATGTTAAAAAAATGTTTATAAGTTGAAATGCAACTTCAGCAGCATGTTTTGTTGTTAATGCACGCAAAATGCAATGCTTAGTAAAATGGTCTTGATAGATCATTATCTATTTAATATTTTACACGACATAGATTACATATCAATCAAATCAACTTGATCTCGAGAACCATAGTCTTTTGTTAAAATGGGTTTAACTATGACACCTTCAGTTTACTTGTTAACATTTCTAACATGGTAAACATAATGATTTAAACAGTTTAAAAGTTTCTCTGTTTTTAGGCAATTTTTAAAATGATTGAAAACTTTAGGCAATTTATAAAGTGACTAATTGAATCAGGCATTTTACAAAATGCCTGGTTTTTTCTGGCATTTTGTAAATTGCCTGATTTCACAAATTACCAATAATATATATATATATAAATATATATATATATATACATATATATATATATATATATATATATATATATATATATATATATATATATATATATATATATATATATATATATATACATATATGTGTATATATATATACATATATATATATATGTATATATATATGTATATATATATATATATACATATACATATATGTGTATATGTATATATATATATATATACATATATATATATGTATGTATATATATATATATATATACATATATATATACATATATATATATATATATATATGTATATATATATATATATATATATATATATATATATATATATATATAT
Organism: Hydra vulgaris; assembly: GCF_038396675.1. Taxonomy (NCBI): domain Eukaryota; kingdom Metazoa; phylum Cnidaria; class Hydrozoa; order Anthoathecata; family Hydridae; genus Hydra; species Hydra vulgaris. The sequence continues at coordinate 24,726,297 of NC_088925.1, forward strand.
ATATATGTTATACGCAAATGTAAAAAATCCTCTTATATAATGCTTTATATAGAATCCTATGTAATATAAGAAAAATTATCTATTAATTATAAGTACTTTTTGATTGAACTGTTTTGTTTTGAATTTTTGTATTTATTTTATTATATTTAAAAAAATTGACAAGATTGAAAAAATACAAATATATTGTCTTATCCAAGTGGAAAATTTGAAACTCCAAATTTAGATTTGCCTCTCTCTTGATAATTTCTAATTGCTAAAATTATATAATCTTCTTAGTTCCACCAATTGTAGAGCGTTACGTACATAAGTCTAAATCTGTAAGTCTAAATACCTTTAGCATGTTGAGTTAGCAGTTGGTATATGAAGTATTCATGTATAATATATGTATAATATGAGAAAACTTTTATTTTATTTTAACAATTAGAAGTCTTTTTTGCTAAATATATGTATATAACTTTTTGCTTTCTCTTCCAGTAACTTTCAACTTTATTAGTGGTTGCTTGCAACCTTGTTGGAAGTGAAGTTGTTAGAAATATATATATATATATATATATATATATATATATATATATATATATATATATATATATATATATATATATATATATAAAAGCAGTATTGAATAAATTTTAAAATTTATTATGCTAAAGGAAGTCTTGAATCCCCCAAAACAACACTGATGACAGCACACTAAACCACTGAGCTATCAATGATATGCATTTAAGAGAAAAATAAACCTAAATACGAATCCCTTCGTATGCGGGAGTGGTGCACATGTTACTTTTTTTGCTTTTAAAGCAATTTTTCAGAATGAATTATTTTACTAAAATGTATTGAAGTAAATAAGGAATAGGTATAGAAATGATCAGTATGGAAATAGATAAATATAGAAATGGTTGATTTGGTTAAGACCCGTATTTTACAGGTTTGGAATGCTAGTGTATATATATGTATATATATATTTTTTCTTTTTTATTTCTTTTTTCTAGTTGTTTTTAGAGATTAAATAATATAAATTATTAAAATAATGTACAAAAGTTTAGTACTATAAAATTAAATTTCTGGCAGATTGCACGAAATATGATGTCCTCAATAATTCGTGCAGAATTTTTTTATATTAAAAAAATATTATTTTGTAATTTATTTATTTTTTACTTATTTAAACATAACTGGTAAAATTGGGTGACGACTCCTACTTGTTTCAAAGAAATGTTGTACTCCATAGTTGCCCAATTAATTTTAAAAGTTAGGTGTTAAAAGATTTAAGTTTTTCATTTTATGCGGAAAACTGTTGTATACTGACGAAAGACATCTTTTTTATTATAGATAAAAGGACAAACAACGTGACTTTAACTGGATGGAAAAGAAATTTATTAATTAAATTGTAAAATAACACTGTTATTAAATTAAAGGCAGTGTGATTTTTTTTGATGTCAAAGTCCCAAAATTCGTCATCGTATTATTGTTTATATATATACATATATATTTATACATATGTATATTCATATATATATATAAATATATATATATATATATATATATATATATATATATATATATATATATATATATATATATATATATATATATATATATATATATATATATTATATATATATATATTAGGGTGGTTCAGATTGTAATAGAAAAAAAAAATGTCACAAAAAACATTCTCCTCAAGGTTGCCTGTGTTCCTTTATCACCTAGGATCATGTGTACCAAAAATTAGACTAAAAGAAGCAATTTTAGGGGTTGCCATTTTTTATAAGATGAATTAACCATTGGTAAAATTTTGCGATTTTCTCAAATTTCGCAAATTTGTTTTTTCATTGTTTATTTATTTATAATTTAGAAATTGATAATATGGCAACCACTAGATCTTCTGCTGAGGTGTGGCTTGTTGGTAAACCTACACAAACTCTGTCGACTGCCAGACTTCCTTCAAGAGGGGATGTTCTTCGGAGGTTGCTCTTCCATCATATAGAAGAGAAACAAGAAGTGAAAAAAAGTATTCGGGCAACAATTGAAGCAGTTCTTGTTATATGGGAGAGAGGAAAAATTCCAACTCAAAGAATTGACAATGCGGAAAGAAAGTTAAAAAAACTTTATGACGAATATCTGCTGCTGAAAAAACACCGAGGATCAAAATTGGACAGCTGTCAAATGAAAGAAGGAATTTTCCACGCTGACCTTGAAGAACTTTTTGATATTTCAACCAAGAATGCATCAGAAGTTATGAAAAACGATGAAGATAAAGCATTTTTACGTCAGCAGCAAGAAGATCCATTAAGTTGTAGTATGGCAGGAATTGATCGGAATTTAACAGCTAGGGAGGCACGGAAACGAGTCCGAGAAACTAAAATGGAATTGAGGCGTCAAAGAAGTCAAGCGGAACTGATGGAAAAAACAGAACTCATTTCTTCTTCATCAGCAGTTGACATTGTGAGTGAAAGTAGCTCTAGTTCCTCGGATGATGATGAATATCAGACTCCTTCCGCTTCCAGCACACTGAGCACAAGTGGTTCAACGAAAAAGAAGATGAAAGTTCTAACAAATAATGTTGTATCATCTCTTGATCGTGTTAATATTTCTGATCGCCGTGCACTCTTTGTGGTTGGAACAGTGTCTCAGGCTCTTGGTCACTCGGTAAAAGATTTATCATTGTCGTACAGCACAATCCGCAGAAAAAGGCGATCTGTTCGTGAAGCGGTGACTACCGCTGACAAGGTTGATTTCTCTCCTGATGATCCACTTCTTCTGCATTGGGATGGAAAGCTCTTACCTGATATCACTGGTGGTCAAAAAAAAGTGGATAGAATTGCCATCCTTGTGACTGGTGGTGGGGTGGAAAAATTGCTGGGCGTTCCAAAGATTGATCGAGGTACAGGTGAGCAACAGGCTGATGCTTGCATGAAGGCTCTTAAAGACTGGAAATTGAAAGAATTTGTTCGGGGACTGGTTTTTGACACTACTTCATCTAACACTGGGTTGAACAATGGTGCCTGCACAATAATGGAGCAGAATCTTGACCGTAATCTTATATGGATAGCATGCAGGCACCATATGTTTGAAGTCATGCTTTCCACCATTTTCACGACTGCATTTGGAACCAGTGGAGGACCTGAAGTTGGAATTTTTAACCGTTTCCAGAAACAATGGCTAGCAATCAACAAGGAGGTGTTCACTATAGGGAATAAAGAATTTTACAACTGCGATTTTTTTCTCAAACTCCGTGAAGAAATGGTAGTATATTATAGTGAAGCAATTAAAGGTCAACAACCCAGGGATGATTACTTAGAACTCTTGAATTTGTGCCTTATTTTCCTTGGAGGATCAACTACAACATCGGAGTTCAAAGTGAAGTTTCGGGCTCCAGGTGCAACACACAATGCACGTTGGATGGCAAAAGCTATATATTGTATAAAGATATATTTGTTTCAGGATCAATTTGTTATTACTGCAAAGGAAAAGAAAGGAATAACAGATATAAGTCTTTTTGTGGCATTTGTATACGGACAGTTTTGGAATGAAGCTCCGTTAGCTGAACGAGCACCATTCAATGATGCCAAGCTTCTTCAACGGATTCAAGAATGTCTAAATTGTACAATTGCAATTAATGCAGCAAAAGTTTTGCATCGCCACCTCTGGTATTTTTCTGAACATCTAATAGGATTGGCTTTCTTCGATTCCCGTGTCGACAACAACACCAAGAGAGACATGGCAAACAACCTGAAACAACAGCCAAGGCAGAAATCTCTCAAAAGGCTTGATGCTGCCACATTCGATTGTCACAGCCCATTGTCTTCCTTCGTCACACAACGCACCGCAGAACTTTTCGATCTAATTTTGAAAAATGGAAAAGAAAAAGCTGAATCATTTTTAATGAAAGAATCTTCAGAGTGGGATATGGATTCAACATATCTTGAAATGAAGCACAAGGTTCGTCAAATGAAAGTCGTCAACGATTGTGCAGAACGAGGCATAGCACTTATAACATCCTTTAACTCAAGCGTTTGGAAAGATGAAAACCAAAAGCAGTTTCTTCTTAGATTGGTTGATCTTCACCGGAAGAAATTTCCAGTTGCATCAAAGTCTACCCTGATGAAGATGACTGTTGAATGATGAAGATGATTGATTTATTATTGCCTAGTAATAGTATTTAGTATTTATTATCAATAAGAAATTGATAATAAATAATTCAGTAATATAATATAAAAAATGTAAAAATAAAAAATATTTTTTTTACTTTTTGTAACCTTATACCAAAATGTGACATAACATGGCAACCCCTAAATATCATCCGATTTGATTCAAATTTTGCCCAATAACTACTATTGTCATATAGAACAAGGGCAAGCTTGAGGACAACTAAAGTTTTGAACCTACAAATTTTGCATCACCCTAATATATATATATTTAATTTCAGACCATCTGCAGCTTATGTGAACTAATTATTTGAGTACACTAATAACATGAGTTTATAACATGTGAACTGATTATTTGAGTACACTAATAACATCTCTATCATGATATACGTGCAAAAATTTCAATCGATCTTTTGATGTTTTTAGAAGTTTTATGCTTTTTTAGAAATTCTCCCCATTTTATATAGCATATAATGTCTTTTTGTAATTTAAAAAATCAAAAAAGATTAAAATAAAAATCTTTCAAGCATTTTTAAAAAATGTCTCCCTTTCATTTGTTATTGTGTATAATATTTTTATATGTTATAAAATATCTATAAGACTTCAAAAAATTTTTATGTATTTTGTAAAAATTAAAAAGGATTTAAAAAAAAAAAAGGTTCTTATGGTAGTATTTGAACCACAGCGCTCTGCTTCAAAAACTCTGCAAGCTAACCACTTCAGCCACATAGGCATGTCATCTTGGACTACAAAAGCATAATTTTTTGCAATGTTGCCAATAATTACAAGGCTTAATTGATCAATATTTTGTTTTAGTTGATTAAGGTACTGTGGTTGAGAGTAGCAATTAAAAAACGAGCTTGTAGCATTTTAAAAGCAAGATATTAATAGTTCAAGAAATGTCGGAAGATCTGCTGTCAAACCCAATAGTGCTGCACAATCTCTAGTTATCCATTGTTCGGAGTTTATCTCAAAATCGTCTTCATATTCTCCAAAATTATTATACAAATAGGTGGCGAAAGGTTCTTTACCAGGACAATTATAATGCTGTGCAAGCATGCGCTGAACAAACAGTTTTTTTAGATCCTTACACGCTTCATCATTTATTAACAAAAAGAATGTGTAAAGCTTACACCTGGTAAAATGCATCAATTTGGTTCAAATAAAGCAACTTTATGTAGCTTTTTTGTATATCAGAATTGTTTTCTTTGTATAATACAGATAGATACACAAAAAGAGTTTTTATATTTATTGATGGTCTTTCCAATGCTTAGATAATCTTTTTTTTTCAGGTATAGTTTAAAATAAATCACTTGAGCAATAAAATATTTTAACAAAATCTTCCACATCTTTATGTAAGATTTTACCTTTATAAAATAGAGAAATAGCTAACAATACTTTTTTGCTAAAAATGTACCCAATTTTGTCTGGTATTCTATAACTTCAAAGTTATTTTTTACTTCTAATATTGACCGACTTGTTGGTGCTAGTATGAGAAGTTGAACAACAATCCTATTTTCAGAATGAAAATTTTCTATTTTATCTCTTATAATTTTATCAAAGTTTTCTCTCTTTTTTTCTCTTTCTCATTTTATCTCTCTTATAATTTTATCAAAGCCTTCTTCACAACAAGCTTTCTGCCATATATGATACATTATCAAATATTTTTAATAGGTCTTTTACATAATGTTGTTAAGTTTTATAGTTCAATATTATATCCTCTGATGTCGTTAAGCTGATAAAACACATCTAATAAATTTCCTTTGTATGAAACATATCAAAGAAATATTTTATAAAACAGATAAATAAATTTATTTTTCCTTCTTAAGTTTTTGCTGTAAAAAAAAAGTTTTTAATTTAGAAATAGTTCAAATCCTTTAAAATTCCTTTTTTAGCATGTTTTGAACTGATAAATAATTGAAATTTTTATTTACATACATCAAATTGTTAACTTGTTAAAGTTCCAAGAAAATTTTACCAAATAATGTGGTTCTATAACTGAACTTTTTATAAACTATTTATAGAATTTCCAAAATTCAATAGACAAATACACATCAGTATAACAATTGGTCAGTTTTTATTAAAAAAAAACAAAAACAGGATGTGTTCTTTAGTATTTAAAATCATTAATTTTCAAATGTAAGATTTTCAGAAATATAACAGAATCGTTTATTTTCTTCTAAAGAGTCTATAAACCAAATTTAATTTACTTGATCTGAAAACCAGTTCAATATTAAAATTGAAATATCTTGGGAACTGTTTAACAATATAAGCCAAAATTTTTTAGGTGAACTTTTCTTTTCAATATGCAACAGCAAAAGAGGTTTGAAGAAAATTACCCAAATTATTGGGTGATTTGATGTAGGAATAACCACTACTAAAAATTTTTATATGATTACTTGTCGAAAAATTAAAATTTTTTTTTTTTCCTAAAACATTCACACCCAACAAGGCTGCAAGCAACTACTAATAATATTGAGAGTAAACAAAAAGTAAATAAGAAAGCTAAAGATTAAAAAAAGCAAAACTAAAAAAATAAATTAAGTTGTATGTGTAGCATTAGAGAGAATTGCAAAGCATTGATGTTTGCAGACAAGTTACATAAAAATAAGTTCTGAAAGCTACTGCAGATTTCAAAAAATCAAACTACAAGCTGGCCTCAATAAAACTCAATTAGAACAATTAAACTGACTTTTAAAGCTGTTTTCAGATTAAGAGACAAAAAGCATTGCATAGCCATGTTTTCTGTCTTTTAATCATAAATGCACAAGCAACATTTAACGAGTAGAGTAAAAAAAATTCAGCAGTATTTATTCTAGGCAGGAAACAATGTAACACAAGTTTACATCTGCGCCATTCTGATAAATGAACAAGGGGTGTATTGTTACTTACATGTTACTGAATTAATTGTTACAAATAGTAGGGTGATTGTGATGATCTGAATCCTAACCTTTATTTAGTTCAATAATCAAACATTACTAACTTATTGTTTTTGTGGTCTTTAGGTTCAACAAGTGAATTAAAGGAAAAATTCTTATTTTATCCTTTACTTTTTGGAGAGAAAAAATAAAATAAAAAAATGTCAAATAAAAATAAAATCAGAACCATGTATTAGAGATCAGTTAGGCTTGCAATTGAGAACTTATAATAATGTACTTATAAAAAGAAATGCAGTTTTTCTTGTTAAAAGTTGCCTCTAGTTTGTTACTACTATATGTAGATAGTCTACACAGTCCACTAAAGAAAACCTCTTCGCCACCTTCACCTCTTAGTTTTTAAGATGTGCTTAGACTATTTTTTACTAAAAAAAATTATTATTCTTTTGTTCTAAACAATCATATAAGATAATTTTAAAAAATGAATTTTTTTTTTAAAAGTTTTGATTTCATGAATAAAATATTTATTTAGTAACTAATACTGTTGATATTTTTAGAGATTACATCATATGATAATGATAATCCTGCATTATGTGGTTCACCTGATAGTGGAGGAAGGCAATGTGGCAATGGTGCATTGTGTTTAAAGAAATGGTCTGGTCCAAATAATGGCATTACAAGCTTTGATAACATCTTGCTTGGATGTATTACTGTGTTTCAGTGTATGACATGTGAAGGGTGGACAGATATTATGTATGCGGTATGAAGTAAATTGTTAATGGTTTTAATTGTTACTTGAATTCTATAATAAATTCTCAAATAGTTATATAATATGTTGATAGAATTATTTCTTATTATTTATAGTTAGATGATTAGAAATTAGATTACTTGTATTATAATTTTATATTACTATCTCAAAGCAACATGTAAAATGGGTTGCTATTGGTTGTGATGATTCTTCTGGCACTAAAGCTCATATCTTCTTTATATCTCAATTTCTTTTTCAGACAGTTAACTTTGTTTTTTATTTTACAAACAAAAAACAAAGTTTACTTTTCCGAAACACTTACCTTTAGTTCTTGATTTTTTCCTCTGACCTTTTTTTGTGCTTCTTGTTCCCCTTTTGGTTGTTTGGACAATGCCATGATTTCTCTAGCACATTTATCTTGTACTTCTCCTTTAGATGAAGTCTAAGACTGTTTGACTCTAAGCTCCATTATTGTCAGTTTACCAAATTGCATATTTAATCTTAGAATTTATGTTCTAGACCTATAAAAGATCTTTTACAGTGTGATTAACAAAGGCAAGTTTACTATTCAATCTTTAATACATAGTTTTGATTATATTACTTCTCAAAAGTCAGAACTATTTGCTAATAATTTTCAGTCTAATTTATTTAATGAATCTAATGACCACACTCTTCCTGTCATCCCAGAGAAAAGGGTAACCCATTGTCAGATATCAAGATATCCAGAATTCTCCTTAATACACTATAAACTAATAATTTTGTGCTTAACTGAATCTTTTTTTTCTGCATGCTGGAAAATGGCATTTATGGTTTCAGTTCTTTAAAACTGGAGAACATTCTGATTCCTCAAACTATCGTCCAATCAGTCTTCTTTCTATTATTAGCAAACTCTTTGAGTCTTTAATTTAAGCAACTTTATTTTATAATGACACAAATATATACTCCTGTCTTGAAAATAAGTCATCACTTTTTGATTGCTTGGAGTAGTCAGCCAATCTTGAATATAATCTTTTGTGTCATTCTAGGGCTAACAGTGTTTTTGTGACATGGCTAACAGTGTTTTGTATATTTTAATTCTTACAAAACTAAGTTCTTTTACTTAATGCAGTAGATATTTCTTTCTTGATGATTTGCAAAAACGGAATCCTTTATGTCTTTTCAGATTATCATTCACTACTAACCTCTCATATATATACAATCGGTTGCAAAGTTGTATCTGCCTGATATGTTAATTTTTTTTATAGTCTTTTTTCATTCTACTTAATAATTTCTATTTCCATTTTTAACTATTATAAATCTTTTATTCCTGTTTTTATAGATAAGGGGAGGTTCATGTACCTTGAGATTTTTCAATTCCCAAATTCAAGACCCCAGACATCACATTTCTATAGTAATTACCTTGTATTAATCTTTTTTTTTAAACAACTTTGCTTCCAACAAGGCTGCAAGCAACCACTAATTGAAGTTGGAATTTACTGGAAGAGAAAAGATGGAGATTGTAAAGCAAGATAACAGTTAATGGACAACTTAAAGAATTGCAAATTATATAAATCAAGAAAGCAAGATGAAGGAAGCAAATTCCAAAGAACTGATATTCGAGGAAAAAAACTAGACAAATAAGCGTTTTTGGAGCACTTAGGAACAGTCACAGAAAAAGAATGAGACTTAATTGAATGACGAGTAACACATGAATGAGTTTTAGTAGATGGCACAAGAGACGCTAGCGCTTTAGAGCAGTGCCAATTATAGTATTTGTAGAAAAAGGAAAAGAGAAGCAACATTACGTTGATGTGATAATGACTGGAGGTTGTCTGCAAGAGCAGGTCCAACTATGTTTACAATGCATTTTTGTACCTTGTCTAAAAGAGAAAGGGTATCATTAGAAGAAACGTCCCAGATATGGCAACAGTATTCCATACAAGGCTGGATTTGAGATATATAGAGATAGAGAATAGAATCCGAAGTAAGAAAGTGTCAAGCTCGATAAAGAGATGAAACCTTAGCAGATGTTAATTTTGCAACTGATTTGATATATGGTTTCCAAGAAAGATTGGAAGTAAAAGTTAATCCTAGAAGATGAAGATTAGATGACTCATCGAGTACATCACCATTCATAAATATAGGAAGATCTTACTTATTGTGATAATGATTGGCTGAAAAAAGTTGAGTTTTATCAATATTGAAATTCACCAGCCGCTATGAGCCCCATGCTGTAGCAGAAATGAGATCCTTTTCGAGCTCAAATGTCTCCTCCAAGCAATCAGAGAGTGTTGGTTTCTTATCACGACAAGAATAAATGGTAGTATCATCAGCAAACAATGTCACCTTAGATGCGAGAATATCTGGAAGATCGTTAATGTAAATTAGGTTAAAAAAAAAGACACATAAATTTGATTAAAAATTTATTTAATCTTACATTGTTTTCAACAAATTTATCTAGTTTTACTTGATTTCAACACTTAAAGAAATAACAAAACTGACTAATAGTTCTCAACTAAGTTGACAAACAAGTCTATGGATAAAATGGTAGTCCCAAAGTAATAGTGAGAAAAAAAAATTCTGCACCAATCAAAACTCAACAATCTACCTTGTTATCAAGCAAATTCTTTACACACATATGGCCCTAGGTACAAACAAACTATATGGCCCTAGGTACAAGCAAACTATATGGCCTAGGTACAAGAAATAATAGCCTCATAACAAACATCATCTATTAACAAATCCAGATTAAGAGAAAACTTATTGAACATCGCATATAGTACTTAAGTAATAAACAATATTATATACAGGAACATATAGAAAGACATTTTCTCTTGGATTGTAAAATCTAAAATGCCAGCGGATGCAGGACAGATACCAGACAATCAATCAATACCAGCGGCAAAAACTTACTTTCTTAAACTTACTAATCACTTAACTAAGAAACTTATAAATTTACAGTTATCAAATTAAGTGGTACAAAGAGGCCCTAGGTACAAAGAGGCCTTAGGTACACGATATTCCTCTACTATTGTCATTTTCAGCCTGGTTTTTCTAATTTGACCTATCTCTTTCAGGCAAGATCCATAATGCATTGCAAATGTTGTTGGACCTGCTCTAGCTGAAAAGCTTAAGCTTCTTAACTCTTTCTACAAATACTACCATGGTTACAAATACTACCATAGTTACAAATACTACTATAGTTGCTGTTCTAGTAAGATCATCTCTTGTTTCCTTAACCAATTTTTAATCTTGCAACTTTTTATTACCTAAGTTATATCCTTTTTTACTGTAACTGTTTTGTACTTTTTTTTCTTTGAACATCAGTACTTGGAATTGTCTCCCTTCATCTCTTTATAATTTTTCATTTTTTTCTTTTGTGTATCTTTTTTTAACTCTTTTTTTTTTGTTCTTTGTTGTTTTTTTTCTTTTTCGTTTTCGTTTTTTTTTTTTTTATTTTTTCTTTTTCTCCAAACGTAATTAGTGATTGCATGGAGCCTAGTCAGGATTTAATTTTAAAAAAAAAGTTGCTTCATAAAAATTGATTTTTTTGTTTAGGTTTTTAAAGTATTTGATTACAAGGCGCAGTTTACTTGGATTTATTTTTATTCACTTAATGTAGTTGGTGCGCAGTTTATGCTTAACTTAGTTTGTGGTGTACTTAGTGGGTAAGTTATATTTGGTACTGGCTCTTATTAAAACCATTAATTTGTAATATTTTTACATTTTGAAGTTTATGTAATGCTAGATGCCTGCTTGATAATGCATTAATCTCATGCTTTACATGCTTACATTTGCTTACATGCTTACATGTAAACATTTACTTGGTTCTAATTTAGATTGAAAAATTTAGGCAATATTTGGTTAAGATCAGAGACATTAGTCATTATGATTTCTAAATAGTGATTGATGTAAATCAATGACCTTTTAGAATCTATGATTTTGACCAAATATTGTCTAAATTAATCAATCTAAATATAGATCAAATAATCAAGTTACTCTTTTGTTGTAAAATCATGTTCTTACTTTTTTTTATTTGTTCACATTGTTCACCACTCAAATGCCCCTTCCAAGTAATCAGAGAGTGTTGGCTTCTTATTAAGACAAGAATAAATGGTAGTATCATCAGTGAACAACACTACAAAAATTTCTAAGAGATCATTAATATAAATTTAAAAAAGTATAGGGGTTCCTCAAGAATAAAACCTTGAGGAACCCCTACCAGCCTCAGAACCATCAAACTGAGTTTTAGAGCTATACCCTCAATAGTAAATAATAGAATGAGCTGCCTATGCAATGAGTCAAGAATGAGTTAAAACCTATACAATGAGTCAAGAAGATTCAGCATTCAACATCCTAAAGTGTAAGCAATGTATTATAAATACATCTATGCTAGCATAATAGATGAGGAAGGGGTGCGAAGCTGGTTAGCAGATAGAATCTGTTTACCCCTTAAGTCTTTGCCTAGGAGGCCTTCTGCAAGAAAGTAGCCAGATGCATTTAATGTCTGCCCAAGATGAGTATTTTCATTAAGACACCATCTCTAGCCTTTACTCAATCAAGGGGATGTGTTAAGTCAGATTTGGCATCTCCTAGCCTTTGCCTAAAAAAACCTTTGCTTAAAAAACCTCTTTTATTTGGTTCTAAACATGTTATATGTTAGCCATGCTATTGAAACTTTTTGAAATATTTTAATAGTGTCATTAACTAAGGCAGATATAATATTTCATTTTATATACATCAAATCAAATCTTGCTAAATCTCTCTAGAAACCAAAATTAATTGAAAAAAACGTTGTTTTTTTTTCAATTTATCACTTGAAATTATTACCAGAAATTCTTAATTGAAATTGGAAATTTCAGTTAATAAATTTCTGGTATTCAATTGAAAATTGGAATTTTCAATTAAAGATTAATTGGTTAATTTTTTGTTAGAAACACTATCAATGAATAGTTAGAAAAAAGTTACACCTTTCAATATGAATCAAGTAAAAATGTAAATTTCAGTCTAGTGAAACTACTATTTACATGGCTACCACAAAGCTAGCGCCTTTCCATATTTTTGAAAATTAAAATAGCATCAAACTTTTGTATGTAGAACCTCAGTCTATTTAATAACTTCAATTGAACTCTTAAAAACTAAGTTAACCATTATTAAGTATGGCAAATATTCCGTCTATGGAATTTTTTAAAGATTGTCTTGCTGATCTATCTTGTTTAATAACAATACAGGTTAAGTCAAAAGGTTTAGTAATAATATTTTTAATTTGAATATTTAAACTTAATGTAACAAAAATTTTTTTTTTGTTCTTAATACATTCAGATTCTTTTTCATACAATTCCATCAAATATGTTGCTCCTTTTGGTATTTTGGCAATAATTCAACATCAGGGGTGTAACTAAGTAGTTGTTTGGTAGTACAGGATAATTTTTTTGGTGCTAAGGAAAACTAAAATTTAAAAAAATTACCAGTCAGTAGCCCAGCAAGGCTACTGACTAGTAATTATTGAAATATGAAACTATTTAGATTTTTTTATATATATTACCATATGCTGTGAAACGTGAATAATTTTTTTTTCTAAAAAAAATAAGTTTTTGCAGGGAAAAGGGCCTTTTAAGATTGAAAAAAAAAGTTAAAATATAATAAATGATAAATTTTTTAAATAATTAGGACTTTCATTGGAATTTTTTCATTAGAAATTTTCAGGCTTTATTTTTTTAAATGACATCTTTATAGTTCAGACAAAATGACTATAATTGAAAGTGTATCGCAATAATGATGTTGCTATTTTACTTGGGGGTTGAAGTGTAAGGTGTTTCTGACTATTACGACTTTGTAATTATGTCTTTTATGAGTTCATCGTGGTTTAAAAACTATATTAAAAGAGTTCGTTTTTTTATTTGCAATCATGTAAATGGAAATTCTAATAAAGATATTAAATTAACTATGACTACTTCAAAAAACACAAGACTCTGTGGAAACAAAGTTATCAACTTATTTAGGCGGAAGTAAGGATCTTATTCTGTCAGAAGTGCCAACTTTAAGAGATATTTTGAGAAAAGGTCTGCTTATCCAAGAAGCTTTACTCCGAGAAGAAGATGTTAACAGGTAATAATCAAGAAACTCAAAATTTATGAAACAAATTATACATTTAGCATTATATTTCATATTTTTGTTTTTAGAAGGAATATTTTTGTTTTTAGAAGGAATAAGACCTTTCTCAACTACTAGCTGATATTGTTCTTCAGCAGTGGATGAAAGCAAATGCTCTTTTTAAACCTCCAGTGGTTATTGGAAAGAAAACTTTAATGCAGAAAATTGAATTTTCCTGGAACAAGATCAAAGATGTAGCACATGGAAAGCTTCTAAGACACATGTGAATCAAAACTGGATCAATTGTTAGATATAACATGTTGCAAGTGTGAAATTATGTTATGCAACGAGTTCTGTTTGAAAAATTATTCTTGCGTTCATTAAGTACATATTAAGTGTACTTGTGTGAAAGAGAAAAAAATTCCCAAGGTTGAACTTCCATAGCTTGATGCCCAAAGTGAAAAAAAAGGATCTATTTCAAAATACCAGATGAGTTTCAATGACATTAAAGAGACTGTCAGACAGATTTCGCAAGAGGAGAAAAAAATGAAGAGGAAGTCTGGAGTAGAGAAAAAATTAGAAATGGAAAAAAAAAATAAAGTAGAAAATGACGACGTTGTTGAATGTTTAATTGAGGATATTTCAGAATTAAAAAAAGAAAAGATTTCAGAAGATCCGCTTCAAAACAAGATTTGGAATAAAAACTGTCAATTAGTCATACTGCAGAAGTTTCAATAAGATATGATATTTCACCAGCAGCAACATCAGCTATTGTTACATCCTTTCTTCTAGACCTTATTGAAGCGAAGTATTTGACGCCTGATATGTCTTATTTAGCTGTTGATCCGATGAAAGTAAAAAGAACAAGGGAAGCAATAATGGAGAGAGTAATAATGTCTGAAGAAAAGTTAACTGACGAAGAATCTGTTAGAGGTTTGTTTATTGATGGAAGGACTCAACTTTAGTTTTGGAACAGAATCCTCTAACAAATATATTTCACATGAGGACTATAAAAGAAGAACATATAAGTGCGACCTGTGAGCCTGATGGAAGATACCTTACTCATTACACACCACCTAAAGCTATACCACCAAGCAAACCAGCCAAAGAAGCCGCATTTACTCTTACAATTGGATGGTTCCAAGGGCAATCCATGAGTCCTTAGAGGTCATAGTTGGAGATTCTACAAACTCTATGACAGGTTCAGGAAAAGATGGAGGTTTGTTGTCAAATCTGGAACAATTAGTAGGGAGAAAATTATTCTGGTCTATTTGTATGCTCCATTGTAATAATTTACCATTGAGGCACATAATTGTTGAACTGGATGGCCCAACTAATTCAAAGAATGATTTTACTGGCCCTATTGGGAAAGCTTTATCTAAAGTCAATAGCATAAATAAACTTGAAATGTTTGAACCTATAGAACAGCTGGAACCTTTAATTGAAATTCCTGAAAAAGTTCTCAAAACAATGTCAACAGATGCAGCTCTCTGTTATAAGTTGATACAATGTTTGTCCACTGGAAAGATGGACATAAATCTTTCTAAAGCAAAGTGTGGAAATATTTGCCACAACAGATGGCTTACCACAGCAGAAGCATTCAATTTCCTTCATATGAGTGATCACACTTTTACTGGTGACGTTTTTTGAAAGTTCCATTTAATCGTTAAATTGGTAGCTCAAGTATATTTCCACATGTGGTATGAAATCAAAGTAAAGCACAGTATTGTAGATGGCCCAGGTCACTTAGTAACACTGTTGCGAATGCTGAAAAAATAAGATAATGAAAATAATCATTACCACACAATACATTCAAAATAGACCCTATTTTGCCAACTCGGAATCCCTTATTTTAATGCTTTTGTCAAGCTCAGATGAAGAATCGAGGAAGTTTGCTATTAAAACAATTAAAGATATAAGGAAAACCTCTGTACCTCTGAGACACAGCTGTATGGTTATGAAAAAAAGTTTTTCTCAATACAGAAGTTTTGTCTATCAAAGAGCTAATAGATTGGGAGAAGGAAAAAATATCAGAACCAGTGCTTACAAGCCCATTTTCTACATACGATCTTGACAAATATCTGGTCACTCGTTTTGAAGCTCCGTACTTTCCTCTTCACACGCAATCTTGTGAAAGGGCAGTAAAAGAAATACAGAAGAGGCACTTTCCATTTGTGGTTTTGAAAAATAAGACGGGTTTGTGAGAGCACGAATGAATAACAGAAAAACTTAGCCCGAGCTAAAATCAAAAAAAAATTGTAACCTTTTTTTAACAAAATTGTAAACAAAAACATTTTTATGACTATATTATAACTTAACATTGTTTTGTTTTTAATGTTGTTAAGCTAAACGATGTTGTTAAGCTGAACTATAAAGATGTCATTCAAACAAATAAAGTCTGAAAATTTCTAATGAAAAAATTCCAATTAAGGTCCTAATTATTTAAAAAATTTATCATTTATTATATTTTAACCTTTTTTTTACAATCTTATAAGACCTTTTTCCCCCGGAAAATTTATTTGTTTTAGAAAAAAAAATTATTCATGTTTCACAACATATGGTAATATATTTTTTAAAAATCTAAATAGTTTCATAATTCAATAATTTAAAAATTTTGAATTCCTTGCATTTATGCATAAATGAACAATTTTACCTTTTCGAAAACTGCAATCCTGCCTTGGTAAAAATAATTTTTTTTTGGAAGTTAATATTTACATATAGTGGCACCATAAAAATTATCTGCCGAATTGAAAATCAAAAATTTTAAAAGTATGACGTACCCTAATATATATATATATATATATATATATATATATATATATATATATATATATACAGTTGTGGCCAAAATACGTTAACTGACTTAAAAGATTTACCAAAAAAATGAAAAAACCAATTTTTATTCATATACAGAGTCTAAAAAAGGACAAAAATCTATAAATTATTATTTAGTTGAATGTCCTTTGTTTTTAAGAACCAATTTGATATGTTTTGGCATAGAATTGACTAGTTTTTGATGTTTTTTGGTAATCTCACTACATCAAACTTGGGTGATTCAGTAAACTAAATCTTGTATTGTGTGTGCTGCATGTTGTTTCACTTACCGCTTAGGAACCAGCAATAAATTTTCTATTGGATTCAAGTCTGGTGAATTGAATACATTTTTATTAGAGGAGTTTTGGTTTAGCCTGTTATTAATTGAAATTGGGGTTTGTTTTAGAATTAAAAGTGGATGATTTGAGTTAATATTAATATACAATAATTCATCATTTGGTTTTTTGAAAGGCTTATATGAACTTTCAGAGAGGTTAAATGTGACATCAAGAAAGTTCACAATTTTTAAGTTTGTTTATTTCGATTTGAAAGCCAATATTAAAAATTTTTTTATATCTTTTCTATTTTTATTGAGCTGTGGACCAGATTTTTCACGCATTACTATTAAACAATCGTTGCGATAAAGGTCTAAATCTTTTATATTGATAATTTTACTTAATAAATCTAAAATGTATAGTCCAACAAACTCACAAATTTCTGCTTCGTCATAACTGCCCATTGTTACATCAAAGCAGTCATGTATGTTTTTCTTTTTCCAAGTTTCCTTATTAAAATAAAGTAAGGTTTTTCTACAATGTTTTATTATACTGATTGTTTCCTCAGGAATAACTGTGTGGCTTTTTGCAAATTCAATTCAATTACATTTTGAAATTCAATTCAATTACACATGGAAACCAAGAATGTTTATTAAACAAAAAATTGGAAATAATTTCTAAATGAAAATAAATTTCTCCAAAAAAACTATGAAAATAAATGAGCTCAAATAATAGTTACATTAAATCCCACTTTTAAAAAATATTATTTTTGAAAAAGGATAAGTAATCATTTCTAAAGAATTCTTTTTATAATAGTGTCAGCAAATTCCACAAATGTGTGAAAATTTACAGTAGTTAAGACATTTGCCACTTCCTGTAATATAACTTTTGGTATAAACTGAAGTTTTATTAATTTGATCATTCATTTCTGATGAGTCTTTATTGATGAAACACAGTGTTAAATGAAAAAAAATTTTTGTCAAGTGATTTTCTACTAATTTATATATATATATATATATATATATATATATATATATATATATATATATATATATATATATATATATATATATATATATATATATATATATATATATATATATATACTAGGTGTCCCAAATATATATCATAAATCGAATTTTAATGTGCGGAATACTTCATTTAGCATAATTTTGTCCATAAAGAAAAACAAAAAAAAAACTTGAATTTACTTTTATTTCAATAAATAAATTTTGATTTAAAAATGATTTTTATCAGAGTCAACTTTTTTTTATGTTTCGACAAAAGCATGGCTAACAATAAAAATTTATGATGCGTGTTTGATAAACAATAAAAATTTATAATGCATAAAATTAACATAAATTCAACATAAGTCAATATATAATTAAAATAGAAATCAAGTTTAAAAGTTGTTTTCAACCAAGTAATTCTTCTAAAATACAGGTTTGAACTTGTATATAAAACTTGTTTACCAGTTTCATTATTTTTTCATTATTAGTTGTATACTAAAATCCTGATTCAATCAACTTCAATTAAATGCGTCTAATGCAGATTTTTTAAATGAAATAAATTGATTTTTAAAAATCTCTCCATACATAAATTGTCATGCTAATTCACTGAGAACAGATATTGGTGATGTGTCAAAAGTTACAAGGAAGAGGAGACAATTTTATTTGCTAGGGTTCCCTTTACAGAGTTTTGCTCCTAATAGACTTCCTACATATAGATAAATGCTCAAAAGCTGTGGCCAACTAAATTGTATTTTTTCATTGACTCTTTTTTCTAAAAAGCCCTAAAGCTTCTCAAGCACCTTCAAATGATTTAATGACGTTTAATATTGCTTTTAAGCTACAAACAGTAGACGAGTTTAAAGAATTTGCAGCAATAGGAAGGCTTTTTTTACCAGAGTCATATGCGTCATACTTGGTATCTGTCCCCACAACAAGTAATTTTTGCTGTTGCCAATAAAGATCTAAAAACTGAAATTAAGACCAACATGTTAAATAAGCTGCTTTCTTATGATATCCCGGAGTTAAAAGGTCTGATTAAAAAGTGGCCTGAAACTAAGGCTGAAATTATTATTACATCAAAATAAGACTTTGTCCACAAACAGTCCTATCTTTTGTTCTTGCTATTGGAGATCTCCAAGAAGGAACTTATCCTATGGAAAGAAAAAGACATCAAAGGATGTGGAAATGAGAAAGTTTCCCAGTCTTTTACTTACTTTTACATACAATATTATGATAAGATAAATTGTTAGAGTACTTTGATTTAAAGTAAATGATAAATTGTATATCTAAACTTATTTTTTTATTACGTTAAATGATTGATTTGAGGTTAAACCCATCTCTTTATTCCACTAGTTGCGTTCTACCTGATATTGCCAACAAACAGGTTAATCCATTGCTTGACATTCATATCACTCCAGCATCTGTATCTAAAGTGATTTCCTGCCTAGACTCTTCTACAGCTTGTGGCCCGGACAACATACCTGTTATTGTCTTGCAGAAGTGTTCTCCGGAGCTGTCATTTATACTCTCAAAACTATTCAACAAGTGCTTATCAGAGTCTTGTTTTCCAGCCTGCTAGAAACCGGCATCTGTTATCTCTATCTTCAAACATTCTGGAGAGCGATCTGACTCATCTAACTACCGTCCCATAAGTCTTCTTCCTATCAAAAGCAAGGTTTTTGAATCTTTAATTAACAAACACTTAATTTCTCATCTTGAATCTAATAACTTACTTTCTGACCATCAATATGGATTTCGATCTTCTCGTTCTACAGCTGATTTGCTAACAGTAATAACTGACAGGTTTTATTGTGCATTAGATGAAGGTGGAGAGGTTAAGGCCATTGCTCTTGACATTTCAAAAGCTTTTGATAAAGTTTGGCATGCTGGTCTTCTCCATAAGCTTTCTTCTTATGGTGTATCTGGCAACATCTTTAAGATCATTGAATCCTTCCTTTCCAATCGTAGCATAAAAGTTGTCCTTGATGGACAACACTCTTCTTCTTATTCTGTAACTTCAGGGGTTCCTCAAGGTTCTATCCTTGGCTCTATATTCTTTTTAATTTACATTAACGATCTTCCAGATATTCTCACATCTAAGGTGACATTGTTTGCTGATGATACTACCATTTATTCTTGTCGTGATAAGAAACCAACACTCTCTGATTGCTTGGAGGGGGCATTTGAGCTTGAAAAGGATCTCACTTCTGCTACAACATGGGGCTCACAGTGGCTGGTGAACTTTAATTCAAATAAAATCATTTTTTTCAGCCAATCATTATCGCAATAATTTAGATCTTCCTATGTTTATGAATGGTGATGTACTCGATGAGTCACCTACCCTTCATCTTCTAGGATTAACTCTTACTTCCAATCTTTCTTGGAAACCATATATCAAATCAGTTGCAAAATTAGCATCTGCTAAGGTTGCATCTCTTTATCGAGCTCATCACTTTCTTACTTCGGATTCTGTTCTCTATCTCTATAAATCTCAAATCCGGTTTTGTATGGAATACTGTTGCCATATCTGGGGTGGATCTTCTTATGATGCCCTTTCTCTTTTAGACAAGGTGCAAAAACGCATTGTAAACATAGTTGGACCTGCTCTTGCAGCCAACCTCCAACCATTATCACATTATTGTAATGTTGCTTCTCTTTCTCTTTTCTACAAATACTATAATGGGCATTGCTCTAAAGAGCTAGCGTCTCTTGTGCCATCTACTAAAATTCATTCTCGTGTTACTCGTCATTCAATTAAGTGTCATCCTTTTTCTGTGACGTTCCTAAGTGCTCCAAAAACGCTCATTCGTCTAGTTTTTTTCCTCGAACATCAGTTCTTTGGAATTTGCTTCCTTCATCTTGTTTTCCTGATTCATATAACTTGCAATCTTTTAAGTCGTCCGTCAATCGCTATCTTGCTCTACAATCTCCATCTTTTCTCTTTCAGTAACTTCCAATTTTAATTAGTGGCTGCTTGCAGCCTTGTTGGAAGCGAAGATGTTTAAAAAAAAAAAGTAAAAAACAAAAAAAATATATATATATATTTATATATATATACATACATATATATATATATATATATATATATATATATATATATATATATATATATAAATATATATATATATATATATATATATATATATATATATATATATATATGTATGTATATATATTTATATATACACACACACACTGTATACATATATATATATATATATATATATATATATATATATATATATATATATATATATATATATATATATATATATATATATATAAATATATATATTGTGGCTGCTTGCAGCCTTGTTGGAAGCGAAGATGTTTAAAAGAAAAAAAGTAAAAAACTAAAAAAAAATATATATATATATTTATATATATATACATATATATATATATATATATATATATATATATATATATATATATGTATTTATATATACACACACACACTGTATACATATATATATATTTATATATATATATATATATATTATATATATATATATATATATTATATATATATATATATATATATATATATATATATATATATATATATATATATATATATACACAGTATTGGACAAAACATTTGCAACCAACATCGAACAATGCTAAAAAGTGTTCCTAATTTTACATGTCTTAAAAACAAAACGAACTATACCACCACAGCAAACAGTTCAGGAGTCTAGAGTCATAGCATGCCATGACATGAGCAATCAGCTGACAGGTGACAGCACACAGGCAGAATTTTGTTGACAAGTGCCATTTTGCAGCGGACAAAACAATTGCAACTTTTTCGGTTTGATTCATTTTCTTAAGTCTGGTCCATGTCAACGTCACGGAAGTTTTTTAATAATTAAAGGAAGTATCCAGAAGTTTCCAGATGTTTTCAGAAGCATGCAGAAGCTTCCAGAAGTTTCCAGAAGAAGCATCTGGAAGCATCCAGAAATATCCAGAAACATTCAGAAGCATCCAGACGCATCCAGAAGCTTCCAAAAGCATCAAAAAGAAGCATCTAAAATCTTCCAGAACAGGTTCACACAGGTTCATTTTACTATATAAATCGACATGTAATTCAGTCAGTATATGGAAGTCAATCACCAGTATTATCAAGACGGTTTATCGAAGTGAATTTTATCAAAGAGTTTTATCGAAGAACATCAATACAAGAAGTGAAATATAACAATTGTTTCATTACATCAATACAGTCCACATCCAACCAAGACGTTGTGTTCCACAGAGCATTATTGTATCATCACAAGGTAAACGTAACAGGGTAAGCCTTGAGAAGCATGATTATTTATTTTTATTATTTTTATGACTTGAAGTGCAAAATTCTCTCCCGACAGTCTTGAATTGGAACTAAGAAAGAAAATTATTGGCGATTACGTAAGTGGAATGTCACAAAAAAGTATTTGTGATAAATATCGCGTGAAAAAATGGACCGTATCAAGACTATGTTCCAAATATCGTTCTACGGGGAAGTTGGCAGCAGATAACAAAGGTAGAAGACCGCGTTCCACCACTTCTAGAGAGGGTTCTATGATCGTCAGATCCGTCAAGAAGGATCCCTGGATATCATCAGTCGAGATACAAAAGCAATTAGAGCTGCCTTTATCGGACCAAACAATCAGACGACGTGCTGTTGAAGCCGGATTGTTTTCTCTATGCCCTGCAAAGAATTCGCTGTTTTCACTAAAAAACCAGAAGAAAAGACTCCTGTTTGCTACATCTCATATTGACTGGAATGTGCAGAAATGGCGAACTGTCCTGTTCAGTGATGAATCGAAGTTCAACATCATTGGTAGCGATGGCATTTGCCATATTTGTCGACCGGCCGGAAAGCGCCTCGATTTACGTTACTGCCATAAGCATGGTGGAGGCAATGTAATGGTCTGGGGGTGTTTTTCTGCTAACGGTCTAGGTCCAATACATCGAAACGATGGAATAATGGACCGTTTCATGTATAAAAATATCCTGAAAGATGTTATGTTACCTCATGCTGAATGGAATATGCCAATAAAATGGGTTTTTCAGCAAGACAACGATCCGAAACACACTGCAAAAGTAGTCAAGCAGTGGTTTCAAGACAACCACCTATCGGTGATGGATTGATTGCCTCAATCTCCGGATCTCAACCCTATCGAGAACCTGTGGGAGATTGTCAACTGCAGAATTAATCGTGAAGGTGTTCGTAATAAGGAATAACTGTTTGAACAAATCCAAAAGGCCTGGGCAGCCATTCCACAAAGTTTCATTGATCACCTGATTAAATCTATGCCTCGAAGATGCAAGGCTGTGATCGACAACAAAGGATTCGTCACGAAATATTGATAGCGAAATACAGCTTGGTCAACATTTTGTCGAGTAACACTTGTTTTGTCAAGAAGGAAATCAACATTATTTAATACTTTTGATTAATTTATTAATTTATGTGTACAAATAATGAACTTTGTGATAAAACTTGAAGAACTTTGTCTCTAAACAGTTACATAGTTATTTCTCTGAATTGAAAAAATGCAGCACTTTTATATAAAGAAACTAAATTAGCATTATTTGGTTGCACTCGTTTTGTCCGATACTATATATGTATGTATGTATATATATCGATATAGATATAGGTAGATATACATGTAGATAGATATATTACCTATAACTCTAATTTAAAGAATTGAAGAAATTTTCGATATTGTATGAAGAATTAAATAACTAATTTTATCTACTTTTTTAATTAACTTTCCTTAAATACCTCTTTCATAAAGCATTTGTTATTTCTAAAGTTGTTTAAAAAATCATCTTCTTGCAGCTACTTCACTACTTCATAAATATATGGATTCTGAAGCTTGCCAAAACTCCTTTCTATTAAGATCCACAAGGCAAAGTAAGATTATTTTTGTTTCTTATCTTTGGTTATGCATTGATTGCAGTGATTTTTGGAACAGCAGTGATTTTTTTCTTGCTACCTACACTTACAAGGACAACTCTGTCAATCATCTATGATAACTAGTAATGTCAGGAAAAAGTTTTTTTCCAGTGAGTAATAAGCAGGTCATTTCTGTGGAATGCAACTTTGTTGGTTAATGTTACAGTTTTTTGATTTCTGCAGTGTGCGGATCATAACTTAATGCAAGAAATTAAAAGTTTGTCTGTGAATAACGTAGATTTTTAGCAATTTTTCCTAATGCAAACAGTGCTTAATGATTAAGTATATTAACAAGATGTAAAGGTGATGTTATATCACTGCTAAGCAAAATTCTTTAGTAAACCTCTTTGAATGTGACTCACTATTGCATGTTTTGGTGAATGGAGCAAGGTAGTCATTATCCAATTCCTTCAGTGCTGAAACTATTACCTTTGTTTATTATCAAACTTAAGACAAGGATGGAAGTTGTTGTGCTTACACTTAATTCAGCAGAGTTGTTCTCTTGTCTTTCTAGAGCTGTTGTATCTCTGCTTTGTTTTTGAGTTTCTTTAACAACCATTTATTTATTGACTTATTAACACTTATTTATTAACTTATTAACACTTGTCGTGTTTCAACTCATTAGATCTTTTTGGTGAATTACCAGAAATGTTTTATTTTCACTTTTTTTTTTGTTAGTTTTTTGTTGAATTGTCAAAAAAAGAGATACTACTTTAAACTCTGGATGGAATCTTATAAAGAACATCTACCCCTAAATTAGCTCAAGATTATCTAAAATTTATGTTACAATTATGTATCGACGCAAGGGCAAAATTGAGAAGCAAGTTTTCTTGAGCAAAATTTGTACATAAATAACACCAAAAAAAAAATTTAATTTAATTCAGCTTCTTTATAAAATCTATCTTTATTATTTTATTATTGTGTTTTTCAATAACTAGATTAAATTAGTTGAGCTGGGGTTGCACCTTTTTATCGTTCTTGGCACTTTCTTACTTCAGATTCTAATCTTTGACTCTATAAACTTCAATTCTGTCCTAGTATAAAATACTGTTGTTATATCTGGGGCGGATCTTCAAATGATGCCCTTTCTCTCTTAAACAAGGTGCAAAAAATCATTGTGAACATAGTTGGACCTGCTTTTGCTAAGCTCAAACCATTATCGCATCATCATAATGTTGCTTCTCTTTCTCTTTTTTATAAATACTATAATAGGCACTGCTCTAAAAAGCTAGTGTCTCTTGTGCTAAAATTCATTCTCATGTTACTTTTCATTCTATTCATGTCTCTTAAGTTTAAAGAGTTTCTAGTTGTGTCACTGTTGTTCTTACTTCATCAAGTTGTTTTCTTTAACATAAAATTTAAGATTGAACTCCAAGATACTTATAAGCATTTTATGATGATTGCAATGAAGTCAAATTTAAAAATCATAAGCGTAAACAAAAAGAAATTTTATTTTTGTTTTGAAAAAAATATATAAATTGCAATAATTGAATAATCAAACAATGGAGAAAACTGTTCTGCTTTATTTGTTTTTTGGATAATCATAATATCACATATATTCTTTTGAATTGTGTCTTCTATATTAAAAAAAGAAAACTTTTTTTTTTTTAATACTGTGATAAATTTTTGAACTTGTAACCCCTCCCCCTCTCGCAAATTGAAAAGGTTTCAAACTTTATACAGTCATAATTTTCGAATGCTAAGAGATTGTTCTATAAAATTTAAAATGAGTATTAATTTAGTTAAGATAAAATATTTTATCAATATTTTGCTCTAATGTTTGGGGCAGGGGGAAAAGGGCAAAAATTTTGACTTTTTTTTTCCTCGATTATCACAATTTTTTGCAAAGCATCCTTATTTAACATTAGTGGAAACATAAGTAAATGTTTAGCCTTTGCTCCAATTGTGAAAATTATCTCTAGCACCAAACAATGTATAAAAGTTGCATTTCCAAGTTTGAAAATGACTGAATTGAAAGTTCTATTTTTTAATGTAGTCACAATATAAAACCGATAAGAAAATATTTGAAAAAAAAAATTAAAGTTCGTTTTATTTTTAACTTTAAATGTTTGAAAAGAATATTTAAACTTCATAAAAATTTAATATTGTTGGTGTGCTGCTAAAAGGAAAGTGTATCTTATCATATTGTTGGTATACTGGTAAAAGAAGATATCAGTGTATCTCATCATATGGTATCTGATCATACTGGTTTTAAAAGTTTAAATGCCAAATTTAAATACAATTATTTGGTATTAAGAAATAGTAATAAATATAAAAATAATAAAGTAATAGTAAAAATTATAATAATGATTTGTTTTTTTTTTAGTTAGAAAATAGTTTAAACAAATTTAGTTTAATCTGTTTAATGTTTTTAGAGAGTTCAGTAAAGAAAATGAACGTGTTGCAAATCGGGATGAGTTTTTAAGACAGCGTGCAGAACTAGCTGCTGAGAGAGCATTAGAAAAGTATGATGGGTGGATTGATGAAGGCGAACTTGCTGCTGCTAGAGAGCAAGAAGAAAAATGTAAGTGTTGAATATTTTTTATGCATGATTACATCTTATTTGCATCAAATTTTTAAAACAGATTTTTTTATGATAGTAAAAAAACAAGAAGAGCTAGAAGATCAGGGAGAAATTGTTGAACCTCCGTATGTTTTTTTTATATATGTTTATTTAACTAAAGAGTATACTATTTATTTTTATTGTACAGTGATTAAGAGCACACTTTAATTAAAACTATTTAAACCCAAATTATATGAAATGTTTAAAATAGAGCAAAACATATTGTATTGAGAGAACATTCTTCTAATTCATTTCTTGAGCTATTTGACAACTCTCTTTCTGACTAAGATAAATAATTTGTTGTAAGACATTCTAATTTATTAATTCTAATTATTAAGCGACCAGGGCTATGGCCGGGGCTAGGTTTGATAATACATAGCCGCGACCGGGGCCAGGTTTATGACCAGGTCTGCATAAATATTGATAAAACCTATAAAAATGTTACTTTTAATTAAAGTTTACGATATGAATTTTATTTAAAAACAATATTTTATAGGATTTATCAATTTTAATGCAGCCCCGGCCGTTTTTATGACCGGGGCTGCATTTATATTAATAGATCCTATAAAAGTATTGTTTTTAATTATAACTCATATCATAAATTTTAATTAAAAATAGCATTTTTATAGGATCTATCAATATTTATGCAGCCCTGGTCATAAACCTGGCCCCAGTCGTGGCTATGTGTTATCAAACCTAGCCCCGGCCATAGCCCTGGTTGCTTACAAATTCTAGTTAAATGGTTTCTATTTTAAATAGCAAAGTTATTTCAAATAAATATTTAAATTCTTTTAAACTATTTTTTAAATAAACATTCTTCAATTTTTTTTTTTTTTAACATCTTCGCTTCCAACAAGGCTGCAAGCAGCCACTAATTAAAGTTGGAAGTTACTGAAACAGAAAAGATGAAGATTGTAGAGCAAGATAACAGTTGACGGACAACTTAAAGGATTGCAAATTATATAAATCAGGAAAACAAGATGAAGGAAGCAAATTCCAAAGAGCTGATGTTCAAGGAAAAAAACTAGACAAATAAGCGTTTTTGGAGCACTTAGGAACAGTCACAGAAAAAGAATGAGACTTAATTGAATGACGAGTAACATGAGAATGAATTTTAGTAGATGGCACAAGAGACGCTAGCTCTTTAGAGCAGTGCCAATTATAGTATTTGTAGAAAAAAAAAACAGAAGCAACATTACGACGATGTGATAATGGTTGGAGGTTGGCTGCAAGAGCAGGTCCAACTATGTTTACAATGCGTTTTTGCACCTTGTCTAAAAGAGAAATGGCATTTTTAGAAGAACCGCCCCAGATATGGCAACAGTATTCCAGACAAGGCCAGATTTGGGATTTATAGAGATAGAGAATAGAATCTGAAGTAAGAACGTGACGAGCTTGATAAAGAGATGCAACTTTGACCGATGCTAATTTTGCAACTGATTTGATATATGGTTTCCAAGAAAGATTGGAAGTAAGAGTTAATCCTAGAAGATGAAGATTAGATGACTCATCGAGTTCATCACCGTTCATAAACATAGGAAGATCTAAATTATTGCGATAATGATTGGCTAAAAAAAATTGAGATTTATCTGTATTGAAGTTCACCAGCCCCTGTGAGCCCCATGCTGTAGCAGAAGTGAGATCCTTTTCAAGCTGAAATGCCCCCTCTAAGCAATCAGAGAGTGTTAGTTTGTTATCACGACAAGAATAAATGGTAGTATCATCAGCAAACAATGCCACCTTAGATGTGAGAATATCTGGAAGATCGTTAATGTAAATTAAAAAGAGTATATGGCCGAGGATAGAACCTTGAGGAACCCCTAAAGTTACAGAATAAGAAGAAGAGTGGTGTCCATCAAGGACAACTTTTATACTGCAATTGGAAAGGAAGGATTCAATAATCTTAAAGATGTTGCCAGATACACCATAAGAAGAAAGCTTATGGAGAAGACCAGCATGCCAAACGTTATCAAAAGCTTTTAAAATGTCAAGAGCGATGGCCTTAACCTCTCCACCTTTATCTAATGCACAATAAAACTTATCAGTTATTGCTGTTAATAAATCAGCTGTAGAACAAGAAGATCGAAATCCATATTGATGGTAAGTATCAGAAAGTAAGTTATTAGATTCAAGATGAGAAATTAAGTGTTTATTAATTAAAGATTCAAAAACATTGCTTATGATAGGAAGAAGACTAATGGAATGGTAGTTAGACGAATCAGATCGCTCTCCAGAATTTTTGAAGATAGGAATAACAGATTGTTGAATAGTTTTGAGAGTAAAGACGACAGCTCCGGAGAACACTTCTGCAAGACAATAACAGGTATGTTGTCCGGGCCATAATCTGTAGAAGAGTCTAGGCAGGAAATCACGTTGGATACAGAAGCTGGAGTGATATGAATGTCAAGCAATGGATCAACCTGTTTGTTGGCAATATCAGGTAGAACGCAACTAGTGGAATCAAGAGATGATATTGATGAAAAGTTTTTTAGCAAACAATTCAGCTTTGTCTTAAGGTGAGGTGACAAAGTCTGAACCATACAAGAGGTATGCCCTTATTATTGATACTATTAAAGATTCTCCAGAAGTCACGAGAGCCTAATTTTTGAGATGAGATATGAGATTTCATGACCTGAGAATAGCGGGCTTTGGCATAAGAATAAACCTTTTTACAATTGTTTCTAGCAGTAATAAACAGACGTCTGTTTTCTGGAGAATTGTTTTGCTGATAGATAGGGAAGTAACAATTTCGATTGGCAATTGCAGCAGCACAGTGTGAGGAAAACCATGGAGGAGAGTGAGGCTTGACCTGGAGTCGTCAAGAGGGAACAAAAAATTCCATGCCAGCCTGAATTCACGAAGATATGTAAGAAGCACATTTGTCAACAGGAAGGCGAAGGTTTTCTACCCAAGGGCCATCACGAAAAAAATCATGGAAAGAATTCCAGTCAGCTTTAAGTTAGTTGTAAGAGGTACGATAATAGGGGGATTCAGGTGATGAAGAAGAATGAGATATTAATTTTAGGGAGATCAAACAGTGATACGAAGCACCTAAGGGTGAATGTGGAGAAACTGAGCACTAACTAGGATCAGAAACAAGACATAAATCGAGTAGAGAAGGTAAATGATTCGGGTTGTCAGGAAAGCGAGTTGGAAAGTTGACTATTTGAGTTAGGGATTGAGAAAAGCAAAGCTTATGGCCTTTAATACCTGCAGAATCACTGACACTAGAGCCAAGCCATTCAGAGTGGTGAGCATTAAAGTCACCAACAACAACTATATTAGCTGATCGATAAAGAGAAAGGGCTTGGTTAATATGATCAGAAATTACATCAAAAAGAGTGCAGTCTTGAGATAAAGGAGAACGATATAGAACAAAGAGAAAGGCTATAGTGAAGTGGTGCTTAACGAAAGCACATGAAAGAATAGTCTGGATTCAAACCTAGTTTCACGACGAATGGGTGAATTCTTATGAATGTAAATGCCTAGGTCAAGTATGTGACTATTGGAGTCTTTGCGAATTAAAGACATATAACCATCAACACTAAGATCACAAGATAAGACAGCTGAACTCAAATTAGTCTCACAAAGAGCAAGTAGGTCTGGTGAACTTTGCAAGAGATAAGACTCAACAGAAGAAAAGTTACTTCAAAGACCACGAACATTAGTGAATGATAGGTTTAGAGAACTTGGTGATGATGATGGTTTTTTATGTTTTGTAGTTTTTACTACTTTATTCATTTTTAAATTAGATTGAAGAATGTACTATCTATGACTCAAAGCATAGATAGTACTCAGAACACTGTTTAATAGCTCAAGCAATTGCCTCATAACTACTAATAAACTCTAAGCCGTAATAAAGGGCTCCAAATGTGGCCTCCGCAATGCACACCAAAAGTACAAACAGGGACACCATCCATGCGCAACATGATTATTGATCTGCCCAAGATGAGTATTTTTATTGAGACAACATCTCTAGCCTTTACTCAACCAAGAGCCCCAAGGCAGTGGGTGTTTTAAGTCGGAGTTGGCATCTCCTAGCCTTTAAGTCGGAGTTGGCATCTCCTAGCCCATAAGCATTCTTTTAAACTGTTCTTTAAACAAACATTCTTTGAAACTATTCTTTAAATAAACATTCCTTTAAACTGTTCTTAAAAAAGCATTCTTTCAAACTGTTCTTTAAATAAACATTCTTTTAAACTATATTTTAAGCAAACGTTCTTTTAAACTAGTCTTTAAACAAACATTTTTTTAAACTATTCTTTAAACAAACATTCTTTTAAACTATTCTTGAACAAACCTTTAGTTTCTGGTTTTAAATAGATCTTTTTGCTTCTTCTTTGTTTGTTAATGTAAAACTTTGTTTGTAAATTAAAACTTCTGGTTTGTTAATCTTAATAACGAAAGGGTTTTATTGTGCGTTAGATGGATATGATGGGGCAAAGGTCATTGTATTTGATATATATAAGACTTCCTAAAGGTCTTTTTATATAATATATCTCAAATAGTCTTTATTAAATCTTTTTTTTCTTATTCCATTCTTAAAGTTGTCTTTTACAAAAAAATATTTTTCTTTATTTCTAAAAATCTCTGGAGTACCGCAAGGGTCCTTCCATCGTGTCTCATCTATCTTTAATTTTTTTTACAATTTGATCTCTCAAGTCCCTCTTTTAGCTAATAATGTGACCATTTATTCCAGTTTTGTCTTTTATTTTCTAATCAATATCTCCATTCTTATACTATATAATTGCTAACCAATATCTCCATTCTTATATTATATAAGTTCTTAAATTGATAAATGGTATGACTTTTACAGAAATTTTATTCAACACTGACCTCTCATAAAAACCATATATCCGATTCATATTAAAATTAACACCTGATAAGGTTGCTTCTTTATCCTTTATCTTATCTTTCAGTCATTTTGTCAAACGAACCATCATTCACAAGTCTATTACACCAGAAGTCAAAAATTTAAATAATTATAAATTTTAATATTAGTATATATTTACATATACTTTGAGATGGTATTAAAAACTTATACCCTCATAAGTAACATTGGCGGTACATCTCCATTTTTAACTTGAGAGAATAATACTCCAAATACATTATGAAGAAAAAGTTGTAAAAATCATTTATATGCTATGCAATTTTAAATAAATAGTTATAAAATAAATAGAAATAAATAAACATGCTGTGTTGGTAAGTTGTCTATATCTTTTCTGTCCATGTCCATGACTTTATAATAAAATAAATGAAAATTGAATAATTAAACTTAAATTTGCACTTAAAACTGCACTTATATTTGCTGTCATATTGAATGACCATCTTCAAAAAAATATGTCTAAATAACACTATTTTTTTTAAGTTCTACTGGTCTGCAACTTTTCATTGCAAGAAATACTGTTATTCGAGCAAAATTAAAGACATTTATGTTATCTAACTTTATGTACTGGGTTGTTATCGGATTAGTCTTTTTAAACAGTGTATCTGGTATAATGCAGTATTATAACCAAAAGAAATGGATCGATGATGTTATAAGTAAGTAAAAAGTTGAAAACTTGTAGATTTGTTATTTTTCTATTTTTAATATAAAAGTATTTTAATATAAAACAAAAAATAATCAACTTTTTTTTTTTAAAGTAATTTGTTAAGAATTTCTTTAAAATTAAACATTTAACAAAAAATTTTAATTTCTCAATACAATTTTTATTAAGTATTAAAGTAATTATTGTTTTCATTATTTTTATTATTAATAATATTGAACATAAATGATTCTTTGATGCTTCTCTCAATACTTATTGACTAATATCTAATTAAAGAGAAACATGTTTATTTGAAAATATAATAGTCAGATGGATTTCTAGTTAACCACATCAAAGGGCCTCATAATCTCAAATGACTTATAGAGCAAAGGATATTATGCTTTGTGGAGTATTTCAGGTTATTTTTAGTATTGCTTAATTAAATAACAGTTCAGAATTTTTAAGCCAACATTCAAAGTTCAACTTACCTTTTTTAAAATATACTTTGATTAAATTCTCTGTAGTGATATAATAATTACTATTTTTGAAGTTTATCCATAATATGTATAATATATATATATATATATATATATATATATATATATATATATATATATATATATATATATATATATATATATACATATATATATAGTTCTATAGATTGTTACATTTGGGAAGTACGGAAGGAAAAAAATGATTCTTACACCAACACATACGCCACTTTTAATTACTTTTGACTTTCGTCCAACATTTGCATGTTGTCAGAAAGTTAAAACCATTAATTTAATTACAAATTGTTTTTTAAAAAAACCGCAAAAACACAAATTTAATTGACCAGAATGTTTTTAAAAACATTCTGAATGTTTTTAACAATATAAACAATGTTTTTATTTTTATTTTTTTTAATAAAATGTTTTTATTTTTATTTTTTTTAATAAAATGTTTTTATTATTATTTTTTTTCAACTATCATTTAGCCTGACTCGCGAGGGAGTGCTGCTACATCGACTGACAAATAGCCTGACTCGCAAGGGAGTGCTGCTACATCGACTGAGGGTTTGATTGGGGCAGGCAGTCTATCAATTGATAAAAAAAAATTCCGGTCTTGCATTTTAATTTTTACTTTTTGTCAACAAAATGCAGAAAAAATTTTCTGACAACATATAAGTGTTCTATATATATATATATATATATATATATATATATATATATATATATATATATATATATATATATATATAAAACATATCTATTAGGCTGGCCCAGATGTATTTATATTTCATTGTTTCCAGTTTAGGATATTGAATGCTGGATCTTCTTGACTCAATTCATGGGTTTTGCTTGTGTCTCTGTTTTTATGATAAGACAACTCATTCTATTATTTCCTAATGAGAGTACAGCTCTAAAACTCAGTTTTATGGTTCTGAGGCCGGCTGGTAGTCAGGTTTCCCAAAATCTGAGGTAGCTCTCAGTGAGGCTGATTCCATCAACATCTGTAAAATCTCAGAGTACTAACAGTACTCTGATATTTTA
Organism: Hydra vulgaris; assembly: GCF_038396675.1. Lineage (NCBI taxonomy): Eukaryota > Metazoa > Cnidaria > Hydrozoa > Anthoathecata > Hydridae > Hydra > Hydra vulgaris. The sequence continues at coordinate 24,759,795 of NC_088925.1, forward strand.
CATGTATTGTTCAGTTAAAGATTAAGAAAGGCACAACATTTGCCTTTCTTAATCTTTAACTGAAATAGTCAATTTTCCAACTCGTTTTCCAGACAACCCGAATCATTTACCTTCTCTACTCAACTTATGTCTCGTTTCTGATCCTAATCAGAAACAAGACATAAACGAGTAAATGATTCGGGTTGTCTGGAAGTGGGTTGATATCTTTCATCTTCCTGCTGACAAATGTGCTTCTTACATAACTTCTTGGATTCAGGCTAGCATTGAATCTTTTATTCCCAAGTCAAGCCTCACTCTTCTTGGTTTATCTTACATTGTACTGCAATTTCCAATCAAAACCATTACTTCCATATCTATCAGCAAAACAATTCTCCAGAAAACAGACATCTGTTTACTATTGCTTGAAACCATTGTAAAAAAGTATTGTCTAATGCCAAAGCCTGTATTCTCAGGTCATGAAATCATATTTTATCTCAAAAATTAGGCTCTCGTGACTTCTGGAGAACCTTTAGCAGTTTCAAGAATAAGGGCAAATCTGTTATTTCACCTCTGTTGTATGATTTGGATTTTGTCACCTCACCTAAAGACAAAGCTGAATTGTTTACTAAGAACTTCTCATCAATATCATCTCTTGATTCCAATAGTTGTGTTCTTCCTGATATAGCTGATAAAAAGGTTGATTTATTGCTTAAAATTCGTATCACTCTAGCTTCTGTATCTAAAGTGATTTCCTGCGTAGATTCTTCTACAGTTTGTGGTCCAGACAACATACCTGTTGTAGTCTTGTTGAAGTGTTCTCTGGAGCTGGTGTCTATACTTTCAATATTATTTAACAAGTGCTTATTGAAGTCTTGTTTTTTGGCATGCTGGAAAGTGGTATCTATTATTCCTATTTTCAAAATTTCTGGAGAGCAATCTGACTCCTCTAACTACTGTCCAATTAGTTTTCTTCCTGTTAAAGACAAGATCTTTAAGTCTCTAATTATACAAACACTTGATCTCTCATCTTGAATGTAATAACTTACTTTCTTATTATCAGTATGGATTTCGATCTTTTCATTCTACAGCTGATTTGCTAACAGTAATAGCTGACAGGTTTTATTGATTTAGATAAAGGTGAAGAGATTAAGGCTATCACTCTTGACATTCCTAAAGCTTTTGATAAGGTTTGGCATGCTGGTCTTCTCCATAAGCTTTCTTCTAACGGTGTATCAAGTAACATCTTTAAGAATATTGAATCCTTCCTTTCCAATTGCAGTATAAAAGTTGTCCTCGATGGACAGCACTCTTCTTCTTATTCTGTAACTTTAGGGGTTCCTCAAGGTTCTATCCTTGGCCCTGTACTCTTTTTTAATTTACATTAACAATCTTCCAGATAATCTCACATCTAAGGTGGCATTGGTCGCTGATGATACTACCATTTATTCTTGTCTTGATAAGAAACCAACACTCTCTGATTGCTTGGAGGGGGCATTTGAGCTTGAAAAGGATCTCACTTCTGCTCCAGCATGGGGCTCACAGTTGCTAGTGAACTTTAATTCAGATAAAACCCAATTTTTTCAGGCAATTGTTACTGCAATAATTTAGATCTTCCTATATTTATGAACGGTAATGTACTCAATGAGTCATCTACCCTTCATCTTCTTGATTTTACTTCTGATCTTTCTTGGAAACCATATATCAAATTGATTGAAAAATTAGCATCTGCTAAGGTTGCATCTCTTTATCAAGCTCAACACTTTCTTACTCCGGATTCTATTCTCTATCTCTATAAATCTCAAAATGTCCTTGTATGGAATACTGTTGCCATATCTGGGGCAAATCTTCCAATAATGCCCTTTCTCTTTTAGACAAGTTGAATAAATGCATTGTAAACATAGTGGGACCTTTTTTTGCAGCTAACCTCCAACCATTTTCACATCGTTGTAATGTTGCTTATCTTTCTTTTTTCTACAAATACTATAATGGGCAATGCTCTAAAGTGCTAGCATCTCTTGTGCGATCTACTAAAATTCCTTCTCGTGTCTCATCATTTTATTAAGTCTCATCTTTTTTTGGTGACTGTTCCTAAGTGCTCAATAAATTCTTATTTGTCTAGTTTTTTTCCTCAAACATTGGTTTTTTGGAATTTGCTTCCTTCATTTTGTTTTCTTGATTCATATTATTTGCAATCTTTTAAATCATCTGTCAATCGTTATCTTGACCTATAAACTTCAACTTTTCTCTTCCACTTAAATTATTGAAGATTGTCTATGTCAGAAAAACATGAAGATGGAGGAGAGTTCCAAAGGGTTGAAGTGCAGCAAAAAAAAAACACAAGTGCTTAACAAGTGCTTATTGAAGTCTTGTTACAGCATACATGGTCAAATCCAGTAAAAAAATGAGACTTTGCTATATGACTAGTCAAGTGAGAGTGAGTTCTTAAAAATGGAGGTATAGACGGTAGCTCTTTTGAGCCGGGATAGTATTTGTAGAAAAGAGTAAGAGATGCTACTTATGACAATGCGAGAGAGGTTCAAACTTGGTAGATAGAGTGGGCCTAATTTCATTTACCTTTTTGGATCTTGTCAAGAAGAGAAAAAGCATAATTTGAAGAACCAGCTCAACATGATTTCATACAGGGGTAAATTAGAGATTTGTTGAGGTAGAAAATAAAATCAGGAATAAGAAAAAGGCAAACATGATTAAAAGAAGCAACCTTAGCAGATGCTGATTTAGCAATCAATTGTATATATATTTTCAATGAGGGATTAGCAGTGAACAATAATCCAAGAAGATGCAAAGAAGAGAACTCAGTGAGAGAGTTGCTATTCATTAATATAGAAATAACAGTAAGTTATTAAGTTAGAAACTTGTTGGTTTTTTAAAAATTAAAACTACAAATGTCATTTTCTTGCAGTGAAACAAACAAGATTCAGTTTAGCACTTATTTAAATAGCTTATTAAATATAAAAAGAATTAAAGATTACTTTTGAAACACTTTTGAATATAGAAAGAATTAAGAACACTTTTGTAAGACTATGACAGGAATGTTGTCTGAACCACAAGTGGTAGAAGAGTTTAATTGATATATAACTTGAGAGATAACAATCGACATTGGAGTAATTTGTCCAACAATAGGTTAACCTGTTAAACTGGAATGAAAGGAGGAGAATGACCATAAAGTTTAAGAGTTGAATTAAAAGAAAAGTTGTTTGCAAATAATTCAGTGTTAGAGCAAAACCCTTCAGTGTGACGAGCATCAAAAACACTAATAACAACAGTATTAGCAGAAGACTCTTTGCCAATCAAAGAATAGTTCCTATCAGTACTGAGATCTGAAAAAGAAACAGCTGAATTTAAATTAGTCTCACAAAGAGCAAGCAAGTCAGGTGAATTTTACAAAAGGTGAGATTTAACTGATGGAAAGTTACTTTACTGACCATGAATATTTGTGAAAGATATAGGGATGGTTTTTATGTTTAATATTTTGGATTACTTAGAACTTGACTCTTTCATAGATAGAGCACAGCATCCTAAGCAATAAGCTATGCAGTTGTCTCAGTCCCCTTAATTAGTCTAAATTTTAATGTAGGACTTCTTATGTGGCCTCTACAATGCACACATAAAGCATTAACAAGGACACTGTGTGTAACATGGCACTATTAATACTCTAATATTTTTCAGTTGTTGATGGAATCAGGCTCTCCAAGAGCTATGACAGAGTTTGGGAAACCTTACTGCCAGCAGGCCTTGGAACTAATAAACTGAGTTTTAGAATTGTACTTCATTAGGAGATAACAGGAAGAACTGCGTAGCCACTATCAAGGAGGCACAAGCAAAAATCTATAGAGTAAATTGTAGGAGTAGAGTAGATTAGAATCAAGAAGATCCAGCTTTCTTCATCTTAGGCTGGAAACAATGTGACACAGGTTTGCATACAAGGCTGGTCAACAGAATTATTCTTCTTAACCTTAAAGTCTTTGTCTAGGAGGCTTTCTATGACAGTAGCTGGATGCAGTTAACATCTGCTCAAGATGAGTATTTTATTGAGACATTATCTCCAGCCTTTACTCAACCAAAAGCCCTAAGGAGTTTTAAGTCAGAGTTTGTTTCTCCTAGCCTTTGCCTATAAGAGCAAACCCTTCATAGCAGCAGCAGGGCATGTAGTAGCACTGGGTTACATGATACCAGTAGCAGGGTGGCTGTGATGTTCCTGAACCTGACCTGAAGTAGTTAAAAGGAGTTACTTCCTGTAAGGTGTACTTTATAGCATTGATGGGAATATTTTGGAAATGCATTTGGAAAAACATAACGTTTAACAAAATACTAGAGATTAAGGTGAGCATAGGTTTTTATAGTTGGAGTCACTAGTTGGTTACTAAGTTCACACTGCTTCAGAGATTTAAGCAGAACGCAAACCTACATAAAGTAACTTATGGATATGTGAACACCACACAAAGGTTCAGACAGAATACAAACATACAGATAGCAACTTACGAGTGAGTAAATGCTGCATAGGAGGTTTAGACAGAACACGTTTGTGTTCTCTCTAAACCTCTGACCTATATACATATATAGTAAAGTTACAGGTGAGCTGAAACGGAACATTTCTAACTATATAAAAGATACGCACATACAAAATTACTTTAGGCATGACAGATATTAGATAGTATTGATGACAGGAAGTACACTCCTACTAGTTATTGCTTAGAAAGTGAATTGCACAAGGCAGCAGGACTCAGAGCAGGTTGCACTGGATTACATAATACCAGTAGCAGGGTCATCATGATGACAATACACCTTACCTGATAAAAGTTTTTTCATTCATTACTTTTATTACTTTTACAGTTGTTTCATTTATTACTTATGTTATTTTCCATTATTTTTTCAGATTGATCTTATTAAGCGTTTTTATGCTATTGAGATGTGAATTAAGGCCCCACATCCAATAGTGAGCATATGGTGCTAGCCCAGAACTTGGAAAAAGATTTCCCCTTATTTCATTGGAGGGAATGGGTTTCTCTTACCATAGGAGGGGTGAGGGAGGGCACGGAGGGGAAATTTAACAAAATCTGCAAGTTGGAGAGGTTTTTTGTAAATATTTTTATGGATCTTTTTTTCGTTAAATTTTGTTTTTAAATAAACATTTCTGATAAAAAATGTTGCTTCTGTTAAAAAATGTTGTTGCAAATTTTGTTTTTTTGTTTTTTTATAATCTTTTCTTTCATATGACCAGAACTTTTCATCAAGTAACTTGACCACAAATTTAATTTTTATTTGTGTATGTGTTGTGTTGTGTATGTAATAACGCTTTTCTTTTAAGGCGCAGGTGATAATGTTTGGGGTTTAAGTCCTCCTCAGGGAAATTTTTTTTAAAAACAATAATCTTTTATTTTCAGTTAATCATTGTTTGTACGCTTGTACAAATAATGATTACATAATAAAAACCTTATTTGTACCCCAAAAAAATGGTCAATTACTTTAATTTTTTCTCCTCATTGATATAGTTATGTAGTAGTAGGGATGAAATAATTTTAAGTCTAATTTTAAGGCGCGGCTACCAGGGTTTCGGGTTCAATTTCTTCTTGGGGTGCTCCTTTTTTTAATTTTAATGTTTTTTCATTGCTTATAATAACAAATATGTTGGCATTATATCGTAGTTTATATATAGCCGATATTGTAAATCAATATTTGCTATCAAAATCTGGACATTTAATATTGGTGCAATATTGTTAACAACATTTAGCCTACATTGAGATAAATACTTTACACATATTACACTAATGTTTCTTGCTGCTAGGGAATTTATTCACAACTCTTACTCTTATTTCTTGTAGCCTGTTTAATAAAAAACATTGTGACAACATAATCAAAAGATTATAAAAATGTTTCTTATTTTTTGTTATTTTATTAACAAAGGATGCAGTTCCATTCGATGTTCGTGTTGACGTGTGAATCTTCCAAACTGTTGAAGGCTAAATAATTTATAGGTGTTTAATGTTTCTCCATGTTTCTTTAGTTAAAATAATATTTAATTGTCAATTAAGATTTTGTGAATATTCAAATTGCAGTTAAAAATTTTTGCATTAATGCGAATTATTTTTTATTATTTTGATATTATATAATAATGTGAAATACATTAATAGTTTTTTAAGTCACAAGTTAAAATTTAGTTGAAAAATTATTTAATTTTAACAATTTTATTTAGCTCCAACATTTAGTAGCTTAATTTTTATATTTAGTATTTTTCATATTTTAGTATTTTTATATTTTATTTTTTATTTTTATTTATATTTTATTTTTATATTTTATTTTATTTTTTGTATTTTAGTATTTTTTATATTGATATTTTTTGTATTTTAGTATTTTTTGTGTTTTTGTAATTTTTTAAATTATTTTTGTTAACATATATTTTTAGATATCACAGACAATATCTTTTTGGCATTTTTCTTTTTGGAAATGTGTTTGAAGATTTATGCATTGGGACCCATAATATATTTTCAATCAAAATTTAATTTGTTCGACTGTGTGGTAATTTTTTATATATACTTATATGTAAATATATATATATATATATATATATATATATATATATATATATATATATATATATATATATATATATATACAGGCCTTGTTAAGAAGCGTTATGCAGCTCGCATTTTGCTTGCGAAAAGGCGATTTGCCTACGCGTTCAGCAGTTTTGCGCTACGCAAAAACTTATATCTTTTAGAATATTTAAATTATCTTTTGATTATCGTTAACGTGACGTTTATTCGGAAGAAATAAAGTCCTAAGTAAAAGCATTTAACCGCAATTGTAAACTAATAAATTTTTTTGTTAAAGAAACAGTTTTTTTATAATTTTTTTTTGTTATTAAAGAAATAAAGTGTTTTAAGTTTTATCTTAAGGAATTAAATATATAAATTCCTTTTAAATATAAAAATTATTTTTAGTCATAATCGTTTAAAAAATGCACGATTTATTTTGATGTAAATATTTTATTAATAAGATATATTGTTTATTGTTAATTCAATAATATAAAGTTTTAATGATGTTCGTTTAATTTATGAAAATAAATTACGAATATGTTATCGGTAACTGATAAATAACAAAAAAAAACTCTTTTGTTTAAAAACATTATTAAAAAGAGTTCACAAATTAAATAAGAAAAAAATCATTAACAGTTCATAAAATAACCAAAAACCAAATCTAAAATCATAAGAAAATAAACAAATATTTTACGTTTTATAAAAAAAATATTTTTTTCAAAATAAAATTTAGTTTATATTTGAAAAAAATAATAAAAATGATTTTTTTAATAAGAACTTAGATTTTATTTGTAACTTTTGTTATAGTGAGAAAAAAAAACTGTTTGTATGATTTTTAACGCATTGATAAAATAACTTTAATTACAATGCGGTACTTGTAAAGACGCTAGTGACTCAATATAACTTCTAACGATGCAAAATATATTTGCTGAGTTGAGTTACTTAAAAATGCGTTACGCGTTTTCGCTACACAGCGAAATCTCGTTACAAGGCCTGTATATATATATATATATACATATATATATATATATATACATATATATATATATATATATATATATATATATATATACATATATATATATATATATATATATATATATATATATATATATATATATATATATATATATATATATATATATATATATGTATATGTATATATATGTATATATATATATATATATATATATATATATATATATATATATATATATATATATATATATATATATATGTATATATATATATATGTATATATATATATATGTATATATATATATATATATATATATATATATGTATGTATGTATGTGTATATATATATATATATATATATATATATATATATATATATATATATATATATATATACATATATATATAGGTTGGATCATTTTTTTTATTTTTCTGATTTTTGCATCATTACTAATGGGAAAAGTTGCTACACCATGTAATATGACTGCCTGAAACATATAAGCTTTTTTGAATTTAGTTTAAATGGAGGCAATTTTTGCTTATATTATAAGGGTATGAGATCAACTGTTATTTGCCTACATATCACTAAAAATAAGTAAAAACACCTTGTAAAAAATAAAAGCTACATTTATATACTAAAAAAAATATAAAAATGCAAAACTTTTATATAAAGTCTTTTTTATTGTTGAATTTTGGATATTTAATATTCAAGTTTGAAGCAGAAACAAGCATTTCATGACGTTTTTTATAGGTTGTAACAATCTTAAACACTCCAGATATTTCTTTGACCAGATGTTCAACATTTTGAAAATGACATGGAATATCTGGAACTTGAAGAGTGCCATTTGTAACATTGATTACGAGGTCTTAATTGTTCACTTCAGATAAAAACAGAGGAGAAGAGATATCAACATTTAGCCAGTCGATATTTCCAAATATGAAGGAAAAATTAAAAGAATTTTTTTGTAGAGAGAAAACATGTATTCCATCATTATTCTCTTCTCTTCTGCATGCAATAATTTTATTTGCTGCATTGACTGCTTTTTTCTTGTTTTTATGCTTGCAAGCTGACAACATAACACTTTCAGAATAAGCAAAATAATAATTTCTTTGCAATACATTCTGGATGATGGCTTTTCTATCAGGATGATTAAGACTCTGAAGGTATTTCACAATCATGAAAAAATTCCATGCTCTTTTAATGCATTTTCAATTTTTCTTGATTAAAAACTAACAAAAGTTGAGAACTTTGATGATGTAATCAACATTTTTTATTAGGCTTGTCATGGGTTTTACGGTCGACATGCATAACCAAAGCAGGCGATTAGCAAATGTGAGCCAACTGGCATAATTGAGATTTCCAGATCTGTATTTGTGAAATTCTTCTTTGTTTCTACATCCAAATTTTGGAATCTTTGAATAGCAGCATTTCATGCTTTAAGTAAGTATTTCTGATCTTTACTGAGATCATGAATGACATCATCAAACATTTTAATGATTACTCCACTTACACTGTCAACTTACACTTGTAAAGTCAACTATTAGTAGAAAATGAACATCAAAGTACAGTTATTTACCAAGAATGCCTTTGAATACAGTAGGACCAGATGTACTGCCATCAAGTGCAGTGAAAATTTCTCTGAAAGGCAGCTCATTCAAATGGAGCAAATAAATACACCAGTGAAGAGATTTGCTAATGCAAGTTTCAAGTAAACAAATGATACCGTTTTTCCAGCCCGTGTTTACATTGGTTCCATCACAAACAACACTTTGTAAAGTCACAAGAGAATTTGTCATTTAAAACTGAAATAATTTTCTTTGCAACATCAACAGCTTTACCACTTTGTGGACAAATGTGATCAAAGTAGACACTGTTGGGATATGATCAGATAACGTAATGATCTTCTTTGATGGAAATAGCCCCTGCTAACTTTACTATTGTCTTGTTCTACTAACCTTAGGATTTATCTATACGGCCATCAAATCCAATTGCAATTATTTCTGTGGCCAATTCTGCATGTTCTTTGACATCTTTTTGTCACGACAGGTTTCTTTGTCTTCTTAACTTTGCTGGATCTAATATGTGTTGCGGTGAATTGAATGATATATTTTTCAAGCAAGCGTAATGACTTTGCATACATCTGGGTTGCCTACTCCTGTTCTTTTTATTATTTGACAGAGTTCTTTGTACTGAAATACATTGCGATATTTGGGATCATGTCCACTATGCGAGTTGTCTTCTAAATCAGTAGCCTTGTTATATTCCTCAGTATCATCACAATAACTGCTTTTTTTATTGCTCTCGCTGGAAAGAGTTATTGTTGATGACAAAACTTGGAATGTTTCTGCATACTTTTTTCCAAACTGAATTTTCCGATTTTAACGAATTTGCTTTTTGAGTTGTTCTGTTTCTTCTCGGTCAATCTGACTGATGTATATTTTACAATAACTTTTTTGATCGAGCCAAAACTCCCATCCCTTAAAAGGAATTTTGATGGAACATTTGCAGTTTGACCGGTCCCTTATACCATGATTAACATATTTGCAAGGACATTTGTTTTTTCAATAAAGTATTTGACAAAATGTCAAATACTTTATTAAACAAACCAAGTTGGCACTAAAGCATAGATAAATTTCTCTTTTCATTAACATATTTCCTCAATCATTTTGTATCAGTAACCAATTTATCCAAGCTTTTCAGAATGCTTTTATATGAAATTGTTGGCAATCCCGCCCTCTACCGTATGTTTAACAAATCATATTATTTCTTATTTCTTTTTATTTTTTTTCTTCTCTTTGATTGGTGGTTCTTCAGAGTCTAAGGATTGTGAGAAAGTCTTTGAGTGTCCGATGTATGGAAAATGCATAAGGACTTCTGCTTTTGTCGGCAGTTGACTTTTTGGAAATTTACAAGGTTGGCAAAATACTGAGTGTTCTGTGTCACTTTTTTGTCACTTTTTTGTCACGGTTTTGATAAATTTTTTCTTCAAGTTCATTATGCAGCCTATAAAGAATAAGAATAAAAAATCATTCGAAATCCACATTTACAATAGTTAAATAAAAACATGTCATATATATATATATATATATATATGTATATAACTATTAATATAACCAATACAGTGATAATTGTATGTCAAGCAAAATAACAACTTCAAAAAAAGTTTTTATTTCTGAAAAGATTTGTAACAAAATATTATAAAATACATTTAGCACTATATATATATAAATATATATATATATATATATATATATATATATATATATATATATATATATATATATATATATAAATTATATATATATAAATTATATTAATAGTTATATACATATATATATATATATATATATATAGATATATATATGTGTATATATATATATATATATATATATATATATATATATATATATATATATATATATATATATATCAACCCTCAGAATTAGGAAAAATGAGGTCAGCAATATATTGCCAACCTCAAACTGTTAGAGTTCGGCATTAGGTTGGCAAAAAAATTGGACACAAAGGGGTTCCCATAAAACATAGAAATGAGGTTGGCAATTTTTTGCCATTGGCATTGGCGAATGCTGACCCTAATTCCAAGGGTTGATATATATATATATATATATATATATATATATATATATATATATATATATATATATACATACATATATATATATATATATATATATATATATATATATATATAATTTTCATCATCTTTTAATAGGTTGTATTTGCAAGTATAATAAATTGGCTCATGAATTTTTTTTTGAAAATAAATCTTGGTGTTTCTGTGTTACGTCAACTTCGACTTATGAGACTCTTCAAATTTACATCGTAAGTCTAACAAACAAAAAAATTTACTTTTTTTATAAAAACTTTTTATAGTAGAAATTTAAAATATTGTATAATATAAAATTTAATAAATAAGAATTTATAAATATATGATAAAAGGTTTTAAGTTTTTCTATTAGGTGAAATATTTTTTAAAGATTTTTCTAAAGTTTAAAGCTTTTTACTTTTTATAATTAAGTTTAAAAATACTTTTTTTAAATTACTTTGTTTAGACATTGGAGTTCATTGAAAAATTTAATTGCATCCATCTTAGCTAGCATGACATCAATCATGAGTTTAGTGGTGTTGCTATTACTTTTCCTTATGATTTTTGGGTTACTTGGCATGCAACTTTTTGGTGGACAGTAAGTTTAATTCAATTTTGTTTATTTTACTTTAATCTTAAGTTCAATTATTTAAAATAAAAATTTAAAAAAAATTAATAATTAATTTATCATGTTTTATAACAATCAACATTTTACTAAGGGGATGTCTTCTAATTACATCACACCATTTTCAATTGTTATTGACAACCTCATCACAATATGTTAAATCTTTAGTAAGAAGTTGCGTTCAAGTTGTCACAAAACCACTAACCCCTCCCCTCTCCCTAGAGTGTGACAATTTTTGGATGATCCCTAAATAAAATTAGAATAACTTTTCTAAAATTACACTTGTTACAATTGCTTTGATTTTAATATTATTAATAATTAACATTATTATTTTTTCTTAGTTACTAAATTCTATTTTAAGGAAATACATAATACTTAAGATTGTAAATAAATAAGTTCATAAAAGTATTAAATAGTTATTTTAATAATATTATGTAGCCTTTAATTTCTTTTAAAATAACATGTAACAAAGGTAATAAGTATGTGTGTTGTGACATAATATTTTTTTTGTGTTGAGAGATCTTTCGTATATAATTAATACTCAGTATTATATCAAAAGTCATTTTTTAATAATGTGCACAATTTTGATTATATTTAAAAAAATATATTCATTTAATAAAATTTATTATTATAAAAACTTTAAGTATTTGCCAGTAAAAAGCCAATACATCTGTAATGGTACATTTAGTAAAGTCTTGTTTGTGTTATGGAAGCTTCTTTTTGTAAAAACTTTGGCATATATTTTTCTCACCAATAGTTGGTCCTGCTCTCTTATAGGCATCCAAGTGCACTTTATTTTTAAGAATTTCTCAAAATTATACTGGATTTATTTCTTTTGTTATCAGTGATATCTTTAGAGCTTGTAGCCAAACTCTATCTGATTTAAGTGTGAAGAAATTAAATCAGCCCCAAATATGTATTTACCATTTATGTAATATTTCTGAGTGAATGGGACCAACCACTTCATTATACTTTTTTCAATGTACACTTCTTAGTTAATACCCAGTTCACTTGGTCTAGAAATTTACTTACATCTTTGATGAAACAACGAGCCAAAATGGAACTTCTGGCTAACAGGAGTCATTACCAGTTAGTAGTGCATAAGGGACATAAAGGAGGTGGTTGCTGCTGCCAAACCCACCACAAATGAGTCACTTTGGAACGTAGTTAAGGAGACATGGAGCAAAGTTCTGCTAAAGCGATGTCAGGACTTGGTTAACTCAATGCTAAGACGTTGTGTAGCCGTCATTGCTAATAAATGCAGGGCCGTCTTAAGGCCATCGGGGGCCCTAGGCTAGACTTAATTTGGGGGCCCCCTTTTTCCTTAGTAAAAAAATTAAATCAAATACTAAAATAGGAAACATTTATTAAAGCAATGATAAAATTTACATGTGACGTTTACATGATTTTTTTCTTGAAAATTCTTTAATAATATCATCAAAATCAATGGTTAAAAGAACATCTGATTCAATTGACATTAATGACAAACAGTTCAATCTTTCTTGCAGCATGGTTGAGCAGAGTTTATAAGCATTTTTTATAAGTTTTAGTTTTGAAAATGATCGCTCGCCAGTGCAATTTGAGACCATCATTGACAGAAAAATTCTAAGGGAAATTTCAATATTTGGAAAAGTTGATTCCAAGTGGTCTCTTTTTAATGTTGAGTAAAATTCTGTAAATGAATGTTCATCTTTTGAAATGTAATATTTAAACTGCTGGCACTCAAAAAAAAGTTCATTTTCATTTATGTCCTTCTTATAAATTTGTGCTAGGTTTGAACAATGGTCTTTTAGTTCAACATTGGCAATTGTTTGAATGTTTACTAGAAATCCGAAATTGTCATTGATCTTCTCATATGCTGATGTTCTTTTTTCTAAATTTGATGTTAGTGAATCAATAACAGGAAGGTATGTTTCAATTTTGAATTTATAACTTCCCTGAAATTCCAATTCTTCAGCCTCACCATCAAAGAAGGCCATACGTCGGCTTCTTTTTTTTGTTCTTTTTGAAGAATCTCTGTAGTCAGTGTTTGGAAGCAAGATTTTGGCTTTTTCCTGGTAATTCTCAAATTGACTCCTCAAATCTTTAATGAAATGCAACAATGACTTTAGAATCCGAACTGCAACATCCAGGTTTAAATTTTCTTTCTGTAAAATCTTCAATGTTTCATTAAAATGACAAAGAATATCATTCCAGAAAATTGTCAGAAAAACAATCTCAAAAGTGTTCATTTTCGTGATGAGATTTTGAGCATCATTTTGAGTTTCTTTTAACTGACTTATGTCCTTGATCAAAAATTCAAGTGCTTTTTTAATCTCATCATAACTGTCATGCAGACAAGTCACAGCATCTGCACGTGCTGACCAACAGAAAGCTGTTTGACAATTTTTTTGCCTTTGCCAACAAAAGACAGAAGCACTTGCCAACGATGAGTTGATGCAGAAAAAAAGTTGTAGAGGCATTGAACAAAGTCAAAAAAAATAATTGCTTCTAAACAACATCCAGCTGCACTGTTGCCAACCAGATTTAAAGAATGTCCAGCACAAGGAATAAACAATGCTGATTCACTTTTGTCTTTAATCCTCTTTTGTAGGCCTGAGTACTGTCCTGCCATATTTGATGCATTATCGTATGACTGCCCACGACAGTCAGATATTGAAATTTCATTTTCTTGTAAAAAATTCAAAACCACTGTTTCTAAATGTTCAGCTCCATGCCCGTGAATGGGAACAAATTGCAAAAAACGCTCAACTGGTGACAAGTCTTTAACATATCGAACTGTAAAAGTTAATTGATCTACATGTGACAAGTCTGGAGTTGAGTCAACGCTGATTGAGTAGTATTTTGCTTTTTTTAATTCAGAAATTATTTCGCTCAAAACTTTATTTCCCATTAGGCATATAAACTCCTCACAGATATTGGCGGAGAGGTATGAAGTATTACCTTTTCCAGAATTTCCATGTTTTTTCATGTGTTCATGTAGGAATTGGTCAAACTGGCTAAGTAACTCAAGAGTTCCTAAATAATTACCATTTTGCTCTGAACCAATGGTTTCATTGTTTCCACGAAATGGCAATCCTTTTGATGACAAGAACTTTACAACTGCAACAATTCTTTTCAGCACATTTTGCCAGTACAATTGTTCGTTTTGTAACTGTTTTAATAATACAGAGTCAAGCTGGCCACTTTCTCTCTGCCGACTGGAGTAAGTAAGCATATTTTTGTGATGTTCAGAACCATTCTCGTGTCCAGATATACATTTTAAGGCATTTTTCTAGTCATCAAATCCAGTTGTGGAAAAATTAGAGTGTTTGCTGGAGAATAAGGTACAAGCAAAGCAAAAAACAGAACCTGTTGAAGGTGAGTATAATAGCCATTCACGATTGACAAATTCGCCATTGTGTAGTTCACGTCTAAAGCAAGATTTTGATAAGTACCTTTTTTGTCCGCAACTCAACCTTTCCGAATTTTTGAAGCTCCCATCATTGTTCTGGCACATGGACGGGCAATTAGAAATCCAAAATGATTGAGCTTCTTGGGATAACTGATGCCACAATGCTGGGTCAGTTTCTTGAGTAGTTTTTGTTGTTGCGTTTGGATAAGTTTTAATTTGATTTGATTCTGGCTCCTGTGCTGGTTCTGGCTCCTGTACTGGTTCTGGCACCTGTGCTGGTTCTGACTCTTGCTCTGGTTCTGGCTCCTGCTCTGGTTCTGGCTCCTGTTCTGGTTCCAGTTCCTGTTGAATTTCTAGAGTTTCATTTGGCAACAAAGTACTATCAATGCTTACAAAATTTGAAGTTGGGCAAAGAAATACATCTTCGGACACAACAGGCTTTGACTTTTGTACCAAAAGAAATGATGTCAAAGGAAGATATTTTGAAATGTCTTCTTTTGCTTTAGCGGCTTTTTTCCTCTTTGCAGCACCACTTTGATAAGTCCGATTAGACATGTTAAATGACTTTTTTTCAAAACAGATGTTTTAAGTTGATCACAGCAATTTCAAATTCAATCTAATGGGATATTTTAAGTGCTTGTATTTAACACTTCTTATCGGAAAATTTATGTTTATTTTCGGACGCATGCATGCATTTTTGCTTATCAAGAAAAAAAAATTCCCTAGGGGGCCCCCAAACTGAAAAACTGAAACTTTTCTAAAAATAATTAAAAAAAATCTTATCAAGAAAAAAATTATTCCCGAGGGGCCCCCAAACTATGATTTCTTCAGAAAATTTAAAAATATTATTTTTTATTTATATAAATTTGAAAAAAAATCCAGACACATTTTGGGGGCCCCTAAAAATCGGGGGCCCTAGGCTGCAGCCTACCTAGCCTATGCGTTAAGACGGCACTGAATAAATGTCACGCTACAAAATACTAATATGTTAAGAAGTAACTAATATTTATTGTAAAATGTTTAAAACAATTGATCTCATAATATTTCCTTATTTTAAAGTACACATTAAAGCTGTGGTGCTATTATTTTTTTCGCGTTTTATTTGATTATTTTTGAATTTTTTTTTTATAATTGATTACTATATGTTAAAACTTGTATACTTTATTTTTTATAAAAATTATAAGCCATTTTACTTTTAAATATGTATTTAAAAGATTTTCAAACTATCAAAAATAGTTAAAAATTCTAATTTCAACCAATTTTTGGTGGTGGAGCTATTTTATTTTTCGCAGCTGTATATGTATATATATATATATATATATATATATATATATATATATATATATATATATATATATATATATATATATATGTGTGTGTATATATATATATATATATATATATTATATATATATATATATATATATATATATATATATATAGTTATATTTATGTAAATATATATATATATATATATATACACAATATAATATATATATATATATATATATATATATATATATATATATATATATATATATATATATATATATGTATAAACTTTGAGTACTTTCAACATAATAGATTGAAGTTAACTAATCCACGTTCAAATTTTGATGACTTTTTTAATGCTATATTAACTGTTTTTCAAGTAAGTTTTTTTATTCTGTTTTTTATTTTTTAAATTTAATTTCTTCTGTTTAAATTTTTAAACTTATATATATATATATATATATATATATATATATATATATATATATATATATACATATATATATACATATATATACATATATATATATGTACATACATATATATATATATATATACATATATATATATATATATATATATATATATGTATATATATATATATATATATATATATATATATATATATATATATATATATATATATATATATATTTTACATCAGCAATAACGCTTGTCAATCCTAAGCCTTGGATGACAATATTTATTCAAAGCCTTATAAAAGAGTGTCAATGATTTTTTTTCTCCGGGTACTACAATGAGTGGAAAGAACTTGCCAATCAAGTCAGTAAACTAAATACCAAAAGAAAACAAATCTATAACAGGCACTTCTCTTTTGGAAAAACAAACTTCTGGCAAGAGATCAGGCTAACACAACTTACCTCAATCCATTGTAGATGGTGCTGCACTATTTAATTTCTTTAACAGCCAGTAGCCACCAGTAGTTTACTAATAGCCATGATTAGCCGCTATTTTAATTCAAATCTAACCGCCACTGAAAATATGGTTTAAAATACAACTTACCCTTAACCTATCCTGTTTTTAAAAATGAATTAACAAATTTCATTCTCTTTATTGAAAATATGGTTTGTGTAAAATCTATAGTTTTGCTAATTTTTATACTATAGCCAGGCATGTTAAATCCAAACTTAATTCTGAAACAATTTTCTTCATACTTTAGCGCGCTCTTGTTTGGCTCAATTTGTTATTTGACAGTATTTGCCATTGCATACGAGACCACCTGCTTTCCAGAAAAATCTTGTTTTTTATTTTCAGGGGATATTTCTTCTTGTTTAA
>NC_088925.1:24782500-24952500 GCF_038396675.1 Hydra vulgaris
GTAAGCAATATGAATCCGCATTGGAGCTGAAAACTCGTATCAGAGAAGCTTGGAATGAAATATCTATAGAAACTATCCAAAATCTTGTGACTAGTATGTCAAGTCGCATATTTGAAGTCATTAAAAATTCAGGAAGCAATACTGAATATTAAATGAGCGTAAAAAAAAATATTTTTTGTATTTTCTTGTATATAATGTAAATGAGGCTAATTCTATTTTCTCCACAAATTGAATACTTTTAATTTTTTTTCCACTTGTGATTAATTAAACATACCAATTTATAAACTTTTTAATTATAGTAAAAGATAATAAGAAATAGGGTATATTTAATAATTGTTTCATTGTCATTTTTGTTAAATTAGAATGAAAAATAAAGTAAGGCTAATTCTATTTTCTCCGCTGTAGTTAAGTAAATTAATAATTTATTTAATATAAATAGTTAATTAGTTTAATATAATTATTTTGATTTTTTGACAAGTTAAAGCTCAGCCAAACTTCATTCAGATTTTTGTATAATGCATTAAGTGTGTTGTTTTATGTTAAATATACTTTGTATGGATATATATTAGAGTCCTTGTTAATCATAACTCACTGTTTTTCATTTGCTGGAATAACTTTTGTAATTAAATTAAACCCAGTTTAAGCTATTTTCTATTTAACATGTCCCTTACAGTATGAAAAAATAAATTTACTAAAAATAGGTCAACCTAGTACTCAATTGAAGCAAAGTTTGATAGAAGTTCCAAAAATATTTATATATATAATACACAATTTTTTTTATATTTATTGCATAAAATCTATGGGTTTGCACACACACACAGATACACACAAGGTGGGAGATTTTTTTCACACAATCCCCCAATGACTATAGGAGTTTTTTAAAACACTAACAGACATATAAAAAAAGTTACTACTTAATGGCATACAAAATCGACAAAAATATTTTACAAGAATTTATATGTTAAAAAATGTAAATATACAAGTAAATATTTTTTGTATAATTAAATAAGAGTACAATTATTTTAACAGTGTTATAAGATAAAATCAAATGGTTCCTTTGTAAAGAAATTCCTTTTTAGTGGGTAGAAGAGAGAGGATTGATGATGTTTTGGTATTAAATCTGACAAATAATAGCACAATGACTTAATAATTTTTATAGAAATGTATCATTCTTACATTTTTTTTTTCTGTGAATAAAATAACAAAGTTTTGTTTAACTTTAATAATCTCATTTTTAAAATGGAACAAAAATGAGTATGTAATTATATAGTTTTTTTTTAATAAATTGATAAATTAGGTAGGAGAAAGAGGGGCACCATGATAAATGGGTCACCATAAAGCATTGTAATTTTGTTGGGCTCTTAAGAATTATAACAACCACTTTCATACTTTCATATGGTGAAACAGTTACTGTTACAGCTATGTATTGACAAAAAAATTATATCATTTGACATTATTAGGGCTGTGTTTTTATGATGACAAAGTAATTTATTAATTTTTAAAGTTTATAAGTTTTAAGGTTGCTTATTTAATGTGTCTTAATTAGACAAAATTATTGAAAAAACAAGTTTATACTAAAAAAGCCCGATTGTTTTCTATTAACAAGTATGAGATAACTTGATACAGTATTTGTGGGGTGCCCTAAAACTGTAAAATAGTACTCTATTGTGTCATAAACAATTCTAAAAATCATTTATTTAATTATTTGCAGTTAATTTTTAACAGATTTATGTAAATATAATACTAGGAGATCCAATTTCAATACACAATCATTATTTATTGATGCTTAAGAATGACATTTAAAACGACATATTATCATGTTTTCTAAAATGTGGTATGGACCATTAGATGCATTATGTGAGTTATAATTATTAATTTGTTTGCCTTTTAAGCACAAATGTGCTTTTTTTCTTCGTTTTATACTTTTTGTTTACTTTTTTAATTATGCTCATAGTTTGTACAAAGGTATCCTATGGGTGGGGTGCTTCATAGTTTGTAACAAGGTATCCCATGGGTGGGGTACCTTGATACAAACCATGGGTGATTGATACAAACCATGGGTGACAAGATTGTACCTTGATCAAATTTCTAATTTTACTAACTCATAAGTTGTTTTTTTTTGGTAATGAACAAACTTAGTTTTGTATGTATAAATTGTTCTACTAATTAAACAAAAAAGATTGTTGAAAAAATTATTACGAGGCAAAAACAAAAAATGTATCATGGTGCCCCACTCTCCCCTATACAAAAAATACTCTAATTCAAAGTAAGGTTCAGTACCAAAACAATCGACATTGTAAATCTTCTGCCCACTAAATCTTCAAAGAAATGCTTTGCATTGTTTGGTATAAAATGCAGTTATTTTATTTATTTTAGTATATCAATATTTATTATAATCTAATGTATATTTACCCAGGTCACTGATTCCCTGATTCCCTGATAGTGTAATGCTGACATAACGCTTGCATATTAATCATGCGGAAGTTATTTTATTTTCAAGCGCGTTAGTTACTTAAAAAATATCATGTGTCAAAACAAATTCATTTTATTTAAACTTGATTAACTTATTGAGTTAAAGTATTGTGTAGTGTAGTGGTTAATAAATTTTATAAACACTCATTAGGTATGCATAATATATATAAGATTTATTTGTCTTCACTTCACTTCTCAAAATAATTATCATTAGCAAGTATAAAAGGTTGCTAAAAACAGGCGCCACGGGCGCCCATAAATTTTCTAGTATATTATATAATATATTAAGATTTGATATCTTATAACTTAGGTTTGACTATTTTTTTGCCCTGTGACTACAAAGCAGTTAAGTTATTACAAAACTAAATGAAGGTGATAAACACCTTCCTTTAGTTTTACTATCTTATAGTCCTAGACAAAGCCCTTACTCATATATAACTTTAAGATGCTCTTTTTCAATCTTTCTCTTGTCTTCAACCAGTTTGTTTTGCCCCTATTTTCATTAATTTTCCAGTTTAGAATAATTTTTTCAAGGTTTTTCAAGTCTCCTAATTTTATTTTATACACATAAAAAGATTTTTTTTGGCAGACATCACGACCTTTATGTAGTCCTCTGAAAGGTAAAGCTTCACGTTTTAGCACCTATTCAGTATCATTGAAACCGGTATCATCAGACAGAGAGTTGTGTTCAGAAATCAAAAACTTAAGAAAAATTGCTTTATTGTTAGGATGAGTTTCAAGAACAAACATTTAACATTAATACTATTTTTATATTTTAATTCTGGCCTCCACAACTGTCTGCCTGCAACGCCAACTCAGTGACACTTCAATTAATAAAAGACCCAACTTCTCTAATAGAATAATCTACAACCTTACTGTAATCTAAAGGACAAAAATATTTAAAACCATTGAATTTTTGGGTGCTTTACAAATTCCTTTGCAATCATAATAAAAAGGATTTTTTTTTTCAGTTTTGTTTTTTTCTTTGTTTTTCTTTCATATTTCCATTATATTATAAGAGCTTTTGCTCGTGGTCTACTAGTTGCTGCAGAGTTTGTCAATGTTTTGAAACCATGTTTTTTATTTGACTAAAATTCTACTAAATATAAAAAATATATATGCTCATTGAGTTTAACTAACTCCAACAGAGAATGCATTTTCTTCAAACACACTTTCTTCAACAAGATCTTATCTTGAAATCCAAAACCCGAAGCCAGTATATACAAATTGTGGCAATGGTTCATAACTATTTTTGAGCATTGACTTTCCTTTTAACATTGTGTATATAGAATATAAACCCATCTCAACAACAACAGTATTTTCTTCCAAGGTACCATAATCAACAGGGCTAATGTTGGCATCCAAATTCTGAAACAATTTTATTCATTGTACCAATAAGTGATAATATAATTTAAGCATTCAAACATTAGACATACTAATTACAAACTTACCTCAAGAACACCTAAAGCTGACTTTCTTTCATCAAACAAACTTATTTTCATTATATGATATAACAACTATAATATAAAATATTTTTACAAACTTATTTTCATTATACGTTTTAACAACTATACTATAAAACATTTTTACATAAACTTTAATAGTACTAAAACTATAGTAATAATAAAATAACACCAAAAAATACACATGTTCTTATTATTATGGAACTATGCATGCACTTTCTCTCATCTTTGTAAGATTTTATCTTCGAGCCAGTGTAATAAATACACAGATCTGCTTTTGGTACACTGACAACACGTTAATTTATCCATTTTTTAATTTAATTTAAGATTTATCCATTTTGAATTTAGTTTAAGTTAATTTATCCATTTTGAATTTAAGAAAACACAAAATAAATGCAAAAAGTAGCAAATGAAACAAAATCAATCTTTACTATGAACAGCAAATACCAAATGTCATAAAATATTAACATAGAAAAGAACCTTTGAAAGAGAAATAAGACAAATAAATATGATAGATTTATAGAAAAAATCCATCTTTAACACCTTTTCTATAGATCAAAAATAAACACTTAATTCATAGAACAGAAACAATGTTAGGTTGGTTCGATTATATGAATTATTGTTGTTTAACATTTTATTTTTGAATACTTCCTTTCCCTGAAATGATATGACCTTTTTAGGATTCTTTGATCTTGATTTGAAAAAGCTGTATTATATACATTTTGCAGTTGATTCCTTTCTTGGTAAACATAAAAAGTAAAAAAAAAAAATTTCATGATACACCATATTGTCAGTTGTTTCCTTTCAGTTAAATGTTGTTCATTTAACCCTATTATTGTATATTTTTAAATTTAAACAATATTTTAGATGTAAAAGCTATCAGAGAATAATTTATTGGGGATATTGATTGCCCTTTCAAACATTTCTAAGTGTAGAAATTGATTGTAAAAAAATATAATTTATATACTGAATATAATTAATAAATTCGATTTTTTTAAATTGTGTGAGACAAAGCTGTGTTTTTAAAATAAAGAGTAATGGTAATTTTTTAAATTTACACCAGGTATTGCCTTGGATAGTTTTATACTCCAAAACATCTCAATCGGAGCAAGATCTTTACATAATTTTTTTTTTTTTTCATCAGAAAAATTATATTCTTGCTCAAGATGGATCATTGCTACTTTAGCTTCTTTGCAAACTTCATAAAATCTCCAAAACATTCTGGTAAGGCTATTCCATCAACCTTTACAATCTCAAAATTTTTTTCTGCTTAAAGGACTGGATAGTTTGTGGTTGAAAATTGTCATTATTTAGCAATAATTGGACCAACATCAGAAACCAGGTTTCACTCACTGTTAGATTTATCATGTTTCTTTTCTGGCTTATCATAATCATCTTTCTGTTCAATTAAAACATAAAATATCAATTAATACATCATCCAACTAATATATCATTCATAAAATGATTTTTTCAAAGTATATCTCAAAAACAAAGATAGATTGCATATGCAAGACAGGCAAAGTGAAGTGGACTAGTTTCATTTTCCAAAATTCATAATTACACATGCATCATCAGTGGTTGTTGCTACAATATCCTTGTCCAAATCCAACATACGTTCAAGCAATCTTGAGTTAAAAAATTGAATAGCTTTTTCAGTTTTCTTGCTTCCACTTACAGGAATCATTCCAAGTGATTGAAAACCATTTAAACCATGTAAGTTCAGATTTATATAACCACGATTTTTGACAGAAGTGGATTCATCAAAACTAACAGAAAAACAACCATCTGCTTCTTGAATCTTTCCAAATTCTAGCTCAACATTATATATTATAATAATATATTATGCGCAATAATATATACGCTATAATAATATATATACACAATAATAATAATAATATATACACAATAATAATAATATATACTCAATAATAATATATATGCAAAAATAATATATACACAATAATACATACTCAATAATAATATATACTCAATAATAATATATACGCAATAATAATATATACACAATAATAATATATACTCAATAATAATATATACTCAATAATAATAAATACGCAATAATAGTATATACACAATAATAATGTATACACAAGAATAATATATACTCAATAATAATATATACACAATAATAATATATACGCAATAATAATATATACACAATAATAATATATACACAATAATAATATATACACAATAATAATATATATGCAATAATATATACGCAATAATAGTATATATTCAGTAATAATATAAACGCAATAATAATATATGCTCCATAATATATGATCAATAAAATATGCAAGTTATATATTGTTAATAATAATAATATAATTTACTATCATGGATTATCTTTATCCTGATATTTCTGGAATTATTTTTAAAACTTTTTATTTTTTCTAAATATTCAAATTTAGAATATAGAAAAACATGTTAAAAAAAGTTTTTTTGTAACTTAAGTGATGTTACCAAACTTGAATTCATCAATGGAATAATGACAAAAGATGTTTATACTGATCTTATGAAACCAAAAATAGAGATTAAGCACCAAAATAGCAGGCTCATCTCATAATTTCATCTCTCAATAGGATAGAGATCCAAAATACACATCAAAGTTAGCTACTCAGTGGTTCAAGAAATAATTGTTTTTTTATGTTATTTTACCTCCCTATGGCCAAGAAGGCCACTAAATATAAACTTCTAACTGTATATAATTAAATGGTATTAAAAAATCATATTATTTAATAATATCATTTGATAAATCATGTCATAAATTATATAATAGTAAATTTTAATGTAATTTATATCAAGCTTTACATAAAGTTAATTAATAATCAAATCTGGTGCTATTACAAATTTATGAAACTTTAAATGCATCCAAACTTGTTTTAGAATTAAATTTAAATGATGCAATAATAACAAAATAAGTTGCACAAAGAACTTAAAAAAAAAATACTCTATTCATGCTTATTCCAAAGTTGCAGAAAATTATAAGGTACTTTTTAATTATAAGGTACAATGATGTAGATAATATAGTTAATAAGACATCCTTCATATTATTTTGTTGATTATATAACTTTTATGTAAGAAATAATTAAAGTTTTTAACAATTATCTCTTTGCGCATTTAACCTACCATAAAATATCATTAATAATATTGAGCTTAAATAGGAAGCTGTCTACATTGACTAAGGGTTTGGGTTTCAGCAGATATCACCTAGTTATAATGGATATTTATTACCAAAATGCATGTATATATTTTTTTGTTTATATTTTTGTCTAAATTAAATATCTGAATAATTAAGTAAAACTTTTTTTACTATTAAAAAAATAAACTACAATCTAAAAAATTTCCTTAACTTGTTAACCTTCATAGTTGTTTTGTTAAATGTGTTTTTGGCTATTGCTGTAGACAACATATCTTTGACTGCAGATGAAAAAGAACAAATAGAAGAAGAAGAAAAAGCTTGTGAAGAACATTTAAAAGAGGTTCATGAAAAGTACTCTCCATCCCACTCAAAGTAAGTTTTTTCAAATTATGAAATTATATATACACACATATATACATATACATACATATATATATATACATATACATACATATATATATATATATATAAGTATATATATATATATATATATATATATATATATATATATATATATATATTTATATATATATATACACACCTTATACAAAAAGTTTAAACACACTTGTTTTTTTAAAGTTAAGTTATGTTTAGAGTGGTACAAAGGGAAAATATGAGGCAGGGTCCAGGCTTTTTTTTTTTCTTTTTCTTAGTCGATTAAGAATAACACCCAACTTTGAATAAAAAAAACACAAAATATTTTCTGAAATTAAATAACAAACTTAAGTAATCAAAAGATTACTTAGATAAAAGTGCAATAAAGTTTAAACGCATTTTCAAATTCTTTTAATTGAAATATATTAATACAAGATATGACCCCCGTTGTTTTTAATACATGCTTGTATTCGCCTTGGCATTGATTCAATTAAGTTTTCAATTATCTTGATTGGTATTTCAAGCCACAGTTTGGTCAGTTCTTGTTTGAGCATTTCGTGACTAGTTATTTGCTTTTTTGTTAGTTGATAATCCATCCAGCTCCATAAATTTTCAATGGGGTTAAGTCTGGTGATTGTGCTGGCCAAGGCATGAGTCAAATACTACTTTTAAGGAAATAATCAGTGATTGAGTGTGCTGTATGGCATGGAGTATTGTCTTGTTGATATAACCAGTCTTGATCAGCCTGGAAGAAATCGCAACTAAGAATAAGCACGATTTCCAAAATGTCACAATACTCATAGTGATTTAATCTTCCTTAGTATATTTTATGACAGCCAACACCTGAGCCTGATATCTACATCCCCATATGCCGATAGAGCCACCACCTTTTTGAATATGGATTAGTAGGTGTTGCTTCAAATATTTTTCTGTATTTTTGCAACAAACAAATCTCTTATTTTTTCTGTTAATAATTTCGAAATTTGATTTATCACTATAGATAATCATTTTCCATTGTTCCACTGAATAATTTAAAAGCTCTTTGCACCGTTTTTTTTCATCTTTGGCAATTGGTTAACATCAACAAAAGCTTTCTTACACCATGAAATGAATTTAGTTCTTTCTTGGATAATAACTTATTGTCATTCAACTAACTGTTTCTGGTTGCTTCTGGTTGTCTACCAGCGAGCTATTGATTTCTGCACTTAAAGTTGATACTCTCGCTTTTAGGTTACGTCTGCTTAGCGTGTAAAGCATGGTTTCATTGCATGTTGTCATTTTTTTTTGACACCCAGCACAAAGTTTATTATCGACACTTCCAGTTGATAAATAATTTTTTATTGTTGTGCGAACGCTGAATTCAGAAATATTTAGGCGCCTGCCAATTTCTTGATTGCTTATTTTCATTTTATGCATTCCAAAGGCTTGCCATTTTGTTTTTGACAAAATAGCTTGTTTACTCATAAAAAAAAATATTTTGACAAGTTAAAAACATATATTGAAAAGTATGATATTTTGATCAGTTAAAAATTGCTGAACTTTGAATCAAATCGTAGTTGCAGTTTTTATTCAAATAAAATAAGAATAAATATCCAAATGAAATACCCTAACACTAACAGGTTGTGTAGTGATAAAAATGCAAAAGACTTACAGCATTCAGTTGTGTATATATATATATATATATATATATATATATATATATATATATATATATATATATATATATATATATATATATACAGTGTCTCAAAAAATTATCCGACCAAACACTTTTTTAAATATTTTTCCTAAAAAAAAAATTTAGACTTTTTTGGTAAACTCAAGATTAATAAAAATAAAAGAACATGTTTTTAAATAGATTTTCTTTATTTCAATGTAAAATATGAATCACAAAGTTTTCAGTCTTTAAATAAATGAACTTAGGTCGTTTTTTTATTGACAAAAAAATATTCGACCAAACGCATTATTTGTTCCATAATAAATTATTGTTTAACAAAACAATTATTTTAATACTTTGTTGGGCCTCCCTTTGCTTGGATTACAGCTTCTAAACGTCTAGGCATTGATTCGACTAAAGATTTTGTTTCTTCTGATTGAATCTTTTTCCAGGCTTCTTCAATTGCCACTTTGAGGTTTTCTTATTTGGAAAATGACGGATCTCCAATTTTTTGGTCTACAATTTCCCACAAATGTTTAATGGGATTAAGGTCCGGTGATTGTGCAGGCCATTCCAAGACCTCAACATTATTTTCAGCAAACCACTCCTTTGTTTTAGTGGCACAATGCTTGGGATCGTTATCTTGCTGAAATGTAAAATCAGATCCTAGCCAAAGTTTTCAAGCAGATGACTTCAAATTTTGCTTTAATATGTTTCTGTATTGCACCTGATCCATTATAGTATCAATAAATTGGAGTTTTCCAACACCCTTCCAAGCCATTGAACCCCATACCATCACGTTACCGCCACCATACTTGACAGTTCCTCTCACGCAGCTTAATTTGTAGGCTTCTCCGGCTTTTCTCCAAACTTTTTGGGCTCCATCAGATGACTTTAAGTTGAATTTCGATTCGTCGCTCCACAGGATCTTTTTCCAGAAACTTAACGGCATGTTTTTGAACTTCTTAGCAAACTCCAATCTTCTTTTCATGTGTTTCTTACTCAAATATGGTTTATTACGCACAAGTCGTCCTTGAAATCCCTGGTCTCGGATACGATTTCTGATTGTCTGATGGGATAATTTGATTCCATAATTCTCTTCAGCTTGCTCAGCCAGTTTTCGAGCAGAAATGAAGCGATTTTTCTTGACTTGTATAATTAAGTTTCTATCAAAACTCTTAGAAGTCTTTTTTTGCGACCCTGGCCTTCTTTTGTGGCTGTTGTTCCGATCAAATTATACTTCTTCATTATGTCGGATACTGTATTATGAGGAATTCCAGTCTCTTGCTGCACCTGACGATAGGTTTTACCCTGATTGACTAGATCGACAGCTAAATTTCTCTGAGAAACAGTCCAGTGACGTTTACTTCCAACCATTTTACTTAAAAAAACATTAAACCTTTTTTTTATACAAAAATTTTTTTTTACTACAAAAAAACAGTTTTTTGTTATCAATTTCATTAATTGTATAAAAATTTGCTAAAATATTTCAACAAATTTCACATAAAATTAATTAAACTTACATAAATATGGCTTGGTCGGATAATTTTTTTACAAGCTTATTCAGTACTAAGTTTCTTTTAGGTCAAATAATAAACCAACTGAAGCATGAATCAAATATAATGAACGCTTAATAACATATTATTCCCAATAGAATTAAAATGACAGACAAAATAAGTTTCGCTATTCATTGTTTTTAGTATAATTTAGAGCGTAAACATTTTTTATTGGGAAAAACTTTTTTGGTCGGATAATTTTTTGAGACACTGTATATATATATATATATATATATATATTTATATGTATACATATATATAAATATAAACTAATAGAAAATCACTTAACAAAAATTTTTATTTAACACTGTGTTTCATCAATAAAGACTCATATATAATAGAAATCAGTTTTCTGATGAGTCTTTATTGATGAAACACATTGTTAAATGAATAAATTTTTTGTTAAGTGATTTTCTACTAATTTATAATTGCTCTGTTCTTTTAAGAACATTGAGCATTCTATTTTGTAGAATACATTTTAAAGTTGTTTAAATATATATATATATATATATATATATATATATATATATATATATATATATATATATATATATATATGTGTGTGTGTGTGTGTGTATATATGTATATATATATATGTATATATATATATATATATATATATATATATATATATATATATATATATATATATATATATATTCTTATCTCATAGCTGAAAGAGACTTTTATGGTAAAAAAGTCTCTTTTAACAACAATTACATAACCTCATCAAATAAGCTACATTTTTATGTTGTCTAAAAGTCAAATCAATTAAAATAATGCGAAAGTACATTAAGTTTTATTGTTTTTTAGAAAACTACAATAATATTGACTAGAAAGTTTTTTAATTAATAATGTTTTTGTTTTTTAAAAACATTTTTTCTAAACATTTTTAAACAACAACCTTGTTCTACCCTGTGAATGTATGGTAAATGCCCATAAAATGAAAATATCTGTAATATACTTCATGGATTCATGTTTAAAATTATATTTAAGTAAAAATATAAGCCTTTATGTTTGAAAAAATAGGTGTAGAGCTTTGCTTTTACTCAAATCTCCCTCGCTTTGAAATTGCTCTCTCTGTTTCCTATATACTCATAGAAAACCTGACCAATGGAATTCAGTGAGCATAACACATCTAATGACTAACATCTGATTGCCATTAAACACGTATTATGCAAATGTACTGAAGCTGGTGTACTTAAAGTTAATGTTCTTGGTTCCTGTTCAATCTCTTTATTTCCTACATTAACGCTAATCTTTCACCTGAAATCATTCTTAAAAAATATGCTGATGACATTGTTACATTCTACATTAAAGTTTCTGCTAATTTATCACAATCCATTGTAGATGGTGTCGCACTATGATCTGTGCCAATGGAATGAAACTTAATAGCTGTAAATGTAAAATTATTAGAATTATTCTCAGGTGCTCAAAAATTTAAGCTATACCTTCTCTCATACTCGATATATTATATATTAATTATAGTTATTAAATAAATTTTTTAAATTTATATAAGGTTTGAGCAAAATGAAAAAACATAATGCACAACTAAATGCTCTGCTATTAAAAATTATAATTATGCAAACACTTTTATTGTGGATTCTTTTATTGCTGTAATAATTCTTTAACTTGCTGTATTTTATTACAGTAAGAAAAGATAAAATATTTTTTATAAACAGTAAAAAACTATATAGCTTTTTGTTTACTATGTTTTCCATTGAATTAATAAAATTGTTAATGAATAAATGGATAGCTAGGGTGAAAATCCGAAGAAAAGGCTTGTCTAAATTTTTTCACAGCGCCATAAACAGCGCTCAAAAATAAAATTTTTTTTTTTTTAGTGTGGCAAACAAATATATGAAACCTTTAGTAAAGTTGAGGTTTTTTTGATCAAGGAAACTTAGTTTTTTCATAGTTGTTGTTTATATTAAAAAAAGATTTTGCAATAAATAATTTAGTGCAAATACGCAAAAAAAGAATTTTACTCAAATACGCAAAAAAATGTTGTTGTTTTTTTTGCATAAAATATGCGAAATCTTTTTTTATTTAAAACAACAATTATGAAAATACCAGGATACACAACATTCTAAAAAAAAATTTGAACCGTTATGATCAGATTAGAAAAAAAATTACAACATTGTCAACATTACAACAGTTTGTTGTTCATAAAAAGCAACAATTTGATAAAAAGAATTTCTGTGTCAACCATGAAACATGCTCACAGAGTCAGATGGTATCGTATTCCCTGAAAAAAAATGGTACCACTAGACTATATTTTTTAACTCTGGAGGCAACCACGAATGGATATAAGTATGTTGATTTAATTTTATTTTGAGATTATTACAACTTAAGAAACTTAAGATGTATGTAATATATTATTACTTTATATAAAATAAAATAAAACAACGCTTCATAATATATAATAAAATAAAACAATGCTTCATAAGTTGTGTATATGTTTTTGATTTAAAATATTTAAGCTGCTAATGAAAGAAGTATGTTTTTGAAGTTTGTTTTATTAATATATTTATCAAAATGAGAAAATGATATATGCAGCTATTTAACTTGTTTACTATGTTGCTCTTGGCAACATTTCAAATTAACTACTCTGTTTTTGTAGGTTTTTACACATGTCAACATTTAGGCACTTCTTTATGTTTATCTCTGTACATCCTTTTTCATTTTGGTCATGAAGTTTACTGATTGTAGAACCTTTACTCAAGCTACTTGACAGGAATAATAGACAAATACCTTATTTTGTTGAAAGTATATGCGTTCTTTGAGTTGAGCATAAGTTTGGGTTGGTTAGAATAGGCATAATAGCAACAATTTATGTATACAATTTATTGCAACCATTTATAAATATGTTCAGTGTAAGTTGACTTTGGTCTGATCAAATAATCTTTTTCAGCAAGTTAAATTTCAAACTTGAACAACATGGTATCAAAAAGCTCCATTCTTTTGTCAAAATCATCTTTACTTAGCTCTTGTATTGTACTTGGTCTAAAAATTCAAAGGTCTAATTTTTAAATGCAATAGCTGCTTGTGCTTACGCCCGTTTGGGTAACACCTTTTTGAATTAAAAAGTTGTTGGTTTCTTCAAACATTTCTCTAGTATTTTGAACATTCTCCTCTATAACAGAATCAGAGTTTTCTCATGAGGAGACTGAACAGTAAAATGATTTTTTTGTTGCCTTTTTTTACCCCTTGAAAATTATTTAGTACCTTAAAATTATCAAGTTTGTCAAATAGAAAAACAATTTAAATTCTCACTTCAATCGCAAGTTGTGAATTCATACTTTTTTATATATATCTAAATTATAAGTTAAACTTAATACTTGTATGAACTTTTAAAAAATATATTAAAATAGTTAGAAGCAGTTCTAAATCAACTGATACAAATCAATTTTTTGCCATGTTAATTTATAAATTTTTTAACTGCATAAGAGAGACTGCATACTTCCAGAAACAAAGTCTTTGATTAAAAGTAGAAAGAACAAACTTTTGATTAATAAAAAAAAAACTTTTTACTTTAATAATTAACTTAATTTAATTTTGATTCAGTATTATTAAATTACTTCAATAATAATGAATCAAATATAGTATACTTAAGGTTTATGTAATATAAATCAAATATAGCATATTTAAGGTTTATGTAATATAAATCAAATTTAGCATACTTAAGGTTTATGTAATATAATAGTATAATAAATATAATATAATTATAATTTTAAAATTATAAATGTAAAATTTGATGCTCAAGTTTTTATATACAAATATTGTGTAATAATTAAGTAATCAGCAAGTTATTTTTATTCATAACTTTCTATCTTTGCTTTTTTTCAGTGAAGAAGAACCATCTGATGAGCATGTATGTGTCATTGTTTATTCTTTTTTTTCTTTCTTTTTTTTTTTTTTTTTTTCCACTTATTAAATAAAGCACATTACAACAAATGTATATATTTTAAATATATTTTATAATTGTAAACTTGAAAAAATGTTTAATTAGACTGAAGGTATGCATCCTCATGGAGAATTTGATTCTTGCCCAAATAATGGTCAGAGTTTATTTCAGTTATTTTTTAATATTCAATAGTAATGATTACACTGATCAACAAATAAAATTTTATTGTGCATATCTTGTTAACTAGGTGGTTTTTTAAAACAAATTAAATATGCTGATTTCAAATATGCAAACCATTTTTCACCATCACGTCAAGTCGTAAAGATATTTGGGTTCAAATCTTTAGTATTTAAGGTAAAGTCCCTAATATTGTCGAAAAAAAAGTTATTCAAAAGTATGTCAACCTGGGTCTCAAAAGAAGCGTATTTTCATAGAGATTTTAGAAAACATAAATATTTTTCCTTAAAATTTATTGACAAAAAAATTATGTAAAAAAATGCTAAAGACTCTTAAAAAAATTTAACAGAATGTTATTCAGCAATAATACAAAAAATACTTATTTTTATTACAAATGAATAACATTTTTAAAATCTCTATGAAAATACGCTTCTTTTGAGACCCAGATTGACATACTTTTGAATAACTTTTTTTCGACAATATTAGGGACTTTACCTTAAATACTAAAGATTTGAACCCAAATATCTTTACAACTTGACGTGATGGTGAAAAATGGTTTGCATATTTGAAATCAGCATATTTAATTTGTTTTAAAAAACCACCTAGTTAACAAGATATGCACAATAAAATTTTATTTGTTGATCAGTGTTATTATCGTTAAATGTTAATTGTATATCATAAATTTGTTATTGAAAATTTATTTATTGTTAGTAAAATTCAAAGGATAGTTTTTTAAATCTGCCTAGGAGCTGTTGGATAAAATTTTTTAAATCTAACCAGATATAATAAATAATGTAAAAATCCCTTCTTTTTTTTTCTTTAAAAAAAAAGAAGCATTTATGCTTGAATACTTTATTTTGACTCAATAGACAAGCTTTCCCTAATATACATTGTTATAATTTTAAAAATTCGACATTAATTCAAATGAATTTGTGATTTTTATTCAAGTTGAATTTGTATCAAAATGTATTTTTTATCAAGTTTGAATTTGTAACAAAAGTTGGCAAACTCAAACTGTTTTTTCTGTCAATTTTGTGCTAAATATTCGCACATTTGTTGATTTGTCAAACCCTGTTTCTAAATAATGTGTTCACCTGTTCGCCAACCTAAAATAGTTTTAGTTTAGCAATTTTTTCCCTATTTTCCTTAATTCTGAGGGCAATGTTGATAATGTTGCGTACAGATTGTGAAATTGCACATTATACAAAATGCGCAGATTGTAAAATGTTGAATTTTTATTATATATTTTTTTAATTGTAATATTTGTTTTATATAATACTAACTATTTGAAATACGGGTGTTGGTAAGTCACCTGTTCACCAATCATTTCTTTACTTATTCATTATATGGTCTTTTCAATGTTTTTTTAGTCATTGATAAAAAAATTATTTATTTAAAAATTTAGGGTTTAGCTTAATGATATAAAGTTTTATGTTTTAAAACTTCTTATACTAAACACGGAGAAATTGTTCGCATATATATTTTTTTGCTCTTTTTCACGCATTTAGAGCTTATTTGTTTTTTTGAAATTTAGCTATGATAAAATTAAGACCCTCACATAAAAAACCCCTCCCGCTTATGTTTAATCAGCAAGTGAGAACAGTTATTTTAGTTAAAAGCAATCAAGATTTTAAATATTTAAAGCTTTTGACAATGTTTAGCATGATGGTCTTCTTCATAAGCTTGCTTATCAAATCATTTCTTTCAAACCGCTTTATTAAAGTCATCTTTGCCTGACTTGTAATTCAACAACTCTTCAAAGTCTCATTCTTTTACTGTATCTGTCCCTGCATGTAATAAAAACCTTTATTTGTACAACTTTTCAAGTCTTGAGTAAACTGTTTCCTTGCTATTTAACTCTATTCTTTGTTTTCTAGTAACTCCCAACTTAATAGTGGTTGATTGCAGCCTTATTGGGAGTGAATCAGAAAAAAAAAGAATAAAAAAAGCATATAATATTATAAAAAGAAGTCACAAATAAACACTACTAATCAATTTAACTGTTGCTGTTGTTGATGCTGTTGCTGTCATTGTTAGTGTTGTTTTTATAATAAAAATAAACAAAAACAGATAAAAACTTTGTTGTTAAATCCTTAATGTTTATCATTAACTACTTTTTGTTTAAATACAAAAAAACAAATAACTTTTATAAATATTATTAACTTTTCAAAACACTAAACAATATTTTTTTCATTGTTGATATTATCAAAAATAATAATACTGAACTAAATAGTTTTGAACTAAAACTTGCAAATTTCAATTATGTTCTAATTAAAAACATACTGTTTAAGACCCCCTATCTGCTAAATTATTTAATCTTAATAAATGTAAATATAAAAAAAAAACGAATTTCATTATTATATTTATATCTAAGAAGCACTATCTAGCAAAGAATTTTTTCCAGAGTGCTTCAGCCCCCTTGCTACACATAATTTCCAGTAGTCCCTAGAATTCTTTCATTGTTTTCATTATTAAAGAAGCAGATAAAAGAAATGCATTTATAACGCCTGTTAATAAACTATCCTCTAAATGGTTGCTTAGACATTTGATAAAGCTGTCTACATATTTTACCAATGTATATGTTGCTTTTTTTGAAAAGGTTAGTGTAAGTGCTTCAATATCTGTATTGCCATAATCTTTTATGTAGTTAACATAATTTTCTAAAGTTTTTATACATTGCTTATCCTTTGTGTGCGATGAAACAGTTTTCAACAACTTCTGTATAACAGTTTTATTGCTTTCAATTCTGCTTTAGTAGTTTTAGCTCCACGCAAGCAAGTTGGTAAACAAAACCTTTCTCTATGGATCTCTTGATTTATTGTCATTGTTTTAAAGTGTCTGTTTGCTTTGTAGATAAAAAATGCCTACCAAATGTGTGTATTGAGTGTGGGAACACTCAATACACACAATTACACACTTTGTTGAGTATACTCTGAATACAGTATTGTACTACAATACCACACTCAATACACGCTTTGTTGAGTATACTCTGAATACAGTATTGTTGGCAACTTAGAATGAGCAAATGTGTGGAACACAGTTTCTCAAAATATGTTGCCAACAATACTGTGTTCAGAGTATACTCAACAAAGCCATCTATTTCTAGATGCCAAATAAAATGCAAATTTGTACACTTTTTCTAATTTTGCTTGAATCTTGTGAGCAACCAAGTTTAAACTAGTACACTGCCAAGTTGAATCAATGACATCTAGAAAAGACTCCTTTTCACTAAATTTATTGTGTTTAATAATAACATCAGGGTTTTTTTTCTTAGCAAGCATGATCCATATATCAGTAATAGGTCACTGGGATTTATTGTTGTCACTAGCTAACTGTTTTAATGTGACATAATTTTTTTCTTAGACTCCCAGTAGTATGTGGTATGACCTTTTTAAAATTCATGATCTTAATTTATATTTCTTTAATTCAAGATAAAAAATTTACAAAAAATAAGTTTAAATAAATATAAAATGCCTCTATTTCTTTTATATTTTTATTTTATATTTAATAAACACTTTCTATGTCTTTCTATTTCTTTTTGCTTCTACTTTTCATTGTTTCACAATGAAAAGTAGAAGCAAAGTTTAATCAAATACATCAAAACAATGAGTTAAAAAAGTAGTTGGAAATAAGTAGTAAACTTCCTTAACTTAAAAAAAAAAGTAAATTTTGTTAGAATATAATAAAGAAAGTTAAATAAAATAACTATAAACAAAGTAGATATAATTTCTAGATATGTCAGGAAATAATAAATTTTCTTGTCAGCGTTGCATGTTTCTGTAAATAATGATAATTAAAAAGAATATAAATAAAATTGTTATCTCTTTTTTTAATATTAGTTTTGAATATTTTCAATTAACAAAAACTAATGATAAAGTCCACCGTTATAATTAAAGTTATTAAATGTACAGGTTACAATGT
Organism: Hydra vulgaris; assembly: GCF_038396675.1. NCBI lineage: Eukaryota > Metazoa > Cnidaria > Hydrozoa > Anthoathecata > Hydridae > Hydra > Hydra vulgaris. Next base: position 24,801,192 of record NC_088925.1, read on the forward strand.
TTAGCTAACAACATTCTAATGTACAGGCTAACAACAGCAAAACTTTTTTCTTCTGTTTTTTTTTAAATTTTTATTCTATTAATGTTGGAATTTATGGTTTATGGAGTTGGTGCATTAGTTTGAATAATGCCATGCAGTTTGACCAGTGTGGTTGACACTGGTCAAATGGTTCAGCATTAAGTTTGGGTATGGCAGTGATACAGTGATAAGAAATATTTAGTATTTTTGTCATATGCAAAACTTCCAATAAATTATACATCAGTGTAAAAAATATATAATTTAAATGCAAATTTTTTAAATTTATATTGGTTACATAAATCTTTGAACAAAAAAGTATTTTTCAACAGGATAATATTAATGATTGAAAATTAATTAATTTTAAAAATTATTAAATCTTTAACTATAAAACATTGTTTAGGTGTTCCTGCAAAGCCAGGAGATAACTTTATTGAAAATTTGAAGAATCCTGCAAGAATGCTTCCTCAGCCATTCAAACCACCGATCCTTGAACAAAATACCTTGTTCTTTTTACCACCAACAAATGTGTAAGTTACTTTTTAAAGTTTATTAGTTAATAAATTATTTAAGAATATTTAAACTTGTTACTTAAGGTTCTTGCTTTTGTTACTTAAGGTTCTTGCTTTTGTTACTTAAGGTTCTTACTTTAACTTGTTACTTAAGGTTCTTGCTTTTGGTCAAGTTTTTAGTTTCAAGACTTTAACCAGAAGTGGATCTTACAGAATGTTTTTCTAGTTTTAGTCTATTTTCTAGTTTATTTGCCATATTTAGGTGGACATGTTTAGGTAGGTCAATAACTTATTTTTTACTACCACAGTATCATCCTTACTAAGCCTTTTTCTTTTTATTAGAGCATTATTAAAGAAATGCTAGTTACTCGGGTATGTTTGATCGACATTTTTTAATAGATGCAAAATTTGTTAACCTTTGTGAGCACATCCAATGCTCTTGACCCAAATAATTATAAAACTTCTCTTATTATACTTAGGATATGTCTTCCATCTTAAGCAGACAAAGATTGATAACATTCTAAATATTAGTATCCTTTTGAATAAAAATTTTGATAAATTTGTGATAAATTATTAGTTTTGAATCCTTCAGATGAATCTCTGTATTCATTGAAAGATTGAAATGTTTTCTCCAGAAAGTTCAAATGTTCCTTCATAACATGCTCAGGCATATTTTCCTATATGACCCATGACATGAGCCTTCACATGAGCTTTATATGTATCATAACATGAGCCTTATATGTATTATTATAACTTATAAAAACAACAGATGAAAAGTCCTACCAAAATGTTGCTTAACTTTATGTCAGAAGCAAATAAGTACTTGCATTCAATCATCTTCAATCACTTCACAATCTTTGTCATGTTGATTCTCACTAATTTTCTCATAATATTTTTTCACAAGTTTTTGTCTCTGAGTAGGTTCCTCTGGAACTGTTATCTTCTGCCCTATCCTTATTTGAGTCAAACAGATTTATTACAATCAAATACATACATACATACATACATACATACGCAAATACATACTTACATGCATATACACATACATACATACACGCATACACACATACATACATAAATACATACATACATACATACATACATACATACATACATACATACATACATACATAAATATTCCAAATATATTTAAATATATATATATATATATATATATATATATATATATATATATATATATATATATATATATATATATATATATATATATATATATAATTGAAAATATTATTTATGTTATCAAAGGATAATTATTAAACAACATGACTATATTTAAAATATAATTTAAAAAATATAAATCTTGAACCCAGCCCAGTCTTTCCAAAAAGGTTTAAGCTATTGCTCTCAACATTTTTAAAGCTTTTGATAAATTTTGGCATGCTGGTCTTCTTAATAAGCTCTCTTTTAATAGTGTATCAGGTAACATCTTTAAGATTATTGGATTTTTCCTTACCAATCGTAGTATAAAAGTTGTCCTCGATAGGCAGCACTCTTCCTCATACACTGTAACTTCAGGGGTTCCTTAAGGTTTGATCCTTGGCCCTATACTCTTTTTAATTTTCATTTACAATCTTTTAGAAATTCTTAAATCTAAGGTGGTAATGTTTGCTGGTGATGCTACCATTTATTCTTGTCTTAATAAGAAACCAACTCTCTCTGATTGCTTTGAGAGGGTTTTAAGCTTAAAAAGGGTCTCCCTTATGCTACAGCATGGGGCTCTCAGTCGCTGGTGACTTTGAATCAGATAAAAATCAATGCCCTTTCTCTTTTAGACAAAGTGCAAAAATGCATTGTAAACATATTTGGACCTGCTCGTATTGTCGTAATGTTGCTTCCCTTTCTCTTTTCTATAAATACTATAATGGGCACTGCTCTAAAGAGCTAGCTTCTTTTGTGCCATCTACTGAAATTCATTCTTGTGTTACTCCTCATTCAATTAAATCTCATCTTTTAAGTCGTCTGTAAATTGTTATCTTGCTCTATAAATTTCATCTTTTTTCTTACAGTAACTTCCAACTCTTATAGTGGTTGCTTGCAGCCTTTTTGGAAGTGAAGATGATGAAAAAAACAAAAACAAAAAAATTATAATTTTTTTTGTTTTTGTTTTTTCCACCATCTTCACTTTACTAAATCAGAAAAGATAAACTGCAAGCTAGACAGATTTTTTCATTTTAGAGAAGCTGTGCTTGCGATACTTTTACCAGCCATAGAGACATATAAGTTTTGATTTGAACAGAAAATAGTTTGTAGGGTAAGCAAAGACTTCCAGTGATTACTCAGGATTACAGCAAGTTTGGATTAGGCCTTCTAAATTTTTATTCAAAGCAAGGGCATTTTTTAAAAATGCATAGTTTCATTTAAAATTATATTTTCTACTCTCCTTAGTAAGCAGAGAAGCCATAGTATTTAATATATTATATATATATATATATATATATATATATATATATATATATATATATATATATATATATATATATATATTCATATATATATATATATATAACGGGTGATGCGGAAGTTATCGGACAAAATAAAAACGTCAATAACTTTTTTATAAATAAAAAAACAAACTAACATATTTTTTTTAAATAAAGCATTTATCTTTTAATAAAAATATGTTATTTTTTATATGAAAAAACACCACCATCTGCAATTGATCTCAATTTTGCTCTGACGCTTTTCATATGCGACTGTAAAAAGTTTAAATCAATTTCTTGTAGTTATAGTTTAATGCGATCAATCAAAACTTGCTCTGTTGAAGCTTGCCAATCTCCCTCATAAACCTTCTGTGCCAAATGTCCCCAAAAATTTTCAATTGGTCGTGCTTGAGGCACATTTGGGGGATTGGATTCTTTATCAATGCTATAGACATATTGGTCTGTCCAATTTAGAGAATCTTTAGAATAATGAGAATTTGCTAAATCTGGCCAAAATAAATAGTTAAAGTCTCCATGATACTTGTGAATAAATGGAAGAAGTCATTTTTCTAAACATTCATTAATATAGATTGATGAATTGATCGCTACAGCCTTGGAAATTAATTAACACAACAATTTTTTTGGAAATTTCTCTTTTCCTATAAAACAAACACTTTCTGGGCATGTCTTTTTGTTGTTTGTGTAGTATCCAGAATTTCCATGCATGTTGTCCCCTGCAAAACAAAAGTATTTTTTGTCATCTATGACTAGAAGCAATTTTGTGTTATAGAGTTGGTTAACTAGTTTTCTGGTTCTTTTCTTTGCCTTTATTTGTTGTTCTATAGTGTATTTTGGAGTCTTTTCATGTTTTCTATATTTAACATTCATTTTTTTTAACTGACGACCAATTGTCGATTGATTTACACCAAATTTAATACTTATTTTTCTCTGACTGACCCCTTTTCGATTGTTGACAAGTCTCGTTAATTCGGCTTTCTTTTCTCTAGTCCAGGATGTCGGACGACCAGGGTGCTTTCTATCAGAAAACGATTGAACAGTTTTAAGTCTTTTTAGGTTATCTTATATTGAACTCAGGTGCGTGGTGGCTCTAAAAAGCCTATGCGGGATTTTTATTTAAAGGCCTATATATGCGGTATTTTACCATATATGCTTGATGTAAAGGCTCATACGAAAAAAAAGATGTATGTATATATATATATATATATATATATATATATATATATATATAATAACTAACCTAATTCTAATAAATCATCAATACAAACTAGCAAGTTGAGATAACACTTGTAATTATTAATATTGTTTGTAATACATTTGTAATTAGTAATATTTGTAATTATTATTATTGTAATTTGTAATTATTAATATTGTAATTATTAATTATTGTATTTGTAATTTGTAATTATTAATATTGTTTGTAATACTTCAAAATAAAAAATGGTAACAATACGATGCAGCGACCGCGTTTTTGTTCTGATTTTCTAACACAATTTACCGCAAGCAAACACGATTAGTATTTTATTGTTTGAAGAACATAGCCTAACACAAAATCAAAAATCAAAGATTTCAATTTTTCTATTACTATATAATGATATATATTTTATTGTATAATAATATAAATTTTATTAAAATTATATATAATTTTTTTTCTAAAATAAATATCGAAAATCTTCATAAATTAGAAATTTTTTTTATCATAGTTTATGCTTTTGTTTATTCGGTGTTTTAACTTTTTTTAACATTTTCGCATAAATTCACAACAGCAAAAATGCCGCTCTAAAAATGGTGCCGTTATTGACATAATTTAAACATAAAAGTTTTTATAACGTAGTTTCATTTAGCACTTAATTGAAAATATTTCATATTTTTTCCAAAAATGCTATTTTATTGTTTTTTTATTTCAAAAATAAAACAAAATTAAAATAATGAAAATAAAAAAATTTAAAGCTATGGAATCTATATAATTTATTTTAAACTTACCTATAATTAATAGTAATAAAAATGTGTCGTAAATAAGTAAATTGTTAAGGTGTAATATGAAATTGTATTTGAAAATATTTGCGGTATTCCAACACCTCAATTAAAATAAATTCGTTAGATAATATGATTTTACACTATTTTTAAAAGGTTTTATTTGTGTATTTATATAGTTCATAATTCAAAGTTTGCATAAAATAAATCTTCTTTATATGTACTTTTTGCACAGCCATCATCCTTTTTTTAATCTGTCTGAGGACAGGATATTACGGAGTGGTTTGTTTGTTTACATACAATAATATAAACTGTATAAAAATAAAAAAACTTTATTTATTATAAAACAAGTTTATATCTGTTTTGAAACGCTACAAAAATGCAAAACATGAGTTCGATACTTATTTGTATAAAACTTAATTTAAAATTTAACACCAAAACATTTTTCTTAAATGAATTAAAACGCAATACAATTACTATATAGTAATTGTATTGCGTATTAATTCATTTAAAAAAATATTTTGGGGTTAAATTAGATTAATTTAAGTCCAACAATAATAATATGGGGGTCTGCAGACTTTTTTAAATTTATTTTGTCAACATTGCGATTGTTAAAAACTGTTTATGGGTTCATAATTTTTCTTATGAAAAAAATATCATAATACGTCTTAAAATATCTACTTTGTTTTCAAAGCAATATTACTATTATGCAAAATACTAATATAATTGCGCTCAAAGTTGAAAACTTAAAATCTAGGGATTAATAACATTTAATTTGTGCAAACATAAATTTTGTAAATAATTGTGGAATTTCTTTAAAATGTAGAAAAAATTAAAATTTGCCAAAAGGCCCATATTTAGATAAAAAAGTGAAAAGCCCATGCGGGAATCCCGCATAACCTCTGGGGCCACCACCCCTCTGATTGTACTTCGAGCAAATCCTTTCTTTTCAAAATGATTTACGATTTTTTTTTTTTTATATATTACGTTTATTTACAAAAAACATTTTTAGTCGCTTTCGAAAAGATTCTCGTTCAGCTGCATTTAACCTCATTTTAAATAATTGTGTTTCAAATAATAAAGTTTATATTTTATAGAACACTTATGCCTACCCATAAAACCACAAAAACTAATTATTATGCTCAAACAATGAAATTAGGATTTGTCCGATAACTTCCGCATCACCCGTTATATATATATGTATATATATATATATATATATATATATATATATATATATATATATATATATATATATATATATATATATATATATATATATATATATATATATATATATATATAACAAAAGAAAAATTAAAAACACATGACACAAGAATATCAAAATTTCTCTTAAAAATGTTTCTTGACCAAATTTAGGCATTTACTAATATTTATCTATAAATACAAAATAACTGATCTTAAAAAGTTGGTATATGAACAGTTATTTTATAACAAACTTCACCTTTCTATCAATATATTTATCACAAAAAATCACAAAAAAAACCTGACAATTTGGCAGATTTTTAATGTTGATTTTCTAAAAATGTGATACTTTTTACCATGTGTAAATGTAATACCAATTTTTTCCTATATTCCTATGAAAACCTTATCATGCCGATCTCATTTTTCCTAATTCCGAGGGTTGATATATATATATATATATATATATATATATATATATATATATATATATATATATATATATATATATATATATATATATGTATATATATATATATATATATATATATATATATATATATATGTATATATATATATATATATATATATATATATATATATATATATATATATATATATATATATATATATATATATATATATGTATATATATATATATATATATATATATATATATATATATATATATATATATATATATATATATATATATATATATATATATATATATATATATATATATACAGTACCGTGCAAAAGTTTAGAAACGCCAATTTTTTTTAGTTTTTAACGCATAACTTTTCACAAACTTTCTCAAATAACCTGAACTTTTTACTGAATGTGCTCTATATTATAACAATTCAAAATCCATTTCACAAAATTTTTAAAACTCACCGGTCAAATAATTTTTATTGTTTTTTTGAAAAGGCTTCCGTGCAAAAGTTTAGAAACAGTATAATAACCTGCAATTATGTCAGGTTTTTGTAAACAAAAGCATTATAAAAGGTTAAATTTTTTCTGTAATTTATTATTTGAATTAACTTGAGATATTTAAAAAGCAATGAAGTATAACTAATTGAGAAATTATTTGTGAAGTTTTATACTTCAATTACGTAGTGATATTTTAAAAGCATAGGAAAGGCTAAGGAAGTTTCAGATGAAATAAAGAAATTAATTATAAAAGCTGTAGGCAAAAAAATGACTTACAAAAGGATTTTTGAACTTTACAATGTTTCTAAACCAGGAATATGTCACATTAAGAAAAGGTTTCGTCAGCGCAAAACTATTGAAAGCAAGCCTCGCTCTAGAAGACCTAAAGTTACAACTGAAAAGGCTGATACATTATTAGTAACGTTTTGCAAGAATAATCCTTGCATGACTGCTGTCGAACTTAATTCAATTATGCATCAGTTTCATGGCACAAACTGTAGCGTTGATACAACTAAATGTCGGTTATGACAAAATCATCTGTATGGTTGCTGTCCAATTGAGAAACCTCTTATATCTGCAAGAAATTTAAGAACCAGAATAAAATTTGTGAGGGATCATCTCAGTTGGACAGTTAATGATTGGTCAAAAGTTCTTTTCTCTGATGAATCAAAGCTTATGTTATTCAGTAGTGACGAAATTAGATATGTCAGACGTCCAATAGGAGACAGATTCATTCCAAAATATCAGTTACCTACTGTTAAACATGGAGGAGGAAATGTTATGGTTTGGGGGTGTTTTAGTTGTGACAACCTGGGTCCCATTCATTGCATAGAAGGTATTATGGAGAGTTTATTTAGACATAATGAAGAACATTATGCTGCCCCATGCAAAGGACAAAATGAATCGCAATTGGATATTTTAACAAGATAATGACCTAAAGCATTGTGCCAGATCTGTTAAGGAATATTTTCAATCAAAAAAAGTCAACGTTCTTGAATGGCCTTCACATGGTATAATATTCCTCAGTATGTTCTCATTAATTTAGTTGATTCGATGCCTCGCCTCTGTGATGCTGTTTTAAAGGCAAATGGATAACTTTTATTAAAACTATTTTATTAAAAAATTGTAAATTTTGAAAGTTTTAGTAAATATTTCAGCTTTATAGAAATAAATAATAATCCAAATTCAACTGTTTCTAAACTTTTGCACAGAAGCCTTTTCAAAAAAACAATAAAAATTAATTGACTGGTGATTTTTCAAAATTTTGTGAAATTTTGAAAAATTGAAAGACTGCCTGCCCCAACCAAACCCTCAGTCAATGTAGCAGCACTCTCTTGCAAGTCAGGCTATAAGATAGTTAAGGTAGTAGCACTCCGTTGCGAGTCAGGCTGTTTGTCAGTTGATGTAGCGCACTCCCTTGCGAGTCAGGCTATAAGATAGTCGATGTAGCAACACTCTGCGCATGATTTACAGTAAACAAAAATTACAATAAAAACATTTTATTTAAAAAAATAAAAATAAAAACATTGTTTATATTATTAAAAACATTCAGAATGTTTTTAAAAACATTCTGGTCAATTAAATTTACGTTTTTACGGGTTTTTTAAAAAACAAATAATTTGTAATTAAATTAATGGTTTTAACTTTCTGACAACACGGAAATGTTGGACAAAAGTCAAAAGTAAATAAAAGTGACGTATTTGTTGGCAAAAGAATGATTTTTTACCTTCTGTACTCCTAAATACAACCATTTATAGAACTATATATATATATGTATATTAGAGTAATTTTTTTTTTTTTTTTTTTGATATTGCACATCCTCTTATTTGGTGAGGTTTAATAAAAAAAGTTCACAGATAATTTTTTTTTGTAAACTGATAATGGGAAGTGGTCTCCCACACCTGCTTTGTAACCCCTTTAGAATCCCGTTTTTGTCTAAAATGACATATTTCTAAAATGTACTAAAATCAGTTAGTGTCAGTGTTACATGGATCAATTTTACTTATTAGTTTTATAAAAATTAAAAGAATGTATATAGCAATTACCTATTCCCAGACTCCTCCCTAAAAATGATAGGTCCCGGATCTGTTTTGTATGCTTTTTTGAGATCCGTTTTTGTCTTAAATAATATATTTCTAAAAATTATTAAAACCAGCTAGTGTCAGTGTTACATGCATCAATTTTACTTATTAGGGTGATAAAAATAAAACAAATGTATATACCAGTGACCTTTTCCCACACCCCACCCTCAAGGGGCCAGGATCCGGACCTGTTTCTTAACCTCTTTTGAGATCCTTTTTTTCAAAAATGAAAAATTTCTGAAATGTATTAAAATAAGCTATTGCCAGTGTTACATGCATCAGTTTTACTTACTAGGGTGACAACATATATGTGTAAATATATATAGCGGGGGTTAACTTGTAACATCAGGAATGGGTTAAAGATACAAAAAGCTTCTTTTTGTATCTTTAACCCATCTTCTTCAGTTTTTCTCAATTGCGAGTACCAGTGGCCCATATGCCCCAAATGGTGTCCCTCTACCAGCCATATCTACCTTAGCCATAATTGAAATTTATAAATTTGAAAATAATAAAGAATATTCCACTCAAATGAAACTTTTAAAAGAAAACATGTTACAAATAACAAATTTTAAAATTATTTGGATGAAATAACATACATAATTTAATCAAACCTTGACATATAATTAAATTAAAATACAACAGAAAAACAATAGCCATATAATAATATTATTATAATATATTTAACTATATATTTAGTTCATATTGTATGCATATATGAATAGATTAAATTGTTGTTATTTGGAATGATTATGGCTTAACTGTTTCTTTGTAGCTTCAGTTGAGAAATGTTTTCTATTATACTCAACTACTTGGTAGAGAAGTTGACATTGATTGTCATTTTTTGTTAAAACTTCATTAAAATCAGTGGCTTATTTAACTGCCCGTTCTGCACAATCATTAACCACTTTCATAGTACAAACTATCCTACAAGCAGACTTGTAGTCATCACGATTAGCCAAGGTTTTAAGGAGTCGATCTCAAAAATTCTTTTGGTAGATTGAGAGAGTCAAACAAATTTATTGAGTGTTGTATAACAAAGTTAGCTATAGAAAGTTTAGAGAATGTATAAATCTTGTTTGGAGCAATTCTTCTATTGTCACCTGGTAATGGAAATTTTACCACTGAATAATGGGAGAGCAGCTAGATCTTCACTGAAATACCATAACTGAAGTTTAATTTTATTTTTTGCAATTTTGCTGTCAACTTGACAACAGTTCTTGATTACTATTAAAAGAAGGAGATCAGTTTTTAGTGCTTCTGTTGTGAGAGGTGCTGAAAACCAGAAACATGCATACATTGTGGTTATGAAGAGACATATTCTTCTTAAAATCCCAATTTCTTTCTCTGTGATATTTAAATGACAACGAAAACCTCAAATTTTCAAACAGTATGTACCTTTAGCCATTCATCTTGCACAATGGTAAGCCCCAGGGCTGTAAATAGTTGTTGTATCATTATTTTCTTCTATAAGGAGAAGAGCTAGTCTTTTGAATTCTTTATAAACATCACGTTGTTGCCTTTCCTTTGAGTACTTTTTCAAATTTTTCACCACATCGGATTTTTGAGATGCAAGGCACTCTTTTTCAAACTTTGTAAGGCATCCAACTCAGCTTTTGTCACTTTCAAGTGGTTTAAACTTTGGTTTTTGTATTAGCTCCCATTGGGACTTCACTCTACCAAAAAATTTAATGTTTGGTCCTTTTGATACAAAAAACCCATCAAACACTGCATTGCACAGACTTCAAGAATATGATGTCGACAGGCTAAAAACAAAACTCTTTGATTCATTGACTTCTGTATGACGCTTATTGCCCCATTATGACTTCCTGTATTACTTGCAGTTGTGTCAAAGCAAAGACCTACAAGATTCTCCTCAATGTCAAGCCATTCATGAACTCAACTAGTTTTTGTCCCATTAGAGTGCCAGTACCAGCAGGTATCTCAAAGATCTGTAATAATTTCTTAATATCCAAGCCAGATACAACAAGTGGCAAACATTCATGTCTGGTTCTACCAACATTCGACAATATTTTACCATCAAAATGAGCAACTAGTGGAACCAAGGGTTGAAAATTTTTTCTTACTGCTATTGCAAGAGATTCATGGGATGTAGTTCAAGCTTCCATTAGAGTGGAATATGAAAATGTTAGTTTAGTTACATAAATACCGATTGCAGCTAGGGGTGACAACCATCATTGTGGTGGTGTGACAACCATCATTGCTTGTCGTTGTGTTTCTTTTGTTCAGCCTAATTCTGCATGAAAAAGTTGATTGTCAAGAATACAATGTTTGGATATTTTAATTGTGAGTTGACTAATGCCCATAGTAGAATGTTTTGAATTGTTTGGTCAAGTAAAAGCTTTTTGTGTTTTAATTGACATAACACAGCCAGAATTTTCATCCAAAGAGTAATCTGAGTTAATCCTTCAATGTATCTGTAGATATAACTTTACTTTCTTTATGTTGTTCAAAGTGCCTTTTTTCTTCAAGCTTGCGTTTTCTGTATTTTACGGCTGCTTTCTTATACATTAAGTCGTCTGATGTCGTTAACATCGTTCGGGCACCTCTCTGGTCTATCAGAAATTGTTTATCTTCATTTATCTTGATGAGACAATCCCATTCACCATGGGCAATATCAAAAAGTGTATTCATCCTAGCAGTGAATTTTTCTTGATAGCTATGTTGAGTAGCTGATTTTCTACTTCTGTGCTTAGACATTTGAACATGTTGCTTGTGAATACTCTTTAGTTTAGCTACTACATGAGGCTTTCCTACAGATGGAATATTAGCCTTAAGCCTGAAAATCATAACTTCATCTGCAACATTGTTGCAGGATATTGAAAGAGTTGACTTTTTGATAATAATTTCATAAAAAACTCAACTTAGGTCAACACCACTTTTTGGCAACTGACTTAGCCCATCTATTGTTGAAAGAATATGTCCAACTAGCCAAACATTTGTAGTTGAGCGTGTTGCTTTGTCTGATGCAGACATCTTCTTAAGTAATATTTTTATACTTTTTTACTATAATAGAAAAATTATAATAGAAATTTAATAAATATGAGGTGCTCAAAGTCAAATAATAAAAAAAAAAAGTCTTAGATGATTACACCCCCTATTTTCCCTACATTTTTCAATAATGAAATCAAAATATGCATTTAGAAGCGATTTTTGGTAAATAATGCTGAGAAGGTAAACCTAAATTTGCTTGTACTTTCCAGTCTTCTGTGAACTATCTATGTTATAACAACATAATACTTTATATTATTTCTTTTTAGATCAATTTATAGCAGTATTTTGTATGAAATAAAAATGGAATTACAAGATTAAGGTATTAGACAGATTTTGATCAATTTAGGGTTCCGAAACAGGGTTTAGGGGATCACTTCCCATTTTCAGTTTGCAAAAAAATTATAACTATATACTTTTTATATCAGACCTCACCAAATAAGAGATTGTGCGATTTAAAATTAAAAAAAAAATTTTTCCATATAAAAAATTAGATAATACATATTTTCCTTACATTTTTCAATAATGAAATCAAAATATGCATTTAGGAGCAATTTTTGGTAAATAATGCTGAGTGGGTAAATCGAAATTTGGTTGTACTTTCCAGTCTTCTGTGAACTATCTATGTTGTAACATTATAATGTTTTATATTATTTCTTTTTAGATCAATTTATAGCAGTATTTTGTATGAAATAAAGATAGAATTACAAAATGAAGTTTTAAGTCAAATTTTGGTCGATTTAGGGTTCCAAAATAACCACTTCCCATTATCAGTTTTCAAAAAAATTTTAACTGTATACTTTTTATAACAGACCTCACCAAATAAGAGGTTGTGCAATTAAAAATTAAAAAAAAATTTACTGTTCACAAACTTCTACACCGTCAAAACAACCCATTGTGACATCAAAGCAATCATGTGCTAAGTTTTTCTTCCATGTTTCGTTTTTAATAAATAGCAAGGACTTTCTGCAATATTTAATGACTCTAATGTTCTCTTCGCTAATACTTGTTTGTTTTTTTGCAAACAGTATTGCATTACTTAGTATTTCTGATGTAATAGTGGATTCGCTTGATGAAGTTTTCTGTTTTTTCTATCAGCTGCAGTTTATAACTGGTTTTGTCTGGTATTGGTATATTTTTTATTGAGTATTCTTTTTAATTCATTTATTGGCCAAAAGAAAAAATGAGGCAGCCAAATAAACTGAAAATTATTTATATACTACTGCATTTAAAACTTAAATTTTTTTTTTTCTATTTATAATAAAAAAGCAAAAGAAAAATTAAAATAATTTTTTGGCATTTTTTTTTTGGGCGCCTATACTGCTCCAGCGGTACTAAAACAGTTCTGGGTTTACATATATATATATATATATATATATATATATATATATATATATATATATATATATATATATATATATATATATATATATATATATATATATATATATATATATATATATATTTGGGTGCATCCAACGCCGCATGCATTCAAAAATTGAATTGAAATTAAAAATTGTCCCTATTTTTAAAACTTTTTATTGGTTCTCACAAGACACTGTTAAATTTTTTCAAAATTGAATGAGATTTAGGGGGGCCACCTCATGTCTGAAACTTGCAACGAGACCCTAAACAGAAGGAAAAAAAGTTTTTCAAATCTATGTCATGTTGGATCTCAAAAGAAGCAAAATTTTTAAAAATTATAAAAATTTTACACAAGAATTATTTTAAGTTTTATTGCATAAAAATTATTATTTTTTAACAAAAATTTAAAAAAAAAAATTTCTTTCATGGTTTTTGTCAAAAAATTTTTTCAAGGTATTTTTAACAAAAAATGATAATTAGTTTTGAAATTTTTATAGAGTTTTTTGCTTCTTTTGAAAGTATGGGGCATTGGATGCACCCTTTTATACTTTTATATATATATATATATATATATATATATATATATATATATATATATATATATATATATACACAATTTGTTGATATTTACATTAAAGGACTTTTATATTTCATTCCAACAATTACAAAGGGAACTGTTAAAACTGAAGCGCCTCGGATTAACGCTAACCTAAAAAATTTAACTAGAAAGAAAAGAACCCTCTGGAAAAAATGTTTAAAATGTATCAGAATACAAATCAGATAATAAAATGAAAAAAAAAATTAAGTACCAAATTAAAATATATGAAAAACCATCGCCTTAAACGTTAAAAAAAAACCAAAAGCAATTTATGCATATATAAACAAAAAATTAAAAGTTAAAGAAGGAATTAATGCATTAAATGTAAACAGCAAACTTGAAACAAACTATTTATCAATAGCGAATTTTTCCATAACTATTTTAGCTCTATTTTCACTAAGTAAATTAATAACAGTATACCATTCTTTAAAAATAGGACAAACATTATATGTGATGACTCTACATTTTCACCGGGCACAGTTTCTAAAATCCTGAAGTCACTAAATCTGAGTAAATGTACAGGAGTAGATGGAGTTCACTCATTAACTCTAAAGTGTTGCGCAGAATTGTTTTCACTTCCTTTATCACTTATTTCAATAAATCATATGACATTAGAATAATACCATCAATGTGGTTAAATGCTAATTTAACACCATTATTTAAAAGTGGAGATAAATCGGATCCATCAAGTTATCGACCAGTATCATTTACTTCAGTTATAATGTATCTTAAAAGCTACATATATGTTGCATTTAAAAAATAACAATCTTTCGACTAAGGAACAACATGGATTTTCTAATAAAAAAAACTGTTGTACAAACATCTATGGATCTAATAACTCAGGCAATGGAAGATAATTTACCAGGAAATATCAATTTCCTAGATATGAAAAAAGCTTTCGATTTCGTGTCTCACAAAAGATTGTGTTTTAAACTAAAAAGTTATGGATTTAACTATAAAGCAATTAGATGGTGCAAAAATTAAATTAATTAACTAATTAACATAACTAGATCATCTTCTAATATTGAAAAGATTTAAACAGATCTAAACAAATTAATGACATGTTCAAAATTATGGCTATTAAAATTTAATGCTAGAAAATGTAAATGCATGCATATAGGTAGCAAAAATACTAATTATATATACACAATGTATGATTCAGTGTTAAATAGAGTTGAACTACCAGAAACCAAAATTGAAAAAGATTTAGGAATTATGATTTCAATTTAATTAAAATGGTCAAGTTAATTATGTTTTTGGTAAAGCCTAATGTGTCTGATAAAAGCTAATAAAATGTTAGGAATAATAAAACATTCATTTAAAAACTTAGACATAAATGCGCCTAAACTGACCGTATCTAGACTATGCAAATTCAGTGTGGTATCTTTACTTAGAAAAAATAAATAAATAAAAGTTTCATGCCAAAAGGCAATCATCAGTCATGTAATACAAAACAAAAAACTTGTTAAAATATAAAGATAACAGTGGAGTGTGCTTCGTATTCAAAACAAAACAAAAAGTAAAAAGATAAGAAAAAAGAAAAATCTTATAGCGGCTGCCTAATCACCCATATCAAATTTTGAAAGAAGAAATTTGCACAGCATTGTTTTTATATTTTATTGATGTTAAAAGATTCTGTTTGGTTAGTGTATCTAAGTTTAAATGCGGTTTCACTAACTCCAAAATACACTTTTTCATTCTTCGGAGGGCCTGCATAAAGAGTAGTTTGATGCTCTATGTTACTTACAAGGCAATGTTGATTTAAGGGGGACTTGCTTTTAATAATGCAATTGCAATGTTTATTAGAATCTGGGGCGTTGTTTTTCATTACATGATGGTTATGAGAATTAACAAATGATTTGATGTTTGGCATACAACTGTAACTCACCATTAGAGTATTTCTATTAAAAATCTTGTGGTACTTATAGTCAACAGGGAAGTGCTTGTCTATTAAATCTAAAAAGAGTTTACCAGTTTTGGTATAAGCTGTTTGATATATAGGGGGATATTTGATATATTAAACCAAATTATATTGCGCTTATGATTTTTTGATAGAGTTTGGATGTTTTAGAATATAATTATATAGAGTTTTAGAATTTTTTTATAATTATAATAGAGTTTTAGAATATAATTAAGTTTAGATTTGTAAACTGACTTTTTTAATGCATCATGATACAAATGGGCTTTTGAAAAATAGTTTCATTAGATAAATTAGCAAATAACCTAATTCTAAAGAACAAGGAAGTTGCTTTAAAATGCTAGGAGGGTAATTGAAATCAACATGTATATGACTTATTTATATATATATATATATATATATATATATATATATATATATATATATATATATATATATATATATATATATATATATATATATATATATTTAATAATACATTTAAAAACATCTTAAGTTAGCCGGTGAATTGATTTAGCTACCTGATTGTATCACCGTAAATGAAACAATCAAGTAGCTAAATTTTCACACACAGATCATTATCTTAAACAACACTTTCATGAAATTTCTGTTTTGTCTGCCATGGTTTGATGAAACTTAGTCTTTCAGTTTGTTAATGAAGTTTTTGTTGTAGAGATTTTACCAAAAATCTAATATTTGCTTTAGTCTTTGTTAAAGCGTAAACTATGTATCAGCCAAGTCTAATAATCTGTTAATGATAGTTTGTGGTTATTGGAAGCTGGCTCTTTATAGCTTTTTCAGAATCATTAGCATATAGTTTGTAATGATGAATAATTACACCAGGCATTTTGTTGATGAATATGAGAAAAAGCAGTAGTCCAATGCGTAATGCATAATGCACACCTTCCTTAAAACTTTAATCCAGTCAGATTTCAAATTTCAAAATACAACTTGCATTTTTTTTATTGGACGCACACATTTTTGAAGAATTTAAGAGTAACAAATATGTCAAAGCAGGACACCATAACGTCAGTAATGAAATCAAAAATTGGCAATAGATTTACTATATTGGACTTATCAAATGTGAAAATCATTTTGGATTCTGATCATGAAGATTGTTAGTAATTGTGATTGAAATTGAGTGTTTTAATTATAAATGTGAAAAAGATAAAAAGAATCATTTGAAACAATTTTTTCACTTAAGCTTTCTTATTCAATTTAATTTTCTCTATAACTAAACAGCATTTTTTTTCTTTTCAAATAAGAAGTGCATGTTATTTATCTTAATGTAATGTTTAATTAAATTTTTTACTTTCTTTATTTACTATTTATATTTTTTATTATTATTTTATTATTATTTGTTATAGTTATTTTCTTTGTTTTTTCACATAATTTTATTATTAAAAGTTTGTTATTAAATTGTTATGAATTTTTTTTGTTTTGATGTTAACTTAAAAAAAAGTTAGTTACCCATTAGCTTTAACTAAGGTTACAATGTGTCTCGTTCAAAATGTTTTTGGTTTTCTTTTGGGGTTGAGATAAGGGGGTATTCACTGATTTTCTCTGAGATGTACAACTGCTAGAAATTTCTAGATCTTTGTAAAGAGGTGTGAGCCACATATTACATGTCATTTAAAATATTCAACAAAGATCAATTTATCAGCACTTATTTAAGAACATTGTAAAAATGTTGTAAAATAAATACAAGAAATTATATACAATATATATATATATATATATATATATATATATATATATATATATATATATATATATATATATATATATTTGTCATTATTATTGAGTGTCACCTACCTTTTAATTAATGATTATATATTAAACAACATTATATACTAAGACACATTTTTTATATACTTACTTTGTATTATTGTTATTATTTTTTTTTTAGTTTTAAAAATGGAATAGTACTCTTTTATGATATCATATAGTATATATTATATAATGTATATGAATAACATAAAGAAAACACAAAATGTAACTTGATAAAGTTTAAACTTGTACTTTTTTTTTGTTAGGGTAAGAAAAGTAATTCATGAAGTAATATCTTATGCATACTTTGATGATATTATCCTTGGAATGATCTTGATGAGCAGTGTTTTATTGGCTTTTGAAGATGTTACAGATCCAAAAGCAAAAATCAATGCTGTAAAATATATTCTGAATAACTTTAATAATTTTTATTTATGTATATGTATGTATATATATATATATATATATATATATATATATATATATATATGTATATATATATATATAGATATATATGTATATATATTTACATATATATATATATATATACATATATATATACATATATATACACATATATATATATATATACACTGGCGAGCAAAAAAAAGTGAACAGTACAATTTTTCAGTAAATTATGTATTATTAATCAATTAAAAATATAATACATAAAATATAACATATCGCTTATGTTAAATATATATACATACACATATATACGACTCATTTTGAAAAAAAAAATTTATATTTTGTGTGGCCACCACCATTTTTCATCACTTCATTTAATTGACGAGGCATCGACTCAATTAAATTTACTATCAAACGGTAAGGTATCGTAACCCAAACTTGTTTTATGGCTGCCCAAAGATCATCCAAAGATGAAATATTATTTTTATGGACCTCTTTATCCATATAGTCCCACAAATTTTCAATAGGATTAAGGTCTGGACTTTGGGCAGGCCAATTTTCAAAAAGGAAGATATTGTTATCCTTGAGCCATTTTTTAACTTGTTTAGACGTATGGCAAGGAGCATTGTCATGTTGAAATTTAATTTCATCCTCTTCTAATTCTTTCAGTGTGGGCAGCAAAGATTTTTGTAGAATACTAATGTATTCTTTGGAATTTATTCGTAATCCATCTTCCACTCTATGCAATCTGCCCACACCTTTGGCAGAAAAACAACCCCAAACCATAATTCCAAGATTACCGTTTACCGTTTGGTGAATACAATCTGGATTTAATTGTTCATTCTCACGTCTAATGCACATCTGTGGACGATCTAAATGCAAACTAAATTGTGATTCATCTGACCATAATATTTTTGTCCAGTCTGTGTTTTTATTATATTTTACCCAAGCTAACCTTGCCTTTTTATGGCGTGCTGTTAGAAGAGGTACTTTTTTACATGGGTGTATTTTGAACCCCTGATCTTTAAGACGCCTCGAAATTGTCCATCGGCTAACCTTTTTATCATCAGAACACGTAAAAGTTTCTGCGATATGCGTCATAGTGGTTTTTCGATTTTTTAAAACATTCAATTTTAACTTGTGACAATCTCTTTCCGTCATTTTTCTTGGTCTGCCAGAACCTTTTTTTCTAGCTGTTGTTTTATTGTTTTTCTGACGTGAAAGTATCTTGTGAACTCCACCAACACTAATGTTTACACCTTGAGCTTTCATAATTTGCCTTCTTGCTAACTTTTTTTTTAATTATTTTGTATGATTCAAATTTCTTCATTAATTTCAAATCATTAGCAGGTGCTTGGAAAGCAAATGGGCTAGAAAACCATGCAGACATGTACAGAAGAGTTGAAAACAGATTGAACTTCAACAGGGATTTCTCTTCTTTTATAGTAACCTTGAATTGCTTTCGGAACATGTACATTTTTATACAGTAGATGACCTTAGCCATCCACCATGCGTGGTGAAATGCACCTGGCACATTAAAATATTGTCCTCTAGAAGGGATATTGCCAAGAAACATTGTTGTCAGTTTCAAAAAATTCCCTATAATCATCTCGTAGGCTAACAGTTTGTAAACATTTTTTTGGGAAACTAACAGTAGCATCTTTGAGATCATTTAAATAAATATTGTTTGGACCACTGAACAAGTTTTCATCAAGACATTCAAATTCATTTTGATCACTATAGTTCCAGTTATCTTTGAACCGTTTGAATAACAAAATTTTGGTCCACTAGATGAGCCAAAAAGACACTTGAATACATCTGACACAATAATTTTAAGATTTTTCTCTAATAATTTTTTGATTAATGTACACGCTCCGGAATGACAGTTGGTGTTACTCAATGTAGTGTCAAAACACATTCCAACAGTTTCATTTTTTACTCCCCATTCTGTTAAACAGAAACTGTGGCATCCGCCATTGCTGCACTTATTCCGGTCACAAGTTTGGGAACTCCAAGCAACTTTTCCGTATTTTCTCCAAAATTGCTAAACAATCGACTTTTTCCGAAATCGAACTTGTAATGTCTGGTAGTAATTTGTTGTCCCAATGTACAACTAGCGGTATATCAGGATTAAATTCACTTTTTATATGGGCAGCTGCTTCTTTTCTGTTTTTAATTCTGGCTCTTCAAATAGTACTAAATGACAGGGATAAATCTTCAACATTATGTCCTAATCTCTTGGGAGTTGCAGCAATAGTAAAAGTTGCCTCTCAATCCGACATTTTTGTTCGGTCTGATGCAGCTGCAAGCTCCGGTGACATAATTGTTGTGGTTTTGGATTTCTTCGGCATTTTTCACTTTGGCATTTTTCTTTTAGGTTTGAAATTGTCATTTAATTCCCATTCATCCAATTCAGAGTTGATTTCAATATTGTCATTTTCCAAGTCTGGCAAACACATTGAAGGAGTTTTTTCAATACTTTCTTTTCATATCTTTGCTATTGTCTTCTCCTTTATAAATAATTTCTGATCAACTGCAAGCATGCATCCTTGTCTTCCTGCTCTTTGCATTCTTAGAAACTACTTGTCCTCTTCAATCATCATGATATTCATTGCGTTCTCATAAGCTATATCAAATAGCTCTTCTATTTTATTCATAAAGTGAGACTCACTTTATTTTTGAGTTTCAGTGAAACGCTTCTTGTTCTTTCTTAACTTATGGTAAGTGTCAACTATTTTTTCTGTCTTCTTTATAACATGGTGTTTGGCCTGGGCAGGTATTCTTGCCTTAGCCCAAAAGAACATAACTTTTCGTGCGACAGAAACAGCACTAACATGGAAAGTATATTTTCCTCGCACATGCTGGTGAAAAAATTGAGACAAAGCTTGTTTAGTTGAAGGCAATTTACTACCTAATAGTGATCACTTGTCGGAACAATCAACCACATCTCAGTTGCACTTCGTGTTAGTCTATTTTCCAAACTAATTTTTGCCTGACTTGTTTTTGGAGGATCTGCCATTTTCTACAAAAAAAACAGATTAGTGAAATTATTTTAATTTTATTGCAAAATATGTAGATAAGTGTATAACCACACTCTTGTATATAAATATGATGTTTATTGTTTAATACTCTAAGATATTGGTTATTTAACTGATTTAATACACTTTAAAATACAGAATAACGTTCAAGAATATTTCTATATATTTTATTCAAATCTTTTCAGGTTTTTCAATTATTTTCCCTGCTATCCCCTATTTTCACTCACTCTACCAGTCTACCATGTGCTGTTTTTTGTCTAAAATCGTGGAATAAATGTGTAAATTCAACATTTGCTAGAGTTTTTTGTACACTGCAGACACAAAAACAAGTATGAATATTAAATAGAAAAGAAAATTTGTACATACATTCAACAAAATACAACAATTTTAGTAGCTGAAGGCAAACTATAACAAAAGATACTAAATCAAAATTAATTTATATATTGCTTGATAAAGTTGTTAAAATACTGTGTTGTGTATGAATCTACAACAGCATGAAATTTTGAAATATTAAGAATTAAAACAAACCAAATTATGTAATGTTTCTTGTTTTCGATGTTTTTTTCAAAAATTTTGTGTTCACTTCATGCATCACCCTAATATATATATATATATATATATATATATATATATATATATATATATATATATATATATATATATATATATATACATTGTTTTAAAAAACAATGTTTTCAAAAAATATTTGCAGCATGCACCTTAATGTGTTCAGTTGTTATAAAATAACACTGGATTAAAAAGTTTTTTGAATTAAAAAATATATTTTTTGATGGCCTAAGAACTATGATCATTTAATATGTCCCTAATAATAATTAAAAAATTTTCACCAGTTATCAAAAAATAATTATTTTATAACAAACATAAAAAAAAAATTATAATAAAAAATCTCATAAAAATGCACTTTTTTAACTTTTAGTTAAAATGTTTTGCTGCGCAGTAAAATCTAAAACAAAATAAATTAAAAAATTACCATTATTTTTGAAATTTTATTATAATTTCACTTCATTTGAGACCCAACAAAACATATATATATATATATATATATATATATATATATATATATATATATATATATATATATATATATATATATATATATATATATATATATATATATATATATATGTATGTATGTATATATATATATATATATATATATATATATATATATATATATATATGTATATATATATATATATATATATATATATATATGTATATATATATATATATATATATCTAATATATATCTAAATTATATAATGTATATATATATAATCTCTAGTTTAAGTGGAGTCTTGGGTTTTTGTTTGTTTTTTAAAAAGTAATTCATTCTTAAATGCGACAAAATGGTATATTTTGCATCATTTTTATTAATAATAAAAAGTATGCCAAGGTATTAACCTCAAACAGGTATTTTAGGTAAATTAAACATATTGTGATAAAAAATAATAATAAGTTTGGAGAATTTAATATTTATTTTTAACATAAATAAAACAAATAACAATAATTTAAATATAAAACAATATTCTTAATACAAACATTAATAAACTATATAGTTTTAATTATTTTTCTTTGTAGCCTTATTTATATTCTATTGCTGGTTACTCTGAACTTTGTTAAATATTGATACATTAGTTTATAAAATTATCTTTTACACATACACAATCATTGTTAGTAATAAATACTAAAAAGTGTCATTTTTTACTCTGTATTATATAACAAATTACTTTTGAGATTATCCTAAGGCCTGTCTTCACTGCGTGTCCTCTTAATAAAGTCTTAAAATAACTTAATTTGGCATTCTACACAACCATTTACAATCGCAAATGTTTTTATACACTTTGAAAAGTAAAAGATAAGTGGATGGTAAAGGGTATGTTTTCAACTTCATTGCATTTGCCAAACATTTCCAGATTGAAGCAATATGAAATTACAAGTCGACGCTTTCAAGGAGCGCCAAATTTGACAGTTAATTAGAGATTTAATTTTGGATCCATCAAAGAATGATATTAAATTAGGTTCATAGCTTTCATTTGTAGTAGTAAAAAACTTTTGAATTACCAAAAATCTAACAACTATAAAAAACTTACAAACAAGCTTATAATTTTTAATTATAAAAATTATAAGCTTAAAAATTATAATTTTTAATTATAAAAATTAAAAGCATGTTTCTTGTAACACTTTTATAAAATCTTTGGTGCTTTCTCTTCAGATAAATCATGAGCATCAATGTACTTTGACAATCATTTAAATGATTTTCCTGATAATCATTTATCAGGACTAATTAATCATTAGTGCATCCGGATATCAGTAATAATAAAAACTTGTATTACCTGATTTTTTAAGGGAAATAATGGTAAAGGCTTGTCTCAATAATGATATTTTGGTATTGGATAAATAAAAATGTTTAAAAATTTTTTTCTGATTTTACTTAAAAAATATAATAACAATAAGATATTGCTTTTTTAACTTAATACTTGGCTTTTTAAAGTAAATTGATGCATGCAGGGCATTTAATGGGTTTTTATGGCTAAGCTAATGCCTGACTAAAATTATAAAACTCAAGACCAACTAAAATTATTCTTATTTATAATTTTATTTTTTCCAAAATTTCCTGACTATTGATTAGTTAACAAGTGTTAACTCAATATAAGATAAATGAGAAATATGTTATTTTAAACACAAATTTTTAACGCTAATTGAGACTCTCAATTATGTTTTTATTACTAACAATTGACATAACCACGTTTTATTGATAATAACTGTAATCACATTTTTTTTTTAAAAATGAATAGGGTTATATTACTTTAATATCCAGATACATGTTGCATAATATATTCAAAGAGTTTAGCACCAACACACAAGTTTATGAAAATTAGTGGTTTTCTATGAAGTAACCCTATGAAAAAGATTAATGCTAACATAACTTGAAGAAAATTTTTTTATGTCAAGAAATCCAGTTTGATGAAGACCAGAAAATATCGTAAAAAAATTTTAGACTATTTCCTCAAAATTTTTTCTACAACTCTCCAAAACTTCATTTTTAAAGTCAAATTTTTTAATTTTATTATTTATTTATATTGTGTTGTAGTTATGTTTAGATTTCAGAACACAAGGTTGAAACTGTATGAATGAAGAAACCATTTACTTGCAATGATATTGGAAAATGGAGTTTTTATGTAAACATAAAAAAACATTATATAACCAAATAAATATTAAGTTTATTTACCAATATTATTTCATCTCACATGAATCCAAGCTTAAGTATCATGATGTAGCATGCTTTTAAATTTCTTCATTTATATGTATATAAATAAACTTTTTGATGATCCTATTGATGGAGCAACAAGTTCTTGAAGTAAAAAATTAATTGTTTTTACTAATTTACATATATTATAAATATATATATTTTTTCTTTCTAGATTCTTACCTATATTGATTATGGTTTTTCAACAATATTTACGTTAGAAGCCATTTTAAAGGTAATTAAAAGCATTTATCTTTCTCCATAAATATTTTATTAAACAAGTTAAAATTCGCCAGAATAACAAAAGCAGCTGCTTGTTTATCTGAATTTATTTTATTTATTATTTAGTTTTGATTTTTGTCTGAAACAATTATAGAATATAATAAATTAGCAATGATATAATTAAATATATTAAAATATATAAAGAATGTACTATTATGCAGAATTAAAAATTAGAATATTGCTTAAGTAATGTTAAAAGTTTATTGGAAATTTGGTTACGTAGTACACGTCATATTGGTTGACAAAATCTTTTCCCTCTTTTTTCTATATTCACGGTGACCCAAAAAAAACAAAAAAAAAAACAATTTTACATAATATTTTTATTAGAGAAAATAAAGAGTTTTAAACAACAAATAATGACTTAATTTTTTTTTTAAATATTTTTTCAAGTTAAAACTAATGTTTTAACTTAAAAAAATGTTTTAAACAAAATAATAACTAGCAAAAACAATTAAACAAATGAGGATTAAAAGTGTGCTTTGTTTCGTCTACTTGAAGAGTTCAGAAAATTTTGTTTTGCACCAATTTTGAGTTGCTTTTTCACTATGCACTAAAGCAAAATTTGATTTCTGATTTTCATTTTTGAGTAAAAGTAGTAAATGTTAATCGTTAGATAAATATGCCTAATGGTCTTACTTTCTTGAAGAAAACTGTTAATTATTATTTTATTAAACCTACTTTTCATTATGTTGACCCAATGGCAATCAAAAAGTGATACCAAATGCAGACTAATACTTTGTTTATAGATCTTTTTTTTAATCGTTTACAATGAAGTTAATTGACTTATAAGTCAATCATGTAAATGTCTATTAAGTCTATTTACACAAAATATTAACCCGTTAAAAAAATAATTTAAGGTATTTTATGGTTAAAATAAATTATTCTTTTATTAAATTAGTCTTTTTAATCCTGGAACAAAATGCAGAAGTTACCTAATAGTTTGCATATAGCATAAAATATAACATAAAAATAATCTCTTCTTATCACTTTTAGTCTTGGAGTACATAAGTTCTTAATCACTATTACACATAAGGACTTTTTATCAAAGATAATATACCCTAAATGTCCGAATTTTTTTCACTCTTCTAGTTCATAAGCTATACACTTTTAGAAATTCTGGACTCTAAAAAGTATTTAAGTGTCCATAAAGGTCACTTTAGGGACACTTAACTAGTAAAGTGTCACAAATAAATGACTTTTAAAATTGGAGCTTTTTTTAGATCTTCTCATTTTTAGTTTTATTCAAATATAATTTTTAGTTTTATTCAAATATAATTTTAATTTAAAATAATATTAACAGCTTTAAAACAATAATTGTATTCGAGATAAAATACAATTATTATACAGACAGTAACTAAGTTATTTTTAGAAAAAGTTTATAATCAAAATGTAATTGTTTTTCAGGTTATAATCATAGTATATAGTAATATTTACAAATAAGTCAAACCATTTATAACAAGAGTTAAATGGCTAGTATTAGGCATAACAATCCTCCTTATTTTATATTTCTTGTATTTTTATATTATTGGTAATAATAATATACAAATTATAACCATTTATTTGAAAGACATTTTTTCAGCCTAAAAACATAAAAAGAAAATCTTCTGCTCTTTTAATCAAGTGAGATATCATCAGCCGAGAATCAAGAGGCCATTTTTTGTGTTTCCGAGAAAATCAAGTTTTAAAATTTAATTTGTAAAGACTTTCTGCCAGAATGTCAGACTAATTTTTAAAATTTTTTTAAAAGTTGCATCATTGTTGAGACTAGATTTATTGGATGCATACTCCATTGGTTGTTGAATATTTATTGATAATAAACAGAAAAAACACAAAATGTGGACAAAATGTTCTTTTGGTTGACTACTTATAAAAATTAGGACTAAGAGTTTAATTAAAATTATTTATTTATATATTTTTATGCATTTGATATTAAAAACATGCAAAAAAATCTAAAAGAGTTTGCTTTTAGATTTTTTTTTTTTTTATTCAACAAAGTTTAAAATAAAAAATCTAAAAGAATAAAAGTATAATGCTATAAATGTTGCCTTTACAATAATTATATTTTATTTATAAATCTTGTTTAAAAATAGTATAGTTACTTTAGTCAAGTTTATGACCCCATTGCAGGCCTTGTTAAGAAGCGCTACGCAGCTCGCATTTTGCTTGCGAAAAGGCGATTTGCCTACGCGTTCAGCAGTTTTGCGCTACGCAAAAACTTATATCTTTTAGAATATTTAAATTATCTTTTGATTGTCGTTAACGTGACGTTTATTCAGAAGAAATAAAGTCGTAAGTATTTAACCGCAATTGTAAACTAATAGATTTTTTGTTTAAGAAACAGTTTGTTAAATAATTTTTTTGTTGTTGTTAAAAATTAGTTAAAAAAATTAGGTGTTTTAAGTTTTATCTTAAGGAATTAAATATATAAATTTCTTTTAAATATAAAATTTATTTTTAGTCATAATAGTTTAAAAAATGCACGATTTATTTTGATGTAAATATTTTATTAATAAGATATTTTGTTTATTGTTAATTCAATAAGGTAAAGTTTTAATGACGTTTGTTTAATTTATAAAAATAAATTATGATCATGAATATGTTATCGGTAACTGATAAACAAAAAAAAAAACTCTTTCTTGTTTAAAAACATTAAAATGAGTTCATATATTAAATAAGAAAAAATTTATTAACAGTTAATAAAATAACCAAAAACCAAAATCATAAGAAAATAAACATAAAAATCATAAGAAAATAAACAAACATTATTTTACGTTTCATGAAAAAAATATTTTTTTCAAAGTAAAATTTAGTTCATATTTGAAAAAAATAATAAAAATAATTTTTTATATAAGAACTTAGATTTTATTTGTAACTTTTGTTATAGTGAGAAAAAAACAAACTGTTTGTATGATTTTTAACACGTTAATAAAATAACCTTAATTAAAATGCGGTACTTGAAAAGACGCGAGTGACGAAATATAACTTCTAACGATGCAAAATATATATGATGAGTTGAGTAACTTAGAAATGCGTTACGCGTTTTCGCTACGCAATGAAATCTCGTAACAAGGCCTGCCATTGAATTTTAGTATATAATCCTTGTTGAGTCATTTGAGCAGACTTTGTTTTATAACATTGTTTCACAAAGTTCCGTTTATTGACAAGTATAAAATGTCTAATTTCAATGGGCCATAAACTTCAACTCAAGCAGAGTTCGCCAAGAACCTAATTTTTCAAAGTTTTATTTCGTTAAATAAAAAAGTATGGTTACTTTATTGATTTAAATTATTAACCAACTATTAATTAGGAAAAAAAATGATTTAACTATTAACTATTTTTATATTTAGAATTAAATCATAGAATGCTCTGGTTCAAATTTGCATTTAGAATATTGAGATAATGTTGTTTTTTTTAATTCAGATAATAAACTATGGTCTAATCCTACATCCTGGTGCATTTTTTCGTGATGCTTGGAATTGTGTTGATATGTTTGTTGTGACTTGTTCTATTACCTCTATTGTTTTAAGGTAAGATTAATGTATATATAAAAAACATCAATAACAATAATAATTAATCGAGTAATTTTTTGATTAAATTTACTACAATTCTTCGATGCTAATTTAAGATTAGAAATACCAAGAAACTTATTAATTTATCCTGATGAATGCAGCAATTCTATTATGATGGGAAGTCATAGTTTTAAGATTTGTATATGGAATTGATAAATATTTAGCAAGTTCTACACTTTCTGATTTTTTTCCTTATAGATTTACAGCTTTCACTTCAAATATGAGAATTGTTGTTTAAGGTAATACAAAACTGGGCAGATTGTTTCTAAAAATAGTAACAACACCAATATTGCATTGTGTTTACAGAATGCCGAGGTTGGTAACTAGCATAAAAAGCATCAATGATACAACTACTGAGTTTTATTTTAAAGAGATTATGAATAAAAACTTTAAAAACATAACTATATAAATAGATAGTCTAAAAAAAATTATTTATAAATTATGCGTTGTGTTTGAACAAAAGTGGTCATTGAGTAAAATTTACTTTTGACTGGGTTCATATTTGACAAAGATTTTTTACATGATTTTGAAAAGAACACAAAAAGCTAGTCTTTTAAATGATTGTTTATATCAAAAATACTATTCTGGTTGCTTTAAGTAGTCGACTAAACTAAATTTACTTTTATTTTTCTCTTATATTTCCATATCTATTATTTCTATATTAGCACTAAAACGCAGTGAGTGTTCAATAAAAATTTATCCTAAATCAAGGCCTAACATTCATCATCCAAGGCAGAAAACAATGTAACACAGGTTTGTATTTACACCAGCCACCAGATAAACAAGAGGTGCAAAGATAGTAAAATAAAGCTATTCTGCTAATCCCTAAAGTCTTTGTTTAAGAAGCGTTCTACAAGGCTTGCTAGCTGCAGTTAACATCTGCCCAAGATGAGTATTTTTTTTCAAAATGTTATCTCTAGCCTTTACTCTGCCAAAAGCCCTGAGGCAGGGGAGTTTTAAGTCATAGTTTATTTCTCATAGCCTTTGCCTAAAAAAGAAAACCCTACAATTTTTACAATGTCACCTGTGGCATTCCTACCATAACTGCCGCAAACCATAACACTACCCCTACCTAGTAAGTTTTTTTATACTGTACATTTATTACACACGATTCTGTACGTAAAGTTACATATGTGGATTTTTTTACAATTGCCTATAACATATATGAATAATAATTATGGAATATAATTGCGTGTATAACATATATGAAAAATAATTATGCAATATAGTTGCGCTTATAACATATATGAATAATAATATGAGGCAATTTAATTGCACTTATTTATAGAGTAATCCGCTTGAAAAAGTTCAGCTGCAGTTAATATAAAAAATATGTGAGGCAATTTTTTTTTCATTCATACTTATACCGTCGATAGCTAAAAACTTTATTTTTTTTTTCTTATATTATACAGATATTATATACTTACAGATGTTTGTTTGAAATGCTATACAAATGGAATTTTTATATTTGTGTAGTTTTAAGCAACATACTGTTATTACATATATATATTTGTATATATTTGTTTATTTAGTTATTACATATATATTATATATATATGTAAATTTCTTATACTTCCTTATAAAAATCTGCTAAAAGATTTAAATTATCTTTTAATGGCTGTCCTCAGTTCTGTGTCAAAACGCATGATTGGGCACTACTAACACTATTAATTTCAACATTTTTAATAGTTATAATATATAATAGATATAATAGTTTTAGTATTATATTAAGTATATAGTATAAATATATAGTGTGAAGTGTAAAGTGTATAAGTGTAATAGATATAATAATTTTAGTGTAATATTAAGTGATATATAGTAACACTGTATAACAGGTTTTATATTTTAGAAAAATTCATGAAAGCCAATATTTTTTTAATACTAATTTGACAGTGCTGATTTCATATCTTAAGTCAGTTTATGTCCATTACCCACCGCTTTTTTGAAAAACTGCGATTTCTTTTTTAAGGCAGGTCATATGGATTGTATTGTTATTTTGTGTATATACAATTTATTCACGTAACTGCTTGTTTTACGCATTGTCTTATGTACTTTTCCTTTTAGATAGTATAACAAATTTTTAGGAATTTTATTTTGCTACCTAATCATTATTGCATTATTATGGTTTATAATTATTATATATGTGGTGAATATACATTGAAGAAGTATCAACAAGCCCTAGCAAACAAACAAAGTTCTGCAAGCTGTACTTTGACTGTGCTGTTGGCATTAGCACAAGACATGGGAACCACATATTTGCTGTGTGAGATGTTTATCAGAGCTGTATACTTTGTTTAAAAATAGATGTGGACTTCCTTTTGCAATACTGATAGTATAGCAAAAGCAACATGATCATGTATCTGTCTGCTGTTTCTATGCCTATTTCAATGGAAGAAAGCAATGAGAAAAACAAGATTAAATATCTTTTTTCTCCCATCATAATATTAGCTGTTTGATCAGTTCCATAGTCATGGGTAATGTAATAAATGAGCACAGAGAGCAGTTTCTTCAAGACAATCCTGCAATGCTAGCAGTCATTTTCTGGATGTTGCAACACATTGCCTTTGACATGCCATACATGCAGAAATCTTACATCAAATTTTTTAGTTTAATTTTAAAAAAATTTTAGTGCTCTTAGAGACAGTTTGAAAGAACTGAGTAATTGTTTATTATAGTTTATTGAATACTGTGAAGTTTACTACAGTAGATTATATATTTTCAAAGCTCAAGGTTTTCAAATAAACAACCTTTAAATTTAAAATCTGCATTTAAGTTAGTATCAAACAGATATTAGGCCAGGTGAATAAAAAGGAACAATTGCTTTTACTCAGTAATTGGTCAGCTTTACGTGAATAAAAACTTTCGCAAATTTGCTCAAATTTTTTATTCACGTAAAGTTAACCAATTTACTCAGTAATTGCTCAGCTTTACGCGAATAAAAACTGAAGCAAAATTGCTGAATTTTTTATTCACGTAAAGCTGACCAATTACTGAGTAAAACCAATAGCTCATTTTTATTCACCCAACCTAATATCTGTTTAATACTAACTTAAATGCAGATTTTAAATATAAAGGTTGCAATACAATGTTATTGTGCCATAAAAAAAGTATAAAAGTTATTAGTATTATTATTTAGTGCAAACCAAAAATCAGGAAAACCAGTTATGGTTAAATCAAACATTGTTAAAGTTCTGCGTATTTTACGAGTATTACGACCATTGAAAGTAATAAATAAAGTTCCAAAACTAAAAGTAAGTTTTTTAATTTTAATTTTTATCATTTATAACTAACCACTATCTAAATAGATCTTAAAATTTATAGATCTATTATTAAAAGAAAATCTATTATTTTTAATAATAATAGCTCTATTATTATTAAAAATAATAGAGCTATTATTATTAAAAATAATAGAGCTATTATTATTAAAAATAATAGAGCTATTATTATTAAAAATAATAGAGCTATTATTATTAAAAATAATAGAGCTATTATTATTAAAAATAATAGAGGTATTATTATTAAAAATAATAGAGCTATTATTATTAAAAATAATAGAGGTATTATTATTAAAAATAATAGAGGTATTATTATTAAAAATAATAGAGCTATTTACTTCGATTTAGTTATGCTCTTATTTGTTGATGCAGTTTTTTGTATCGCTGTTATTATGGTCTCAAAATTACATTTAATTCGGACCGTAGAGAAAACTCTACTTTTTGAAGTTTTGATTTTGCTATGGTCTCAAACTTACTTTGATTTAGACCATAGAGAAAACTTTACCTCTAAACAATATTTTTCCTGCTTTTTAAATCATTTTTAAACCATGCCTTATATCATTGTAATATTACCCAAAAAAAATTTTATTAACCACCCATTTGGCTAAAATTTATCTAGTCTTATTACAGTATTTATTTTGTCTTAATACAGTATTTTTAATATATTATTTATCCGCTGGTTTGCATATTACTACTATTATCAAGGAATTTTTTAGCTATATTATCTTATATTCTTTGCTCAGCTTTGTTTTAATTTAATATGCACAGTTTTTATCTTTTATTATTATTCAGAAAGTTTCTTATATCCTTTACTACAGGTTTAAATCTTTACATTTTTGCAGAGAAAATTTTTTTTTTTTTTTTATTCTATTCTTCTATTATCTATTACTTGATTTTTGGTGATGACTTTAAGTTGCGTGGGTTGTTCATTTTCTTACACTTTAAATTGGTTAACAAAATTATATCATCAAAATCATATCATATCATCAAAAAATATTAGTGTTTTACAAATTTGGGTATGGTTGGGTTTTTGCTATTTGTAGTGTTTCCATTTTTACTGCAATATGGAAAAGACATAAGTTGTGGGGTAAAGCATAAGTGGTGATGGCGTTTGTCTGATCGGATAAACTAGTTATAAGTGCTGATCCTCATCGAAACATCAGTAATAATAAACGCGACTCTAAGGAGATGTTTATTACTTTATCACTACACAAATTATGTTTTACACATCAGCATTAATGTTTTTCCATTCCGAGGCCTTACATTTGTGTATGCATATTTTTTTAATTTTGTAATCAATTTTTTGTTCTATTAGTTTTTGTTTGGTGATATATTTTTTGTATATCTTCGTTCATATTAGTGTTTATAAAACAATTTATTGTTTATTATTATTGTTAGTACTGTTTAGATGCATTGTCTGTCTTATTTATTTTTAAATATTTCTCTATTATTCTTTATTTTTGTTTTGACAACTGTCAAAATATGCTTTGTTCGGACAATAATTCTCCTTTATTCTAATGCACTTCATTCCTTCCCTAAGGCATTCACTGCTTGTTTGTGACCATTTGGCGAATTTTATATGCCAAAGTTTTTAAATATTATTATTAAAAATAATAGAGCTATTATTATTATTAATGATAGTAGTGATATTTTTATTATACTTAAAAAAAAGATATTTTCTTTTGATTTTTTCTTTTTATATTTTCTTTTATTGATCTTTTTTAATGTATTTTATTTTTAATTGATTAAATTTGTGTAAGACAAATAAAGTCTTGCACAAATATAATTAGTTTGATAAATGAATAACCGTTCAGATGGATAACAGTATTAGGATTAAAACAAGTCTTTAAACAGCTTTTAGTTTATTTTTTACTCTAATAAACATTTCTTATTGAAGATCCTTATAAAGCTTGGTGCTTGCAGAAATTTTTATTGTATGCCGCACAACTGAAGAAATTACTCAATTTTGTCACTTTTTTGTATCAGTTATATGGTGCCTGGTGACAAACTGCAGACACTCCAATATATATTTGGTTGACAAACCACAGACACCCTAATATTTGAGCAGCCATAGCACAGTGGCTAGTGCGCTTAATAAAGCATAAAACTTACTATTTCTAAATGTGAGTTTTGCCAATTTTTTTTTTAAAAACAAAACAAAGATGTCTAACAGTGTGTGTGTGTGTATACATATATATTGGGTTGGCGAATAAGTTCGTTCGGTTTTTTTCAAAGAGAATTATTTAAAGGAATTGCTTGTTGTTGACAAAATGTTTGATTCATTAGACAGTGTCTTTTCTGCTCTACAGAACTGTGTTATTTTTTTTTTGAATATTTTTAGTTTTTCCTATTTTCCTTAGAAATGGAATACCCAGGTGGCAAAAATCAGTATTTTCAACACCTACTTTTCTATGCTTTTCATCGCGGTCGAAAAGCAGCTGAAGCTGCTCGTGACATATGCAACATGTATGGAGGTGTCATAGGTGAGCGCGTAGCACAGAAATGGCTTGCAAAGTTAAAAAATGGTGACTTTGACCTTGAAGACTTACCTCGCAGCGAACAACCCATAGAGTTCAATGAGGAGCATCTTAAGGCACTTTTGAAGGAAGATGGTTGCCAAACAAGTTGTGAATTGGCTGAAAAAATGAACTGTGGTCATAATACAATCCTTAATCATCTTCACTCAATGGGATTTGCCAAAAAGCTCAGAGTCTGGGTGCCTCACAAGCTTAACGAAGTCAACAAAGAAAATTGTCTTCAAATCTCTGCTCAACACCTTGCGCACCATCAAGCAACACGCAGCCATAAACAGCGCTTTTTGTACCGAATTGTCACGGGAGATAAGAAATAGTGCCTGTGAAAATATGAAACAAAGAAAGGAGTGGGAAAGCATGATACACTGGAAAATGCTTGAAAGGAACGCAACGGTCAACAAGGAGCTTTACATTGCCCAACTACGCCACGTAAATGAGGCTATGCAACTGAAAAGACCTGACCGACAAGGCAAAGTCATCTTGCTCCATGACAACGCCAGACCCCATGTTGCACAAGTTGTCAAAACCGCTCTACAAGAGTTCAAATAGGAGGTTTTTCAACATCCACCGTACTCTCCGGACCTTGCGCCAACAGATTATTACCTTTTTCCCTCCTTGTCAAATCAAATGAGAGGTGTTAACTTCAAAAATGAAGAGGACCTCAAAAACTGGCTCAGCAACTTCTTCAACACCAAATGGGGCAATGTTTGGTGAAGCAGCATCAGCAAATTGGTTGAGAGGTGGGAAGAGGTTTTAGACAGTAACTGCGAATACATAATTTATTAATTTATTGTTATAATTATTATTTTTTGTTTAAAGAAAGCTCTTTGAAAAAAGCCAAACAAACTTATTCCCCAACCCAATATATATGTACATATATATAGATATATATATATATATATATATATATATATATATATATATATATATATATATATATATATATATATATACACACACATATATATATACACACATATCTATATATATATATATATATATATATACATATATGTATATATATATATATATATATATATATATATATATATATATATATATATATATAATAAAACAGAGTTGTCTGTCCATCTTTCCTACCTTTAGGCTAGGGCGCTTATAACAACAGTCTGCAAATTTAAACTGCAAGCGCGTTAGAACTTTTCCAAAGTTTCTAGAACTTCTCTAAGTTACTAGAACTTTTCCAAAGTTTCTAGAACTTTTCCAAAGTTTCTAGAACTTTTCAAACTATTAAACTTTTGGCCCTTAGAACTTTCTAGAAACCAAAAGATATATATAAGCGTCTTCAGATGTTAATCGATTTGGTATTCTCTGCAAAGATTTCTATATTTTTGCTAAGCTAATACATAATGGCTAAGAATTATATTTATTCGTCAACTTTGGAAAGCAAAGATGGTTATCTGAACAGCATAGACAACGACTTGCACTAGAACGCAAACAACATTGACAATGGGTTAGGGTTAACGCTAGGAGCTACATGAAAATATTTGACTTCGCCATGAAAATATGATCACATACTATTTATTGCCTAGCCGTACATCTACCAGAATTTCAAACTGTTTCCAACCAGGTAACAAAGCCAGTGCAATTAAAAGAGTTAACACAAAAAACACAACTCTAATGGCATGGTTCCAATTAAATGAGCACTCAAAAAACTGTTTTAATGTCCAACAAAGCACCACCATCGATTCACAACAGTTTTTGTACTACAAAATACCAGAGCATTTTCTTTTCAATAGAACATCGATGGAATGGACACCACGAACAAAAGAAATTAGAAGTATGTATACGATGAGTCCAAGAGAAGAAGAGCACTACTACCTACAGTCATGCTACTATACACTCAGGGAGCTACATCATTTGAGGATTTATGAACAATCAATGGAATAACCTATCCAAGGTTTAAAGATGCAGAACAGGCAGCTAGACACCTGAAAGATGACAATGAATATCGCCACAGTTTACAAAAAGCATCTTTCCTTCAAATGCCATCAGAAATGCAACTGTTATTTGCTTACATAATTTGTTTTGGCAAAACTAATGATGCCTCAGCGCTTTGGAAAGAATTCAAGACTGCCATGTCAGACGATTACAGACACTGAATGGTGTCCGAACAAAAAAGCTAAGCATACGCATATGCTGATATTGGATGAATTGTCTTCGATTGTGGACAAGATATCACCACCATTATACCAGTGCTAAAATATCCTTTGCCAATGCCTTATGAAACCACAATAAAAATTGAAAAAATGTAAGCTAAAAGCTGCTAAACTGTACTCAAATAAAGAACAAAAAGCAGCTGCAGATGCTGTTCTTGCATGCATTAATGGTGACGAATGATGCTTCTTCATTGATGGGCCAGGCAGTTTGGCCAAGACATACCTATACACAACCATTACCTACATTTTCACTGGACAAATCAAAAAGATTCTAACCATTTCATGGTCAGGTATGGTGCTACTTAGCTGCCACTTTGACTAACAGTGCATTCTGCATTCAACTTGCCAGTGCCTCTAACGGCAGCTAATTACACGTCACTGCTCAAAAGCCAAGGTAAACAAGCCAATTTTCTCCGGCAAATTGATGCAATTATCTGGGACGAGGTGTCAATGGTGCCTCAACTTGGAATAGAGGCAGTGAATACTTTGTTACGTGACATTATGAAAACTGAAATACCATTTGGAGGCAAAATTGTCGTTCTTGATGGCAACTTTCAACAAGAGTCCCCTGTAGCTCCAAAAGCATTCAAGGAATCAATCGTGGAGTCGTCAATCAAGCGACCATCTTTATAGTGTCATTTTAAAACCTCACATTAACACAAAACATGCGAGCCCACTCCAACGCATCTGGATTTGCTTAAATTCTACTGCAAATTGGCAATGGCAAAATAGAACATATTGATCAGGGAAAAATAGAATTACCACATCAGTGCTTTAGCCACAATCACATTAATGACGTCTTTGGAGAAAGTATATTACCCGAAGAGATAGATACATTATCAGAAACAGTCATTCTAACTTCTAAAAACGTTGATCTCTCTAGTGATAAACAACAAGATTTTAAGGAGATTACCTGGAGTGGAAAAAAATTACAAAAGTATCGACAAAGCTGAATGTGAGGAAAATGTCAACAGAAAGCATTTTTTGCTGGAATTCCTCAACAGCATTACTCCACCTGGATATCAGTTGCATGAAATAAAATTAAAGGTTGGCGCAATTATAATGATATTGAGGAATCATGAGTTCATAAATGGACTTTGCAATGGAACAAGACTTACCATTGAAAGCATCTAATCGGCTTGAAAAGCATCTAATTGGCTGCAGAATTACAACTGGCAGCTACAAAGCCAGATTTGTTTTAGTCCCACAGATTGCAATATGCCTGAACGACCAGACACTACCGTTTCATCTGCATCGTTATCAGTTTCCAGTTCAACTATCATTTGTGATGACGATCAACAAAAGTCAGGGTCAGTGATGATCAACAGGGTCAATGGTGATCAACAAAAGTCAGCAAATGTTCAAGAAAGTTGGATTATATCTGCCAAAACCAGTCTTCGGGCATGGGCAATTAAATGTCACTTTATCATAAGTGCAATGCATAAATGACATAGAAATTTATTTACCAGATAACCAAACACAAACCTGTAACATACTTCATAAGGAACTTTTATAATGATCAATAACTAAGTTGCTTATATTTTCTTTGTAAAAATTAAAATGCGTTTTTTGTAAATATTTTTCAATGTTAGATACTATTTTATTTACAAAATAAATTTATAAAAACGAAAGTGTGAGCAGAGTTATTATATATTGAAAGATAGTATAAGCATGTAGTTTGTACACAGAGCAAAAAACCCAGAAAGTTTTACTTTAAAATTATTTTACTCAAATAATTTTTAAAACAAATACAAGTTTTATGCGGGCCAAAGGGGCGCATCAAAATTTGTATATATATATTTAAAAATTTAAAATGGGTTCTACAAAATAGAGGGCTCAATGTTCTTAAAAGAACAGAGCATTGGGCATTGGAATTTTTTTTTTTTTTCCAATTTTTTTTTGTGTTTTCCTGAATCATACAATTTACAGTTAGGTGTTCTGTTTTCTGAAAATATTTTTCTTGACCAAGAAAATGCAATACTCTGAAAATGATGACAAAGATGAATGAATAGGAATTACTT
Organism: Hydra vulgaris; assembly: GCF_038396675.1. NCBI lineage: Eukaryota > Metazoa > Cnidaria > Hydrozoa > Anthoathecata > Hydridae > Hydra > Hydra vulgaris. Next base: position 24,839,607 of record NC_088925.1, read on the forward strand.
TTACTTGCACCATACTGTCCAGATTTGGGCCCTTGCAACTATCATTTCTATTTTGAACTTAAAAAGAACTAAGTGGCAACAGATTTGCCATCGAATATGTTTAAAGTTGTTATTGAATTCAAATTTTTTTATTTAAAAGAAAAATTAAATTCTTCTACATAAACAGCGCCAAAATGTAAGAATAGCATCAGAATCATTGTTTTGCCACCAAAGGCAAATATTAACAATAAAGTTTAAGTTAGGAACATTTTGATCCATATTTTACATTTATAAAAAAAAGCTAAAAACTTTCATAACTGTTTCTAGAAGGCTTTATATGGTTAGCTTTACACTTTACTTTTTTTCAATCAGACAGTCTAAAAAAAGAAATTACAGAGAAAAATAACGTTGTTTTTATTTGATCCAATTGTGTTTTGCATTGTTAAAAATACATTTTAGTCAGAATTGAAATCATTAATTCTGATGTATTTCCGCTCTCCAGGTTTTTATGACTGGGAAAAATCTTCAGAATCATTAGAAGGGTTAAAATGTTTTTACTGTATGTTATAAAATACAAACAGATTGAAGTGTTTATTGATTTATCAAAAACAGTTGATTCTATAAATTATGAAGTTCTTTAACAAACTTTATGAAATATAGACAGTTTTTTAAATTGGCTATATAAATAAGCTATTTAGATATTGTTAGATAACTTGTTTATGCTGATGTAGTAACTCCATTATATTTGCTTGATATTGCCTGTAGATATTTAGGAAAATGTTATTAAGGTGTCTTCTTAATAAATGTAATGACTATTTGTATACAGATGACACAAACTCATTTTTATTTTAAAGCAATATAACATTGCTATTAAAAAGCATATATAATGGACTAGAAAAAATTTCAGATTTAACTTAATAAATTAATATTAGTCCTTTAAATTAATTTTAAAAAAAGAGTTTTTTGCACCCTCATCAAAAATCTTCTGCCAAATGACATCATTTTTCATTTACAACCAACTTTTAAAGTACATTTAACAATGTCTTGGAATAGGAAAAAATTACATCTGAAGTTTGAGCAGTAAAAAATCAAGGAGCATATAAATATTATACAAAAAAATAAATAAATACTATACAAAAAATTTTTTTTTGCAAACCCTTGTATTTCTTTTAGATAAGCTTTTTTTATAGTCTTTTTTTATATTTTTATAAAATTGTTTTGAAAAAAACTATAATATTTAAGAGTTTATTTTTTTTAAAACAAATTTTGAAAATATATTTTTTCAATAGGAGATAAAAAATTTCTTTTTATGCTTTTAATTAACCACTAAAGTAGTAAAGTTTAAGCTTCAATTAAATTTAATTATTTTCAAATTTTTATATATAAAGTTTAAAATATTTATTACTTTTTGTCTGCTTTTTTTACATTCTTTTTTTTTTTAAATTGATACTTTTAAAAGTTAAAAAAAAGACTAAACAAAAAATAAAACAACCAGAAAATTTTATAGTTGGACACAATTGTCTTTTTATTATTTTTTATGCAGATGGATCTATGCATCTAGATGTATCAACGAGTAGTAGGAAAAAAATCACTTCCTTTAAAAAAAGTCCTTAAATATATTTTTCAATATTATTCATTTTATTTATTATATTACAGATTTATATTTTTTTTATATACATATTTATTTCAATATTTTTTGAATATTGAAGTTTAAAAAGTTATTTAATTATTTTATAGCATTATTTATGATTCAATGAGACAAAAAATTTTTAGGAAAATATTTTAATAATTTTTTGAAAAAATAGTTAACAAGAGAATAAAATTTAAAGCAAGCAATTAAGTCAACAAAATCAGTTTAAATTATTTGTTCAAATGGTTTTGTTTCATATAACAGTTTTTTCTAATTTTAGGCTGTGTTTATATGTATGATCTTTTCATTGAAAAATGTTGTCATGGTCCTTATAATAACAGCTCAACTTTTGCTGATTTTTTCTATTATGGGTGTACAATTGTTTAATGTAAGGATATTATTTAACTTTGTTCTTATATTTCACTTTTATTAGATTTATTTATTAAATAAAAAGTTAATTACAAATATGTAAAATTATAAATATATAAATAAATATAATATATAATAGAGTTTTCTCTACATTTAAACTATTGTTTTTAAAAGTATAAATATTTTTTTAAAAACATCTTGTGATATTGCACTGATAATTTTTTTAAACACAATTTTATAGTTTGTTTAATAATAACCTTTTCAAAACCTTTTTGCATAATTTAGGGACTCTATTGGTATTGTACTGATGAATCAAAAGATAAGAATGAATGCTAGTAAGATTTTTTATTTCTATTTTATGGCAATTTTTTTATTTATAATAAATGTATAAAAAGACATTTTATAACTTGGAAAGAAATAAACAAATGGTTGAATGAAACATATAATATATTTGTTTCTTTGTTTGTTAATAAAACTAATTTGATTATTTCATTTTTTTTAAATTTTGTTTATAAAAATTTTAAAGTTTCCAATTTTAAAATAATAAAAGGCTATATCATAAATCTGCTCAAGAACATAGACTTACTAACCTACGCCATTTCTCATAAGCTTCCTATAGACATGTTCTTTCTTGATTTTGCCAAACTTTTTGACAAAATCCCTCACAGAAGACTATTGCAAAAACTTGAATCACCTGTAAAACAAAAACTGAATCAAAGGTAAAGTTCTTAACTGGATTAATACTTTTCTTTCAAGATCACAATGTGCTTTTCTCAGTAATACCTCATCCAACTGGTTATAAGTTACCAGTATCACTCTACAAGGTTCAGTACTAGGTCCTACGCTGTTTATAATCAATGACCCAAACATGTCAGTAGTCAAAGCATCTGTAAAATGTATGCAGATGACTCTCATATTTTGAGCAAAACTGCTGAAGACAAATCTCAAATGCAATCTGGTATTAATAACATTGTCACATGGGCTCAAATCTTGTTGATGGACTTAATGTCAAGAAATGCAAGGATATGCACATCAACAAATACAACATTTTGCCACACATTTACACAATGAATGAACACAACATTAACAGTAGGCAGCAGAATGGAACATGAGTCAATAACATCTGAAAAATAATAATCTCAAATTACCAACAACCTATAGCACAAGAATCAAGCCAAAATTGCTACTTCCAAGGTCAATAATGTCCTTGGAATCTTAAAACACATCTTCATCAGCAGAGACACCAAAATATGAAAAAACTTTACACCACTTATATACGCTCACAACTCAAATTTGCAGTTATCCACACCTTAAAAAAGAGATAAATGCTAAAAAACACATCCAGCATTGGGCTACAAAAGTACCCCACAAAATGAAGCGCTTCAATTACATGAAAGATGCCTCAAATTTGGACTCACATCTCTACTTGATAAATGTTTACGCGCTAACTTATCCAAAAATACAAAATCAAAAATAACATTAGCTCAGTTAGCTGGCATCCCAAGCACTTTTATTGTAAAAAAGACAAGAATTGCATTGTTCATTTCAAATTTTTCAATAGTCTTATCACTCACCTATGGAAAGCACTACCAAATGAAATTGTCAGTGTTATCAGTGTCAACTGCTTCAAAGAAAAGTTCTATCAGCTATTGATTGGCTTACGAAACACACCCTTTCCATTTTATTTAACTACCTAACTAAAAATAAGTGAATAAAAATTGTATGTATTGAGACAAATAAAATTTCTTATTTTATACAACTTTCATTTTACTTGAACTGATAAAAAAAATTGATATTAATTATTATAACATTTAAGATATTATGACATTTATTTGAGACAAATTAAAAATAAAGTTTCAAAAATGTGTTTTTTTTTCAGTGTGTAGCAGTGAAATAATTGTAATGACATTTAAAAAATGACTTTTTTTAAAAAATATTTTGGATAAATATTTTCTTTACAATTAAATTTAAAATAAAAAAATGTAGACTTTTTTCCTTTAAAAATACCATCCATATCACTTATCCATATCACTTAGTCTAAAATTGGTTTTACACTTTTGGCAGATATAACAAGCGAAACAAGAACATCCGGCTCATTTGCTTTGTTGTAATGCTGTCACAAATTTGTAATGTAAATAGGTGTCTAAATCCAGTTAGTTCAATAATTACTACTTCATATTCCTCAATTATAATTAGTAATAAGCCATTATCAATTATAATTACTTAATAAAAGCTCCTGTCATCAGCAAACAGTTTTGTAATATTTGTCTGCATTTTTGACAAGACATAAGTTGCTATATGATTTAAATATGATTTTAAATTACAAAAAAATTAAATAAGTGATGTATTAATTTTACTTGACGTACCTTAGTTTTGTGTAATTAAAAATATTTATTAACTGTTTATTTATTTAGTGGAAATTACATCACTTTTGATAAAAACAACTACAATACACCAGTTGTAAGTTTATTCTTATTTATTAGACATGTTTTAATCTGTTAGTTTTATTGTTGTTAGTTTGAATGTTTTTTTTTTTTTTACTTTAATAGAATTTGTAACAATAACATTTATGGATTATTTAAAACAACACTTTCGTGTTGTTTTAAATAATCCATAAATGTTATTGCTACAAATTCTATTTATTTTAATGACTTTTGATGAAAACTACAGCAAAACACTCAATACACCCATTGTAAACTTATATTATTACTTAAGTTTTAACCTAAGTTTTTGTGAAGTTAACATTTTATTGTATAGTAATTGTGATTTATAATATAATATAATTAATAGAAATAAGCTTAAAATGTAACTTTATAAATAGGTCTTTAATATTCGATAGTTAATAGTAAGTATGAATTTATTTTAGCTTAATTTTATTCGAGTAAATCTTGTGATGATGAGGATAAAAATATAGGTTAACTTAAAGGTTAAGGTTAGGTTTTACTGGCAAAGACAGAATTAATGATTAATAAAAACGAATGTCAATAAAAAAATACTAAATTTACTGTATTTTTAAAAAATACTAAATTTCAAAGAAAAATGACAGGCATTTATTACATTATGTTGTTTTAAACAAATGCATGATGTAAAAATACATATGTTCAACCTCATTTCAAATAATAGCTACAGTTGCTGGCTCTCTAGATTAGGTTAGATTATGCCTATAGGCAGTTGATTTAGAGGAACCTATTTGTATTAATTAGTGGGTAGTGGTTAATTATTTTTGGAAATTTATTATTACAAAAAAAGTTAAATAGTAGCATTCTAACATTAGCCTATTTTATTTTATTATTATTTCAGAGCCTAAAATATACAACTTAAGTTAACATCATCAAATATACAGTTTAAGTTAACATCATAAAATATACAGTTTAAGTTAACATCATCAAATATATAATTTAAGTTATCATCATAAAATATATAATTTAAGTTATCATCATAAAATATACACTTTAAGTTAACATCATAAAATATACAGTTTAAGTTAACATCATAAAATATAAAACTTAAGTTAATATCATAAGTAATACAGTTTAAGTTATCATCATAAAATATAAAAATTAAATTAACATCATAAAATATAGAACTTAAGTTAACATGATAAGATATACAAGTTAAGTTAAAATCATAAAACATACAACTTAAGTTAACATCAAAAAATGTACAAATTAAGTTAGCATCATAAATTAGTCATACAGTAATTAACTTTTAAATAATAAAATTAAATTAGAAGTTTTCAATAATACTTATTTATATTTTATAATTATAAATTATTTTTTGATAAAAATATTATTACTAATAAAATAATATCAAATTATTTAGCCCAAAAGTATATTTTAATCTGGCTAAATTTAAGTCCGTTGTTTAATAAGCTTTAGCTACTGCTTTTTAGGAGAATGAACGAATCTGGCAAACTTATCCTTTTACGTTTGAAAATACAGTTGAGGCCTTTATTACTTTGTTTGCATCTTCAACTGGTGATGGTTGGTACATGTATGTTTTAATTTATTTGTTTTTAAATTTTATATAATTTTTAAAATGTTTTCAATATCTAGGAATAATATTTACATGTTGTTTATAAGTCATAAGCTTCTATATTAAAAAGAAACATATGAGATTTCATTTTTTACTTTCAAAAAGATTTAAGATATACACACATGTTGTTTATAAGTTGTAAGTGTAAGACATAATCATTATTATAACATACTTATAATTACTTAAAACATACTTATAAACATGTTGCTTATAAGTTATGAGTTTCTATATAAAAAAGAAACTTTTATGAGACTTCTTTTTTACTTTAACTTTTTTAGAATTTTGAACTTGGTTCAAGCAGCCAGAATAGAATTTCGGTTGCTTGAAAACAAGCCAACCATTTCTATACTAATCTATTCCAGACTAATCGTTTCTATACTTATTCCTTATTTACTTCAGTATTTTTTAGTCAATGGTGGAAAAACAATTTATTAAAAAAAATTTCCATTAAGGTGTGTTTTAAGATAAATGTTTTAATAGTATTTAGTAAACAAAATATTTTGAAAAATAGCGAATAAATGCTATAGATCAAAATTAAGAAGATATTGGTGCAATGCAATTTTCAAGTAAAAGTAAAACTTAAATTGATATATATTTTAACATTAAATAATTTGAAGTTTACATAAGTTAGATATTTGCATACAGTTTTGTCCACATTTTCTTATAAAAAAAATGCTGGGCTATTTTTTCTCATTGTTATCTTAGTTGAAATGGCTGCCAAGAGTTCTGTCTCAAACATGCTCAAAAGGGCACTACTACTACTGCTACTACTACTACTACTACTACTACTACTACTACTACTACTACTACTACTACTACTACTACTACTACTACTACTACTACTACTACTACTATTAAGTTCAGCATTAATATAAAAAGGCAATTATAATAGTTATATATATATATTATTTGTGTAATGATTGATGGAAGAGTTTGTGCAATTATCTTTAAAAAATCTAATTTGAAACAGTTAAACAAAAAGTCTAAAATAAACTAAAGCATTAAGGGCATATGATTTGTTTGGATTTGAAAAAAGAAATCATGAAGTCTCGAAAATGTGTTTGTTTTTATAAAGACAAGAAAAAATGAAGTGGGTAACATTTAAAAAAAAAAAGTTTATTTTTCTTTGCATACACTTATTTTTTAAATTGACTAAATTTATTTAGTGTAAACTTATTTTTAATTGTTTTCTTTTATTTGAACATTGTGTTTTGACTATTTAAGAGACAATTTTTTATCTTATAAGTTTTTTTTAGGAGACATTTATAAAAGAAACCTGCTTTAAAAGAGGTTTACATGAGAAAAGTTATTTAGAGATGTTCATATAAGAAAGTTGTTTTTTAAGAAGTAAACATAAAACGTGATTTTTGTTTATAAGTTTATTTTTGTAATTAGAGAAATTTGAAGTTCTTAGAGTTCAAATACAAATGGTTTTTATTGAGTATATAATATTGAATTTGTATAAATTCTACAGGGTGGGCCAAAAGTCACTGAATCATTTCAATTTTGAATAACTTTTTTATTTTAACATTTATATGCATGAAATTTTAGTATCATAAAGTCAAGGCGATGGAAATTGATTTTCTATCACAAATTTAATTTTATTCTTATCACAAATTTATTTTTAGTAAGCTTTAGAAACTTTATCGTTAAGTGTGAAATATAACATCCTGCATATGCCTTCCATTTTCTTCTTCACAAATTGCAGCTCTTTCGATTACTTCTTACCTTTTCCAAAGTTTCTGGGCTTATTTCTCTTATTTCTCTAGTGATGTTTTCCTTTAGCTCCATTAATGATAGTGGCTTGTTGGCATAAAACTTTTCCTTTAGATATCGCCACAAGAAAAAGTCTGGGCTAGTGAAATCAGGAGAACGAGATGGCCAATTGACATCATCAAATTGAGAAATAATTCTTCCATTAAAACGTTGCCAGAGTAATTGCATGCTTTCTCTGCAGTATGAGCTGTTGCTCCATCCTGCTGGAACCACATTCCAACTCGATTTTTAATTGCTGGCCATAAGAAAATTTGAAGCATTGCTCTGTACCTCTCTCCTGTCACAGGCACAGCATTTCCATCATCATCTTCAAAAAGTATGGTCCGATAATTTCATTTGAAGTTGTTGCGCACCATACAGTGCACTTTACAGGGTGAAATTCTTTCTGATGCACAGCTCTTGGGTTTTCTGTTGCCCAAAAGCGACAATTTTGTTTATTGATGAAACCATTTAAGTGGAAGTGGGCTTCATCAGACATAATTAGTTTATCCAACTAGTAAATCAAAAAAAAATTCTTTTTTCAAATCCATGCTTTATGCAAGCAGAATTCTATTGGGCCTAGAAATTCTTTTTTTGTTATCTTTTGTAGAAGGAAAAATTACTGTTATGTTTTTAATTTTTTTTTTTATTAATTCAGTGTTCTTATGGGGAAATACAAATTAAATTTTTGTTAACTTAATTAACTTTTTTTGGTCAGATTTTTCCATTTCCTTGTATTGTCATCGAAAATTATTAAGTGTGCAAAATTTGAGCAAAATTGGTTGAGAAAAAAGCTTTCAAAAATTGATTTCAAATTTTGTGGCACACAAACATATATATATATAGAAAGTAACCTTATATAAAGCATGGAAAAAAAGTAGCGCGTTTTAAATTTTTGTTTTTTAACTTAATAACTTAACACTTAAAAAACAATAGGTTTTGAATCGCTGCGCTTTAATGTCTTCGAAACTGCAAATAATTTGCAAATCAATGATTTTTGTGACGTAATACGCAATTCATATCAAATAAATAAAATGTATGGGGAAATACAAATTAAATTTTTGTTAACTTAATTAACTTTTTTTGGTCAAATTTTTCCATTTCCTTGTATTGTCATCGAAAATGATTAAGTGTGCAAAATTTGAGCAAAATTGGTTGAGAAAAAAGCTTTCAAAAATTGATTTCAAATTTTGTGGCACACAAACATATATATATAGAAAGTAACCTTATATAAAGCATGGAAATAGTTTGGTTCATTTTCAGCAAGTTCTCAAAATCGAACAGCATACTGTAGTCTAGGCTGAAAGACCTGTGGCTTTAATTCTTGGATGAGTTGCACTTTGTATGGATAAAAATTTAGACTTTTTATAACCCTTCTCAAAGATATTCAAGAAATTCCAAGTTCCAATGATCGTCTCTGAGTGGAAGTTGTTGGAATTTCTTCAAGATTTTCATGTATCCTTTCTTTGTTTTCATCCGTACAAACAGCTTTAGGTCTTCCAGAATGCGGCAGATCATTTACAGCTCCTTGATCTTCAAATCTTTTAACCATGCTCTTAATTGCATTCCTTCAAGGAGCATCTCTCACATTGAAATGCCTTCGATAAGCTCTTTGGGTTTGAATTATTGAGCCTTGATTTTGATAGTAAAATTTTTCAATTTGTGTACATTGGACTGTACTGAATTTCTCCATAATTAATTTCCAGGATCTGAAAAGAATAAAAAATATTAAGAAAATAAAAAATATTAAGAAATAAAAAAGATATTAAAAAATAAAAAGGGTCAGTGACTTTTGGCCCACCCTGTATATATTTTATTTTCAAATATTTTACCCCTTTTTTCTTTTACTTATATTTTAATGATTTTAATGATATTGTTATGTAATCATTTGTATACTTTAACTGTGTCTACTATGGGTTTTTTTATGTCTACTATGGTACTTATGTGTCTACTATGGTATTTTATGTTATATTTGTAACAGTTTTTTCGTATTTTTTTTTTATATCTTTTGACAATCTGTATAATACAGATTGTAATGCTAAAAAAAAAAGTTACTGCATAGCTGTTGTTTGTATAACAGAATTATTATAGCAAGTATTAAATCTAAAAGCAGTTGTTGACTAGTCTTCAAAAAGTGGAAGCAGTAACAACTTTTTAGTATTTTTTCTTTAAAGCGTTATGCATAATATTATTCTGGTATTAAAATATTATAATTAGCTGTAAGCTGGGGTGCACTTATGTTAGTTGTATACATGTTTTTAGAAATAGTGATTTATCTAAAAATATGAATGTCCTAGCTGCTTTAGACACTTGTGAAAATTTATTTGTTTGATAATATTGATACTGATAAATATTGTTATTTATTGTCTTAAGAAAAAAAAAAAAAAAACTTGTAATGTTCAAAACACATTGTGTTGTTTTATTTTGTATTTTAAAAATATAAAGTAAATAAATTTTTTTTTACTTAAATTAAATAATAGTTTAAAAGACTTAGAGTTAAAAAAATTCTAAATATAGTATTATAAAACTTTATTTTATACAACTTTATTTAAAATTAATTATTCAATTATTGTTAGTGAATAAACACGTATTATAGTTTTTTATATATCCATATATCCCCCATCTATTAAAGGAGACTGGCAAGTTGAGAATGAACAAATATGTCTTGCAAATTTTTATATTACTTTTTTTTAATAGCATTATTAAATAATAGGAAATATATAGTAGTTTGACTAAATGTACTAATATATAACCAAATGTAAATGTAATGCATCCTAAGTAAACAAATTCATTTTTTCAGTCAACAATATTTTAATAATTTAACAAAAGTAATAAATTAAAATTATTTAATTTTCTTTTGTTGTACTGTTTAAACCTAGAAATAAATTTAATGAAAGATTTTGAATCTCATTCAAAAATATTGTTACATTTAAATGTCACTTTACATTTTTAAAAAAGAAACTTACACCACTTAAATGTTTTACATTTTATTATTGTTAGGCTTAACAATGATAAAACTAAGTTTATTATTCATATTAAAAAAACCACTGAGCAGTAACAAAGAAAAAACATGTTTTTGCTACTGAAAATTTTATTCCTAAATTCATAGTAATTGCTTTATTAAATAATTAAATTCATAGTGTTACTTGAGTAGTACAGACATAATTTTTATTTTTGTTTCATAGACATATGCAGCGTGGAATAGATAGTAGAGGAGATGGGCTTGGTCCTATAAGAAATAATAAAGTGTGGATATCCATTTACTTTCTTATGTTTGTTGTCATTTTCTCATTTTTTTTCATCAATGTTTTTGTTGGTATGATCATTCTCACATTTCAAGAACAAGCTGCAGCTGAAAGTGGTTTAGAACTTGATCGAAACACTGTAAGTTTGTTAAATTAAATTATTTTCTTTAAGTTTTTAGTTTATTTTTATTTAAAATCTAAATTTTATCAGCTACTAGCTAGGCCTGTTTATTAGTTTAGAGCTTGCTTGTTAGGTAGGGTTGTTTTACAGTTATTAATATAAATAAATTACTAAGTGGGTCAAATCATGTCATGTCATAAAATAAAGTTTATACATTTTTTGTCTTGAATTTTGCATTAGAGTATATTTTACATTAAACATATTTTGAAGTTTGATTGGTTGTGTATTGTAACCAATGGTTTCATGAAATAAACATTAATAATTTGAGTATCAATGTTCTCAGTTCTTTGTGCTGTGTACACTGCACAAAAATTTAGTTTTTTTTATATATATTAATCTAATGTTTATTTTAAAACTTTACAAAAATGTTTTATTCATGCATGAGCATGAAGGGTGTAAGTTGTTTAGAAATTATGTGATTACATATTTGTTAAGTTAAATGTATAATTACATATATTGTAGGCCTAAAGTTGTATAGGTTGTTTATAATATATGAAGTTATAAATTATATAAGATTATAATGTATGTAGGTATGTATGTTGGAAATCATTATAATTACTACAAATACCTTAAACTACACAATGCTAAGCTTTGCCATATCTAGGCTATGGTGCATCAACTTAATAAATAAAATACTTTTTGATTATTATTATTATTTTTTTTTTTAAAGTAAAAACAAAAACTGTGTTAGTACTAAAATATTTAATTACTATATAATTAGTTACTGGTGCTTTTGGCAACTAATTTGACATTTTTAAACAAGGAACTTGCATCACTTAAATATTTTACATAATTAGGCTTAACAATGTTCAGTATTAAAAAAACCATAATACCTCCATGAAAGAATTTTAAGTTAGTTCTTTTTTAGCAAATAAAGCTTAAAATTTTTCGCAGAATAAACATAAATATATTTCATAGAGGTATTATGATTTTAAATAGTTTAACACTTTAAATAAATTTATATTTAACACCTTGATTAAATTTATAAAAATATTTATTCAAAAAAATTTCAATGCTTTACAAAAGGAAGTCCAGAATTTTGATTGTTAAAAAAGCAGGTCTTTTAAAGTATTGTTTTAAAAATATAGAGCTTCAAAGTACAAACATGTTAAACATGTACAATAACATGTTAAAACATGTTATTGCTACTAGAAGTTATATTTGTATAATATATATATATATATATATATATATATATATATATATATATATATATATATATATATATATATATATATATATATATATATATATATATATATATATGGTGTAGTAGTAGAGTGCTTGTTTTGTAAGCAAGAAGTTTAGTTACGAATCTCCACCCCATGTTCTTGGTAGTAATGTTTGAATTACAAAGTTTGATATTTTTATGATGGAGCAGCTAGGATTCAGGCAAATCTTTTCTAGACTTTTCTTGAAGAAAATGCAATTAATGTTACTGCTTCATGGCTGGGCAAATCACATGAAATAATGAAACTGAAAGCAGCAATTTTAAAAAGCAGAACTTAACCTCTCTAGCTGATTTGAATAAAACTGTGGCATCTTAAAACAAGGCCAAAAAATTGTGATTTTTTTGTTGTCTCTATGCAATAAAGAATAAGGTTGTTTTACAGTTATAAAGAATAGATGTTGATACAGAATAAAGAATAGATGTTGTTTTTAAAGTATTTAAATATATATATATATAGATATATATATATATATATATATATATATATATATATATCGTCACAATCATAGCACAATCGCCTAAGTCATTTTTTCTTGTTTTGAGAAAACTAAAAAAAACTGAATAACTTCGGTATTTCTTTCTTTCTAATTTTTTGTTGGTATTTCTTAAATTCTTACTTTCATCCAATATTCTTCTGACTTCTGAATCACTGTAGAAAAGCGGCGTGGTATGAGTCATGTTAAAGAAAACTGCAGATTTAGGCAGAAATTAAAAAATTAAAAATAAAATGCTTTCTGATTGGTTTAAAACATAGGCAATTTGTCACATAATAGAAGACTGTATAAGCTATATATTTCAACTCTTAACTCAAAACCCCCTAAAAAATGACAATTGTGCTATGATCGTGACGATATATTTAAGTATACTTTTGGAAATTTTTTTTTTTTCTTTTAAACATCTTCGCTTCCAACAAGGCTGCAAGAAGCCATTAACTAAAGTTGGAAGTTACTGAAAGAGAAAAGATGAAGATTATAGAGCAAGATAACGATTGATGGATGACTTAAAGGATTGCAAATTATTTGAATCAGGAAAAAAAGATGGAGGAAGCGAATTCCAAAGAGCTGATGTTTCGGGGAAAAAAACTAATCAGCACTTAGGAACAGTCACAGAAAAAGGATGAGACTTAATTGAATGACGAGTAACACGAGAATGAATTTTAGTAGATGGCACAAGAGACGCTAGCTCTTTAGAGCAGTGCTTATAGCATTTGTAGAAAAGAGAAAGAGAGGCAACATTACGACAATGTGATAATGGTTGGAGGTTGTCTGCAAGAGCAGGTCCAACTATGTTAACAATGCGTTTTTGCACCTTGTCTAAAAGAGAAAGGGCATCGTTAGAAGATCCGCCCCAGATATGGCAACAGTATTCCATACAAGGCCGGATTTGAGATTTATAGAGATAGAGAATAGAATCCAAAGTAAGAAAGTGTCGAGCTCTATAAAGAGATGCAACCTTAGCAGATGCTAATTTTGCAACTGATTTTATATATGGTTTCCAAGAAAAATTGGAAGTAAGAGTTAATCCTAGAAGATAAAGAGTAGATGACTCATCGAGTACATCATCTTTCATAAATATAGGAAGATCTAAATTATTGCGATAACAATGAGCTGAAAAAAATTGAGTTTTATCTGTATTGAAGTTCACCAGCCACTGTGAGCTCCATGCTGTAGCAGAAGTGAGATCCTTTTCAAGCTCAAATGCCCTCTCAAGGCAATCAGAGAGTCTTTATTTCTTATCACAACAAGAATAAATGGTAGTATCATCAGCAAACAATGCCACCTTAGATGTGAGAATATTTGGAAGATCGTTGATGTAAATTAAAAAGAGTATAGGGTCAAGGATAGAACCTTGAGGATCTCCTGAAGTTACAGAATAAGAAGAGTGCTGTCCATCGAGGACAACTTTTATGCTTTTATGGAATTCCAGGTTTGCCCTTATTATTGATACTATTAAAGGTTCTCCAGAAGTCACGAGAGCCTAATTTTTGAGATGAGATACAAGATTACATGACCTGAGAATAGCGGGCTTTGGCGTTAGACAAAACCTTTTTACAATGGTTTCTAGCAGTAATAAACAGATGTCGTTTTTCTGGAGAATTGTTATGCTGATAAATATGGAAGTAATGGTTTCGATTGGCAATTTCAGCAGCACAGAGTGAGGAAAACCATGGAGAAGAGTGAGGCTTGACCTGGAATCGTTGAGAGGGAACAAAAGATTCCATGCCAGCCTGAATCCAACTCTCGTTAGCCTGAATACAACTCTCGTCTGTTTAAGAGTGTTTAATATCCTTTTTTAAAAATAGATCAAATTATATTGAAATAATTTAAATGAAAAAATACAACTTTATAATGTCATAAAAAGTACAAGTTTAACATCTGACATCAAATATACGTGATCCAATATTTACTAAATGCTGGAAACAAAATGAGATAATAAAAATGTCTACAAGCGGAAAACAATTTTTTTTGTTAAGTAGTGATCCACTATCAAAAGTCATAATAAAATACTTTTAGTAAATACAAAGGTTACACTTTTTGTAGATGGGTTTTAAGATTGGCATCTTTTAATTATGTACCACTTGATTATAGGCATGTTACCTGTGTCTTTATGTTTCCAGATTTCTTTGGAAAGTTCTGGATCATTTCTATACCTGGTTGCATTAAAGGATTTAAGATGGTTTGCAAACCTAAGGTTGAATGCGTTTTAACTAATACTGATGTAAGATTTTTCTGTAAGACTGTGATTAGGTGATGACAAAGTGGCTTTATATACAATAGACATTGGTTATTTAATGGGCATGTGGTTTTCTTAATACAGTTGCACTTGGCATCATTAGCGGTGAGTTTGTTGCGCAAGATTTGTTGGTTGTGTGAATTAATAATTGATTGATTATTTGGCATGTTGCTGTAACTAACTTTTATTGTATTTCTGTAGAATATTTTGTGGAGCTTATGATGTAATGGAAAATGCAAGTTATTTAAGTTTAAGAAAAGGTGCCCAATTTTGGTTACATAATTTTTACTAAAAGTAGGATTAAACCGTATAATATATCTTTTTTATTTATTAGTATAATAGGAATTTAGATTTGAATGATGTTGGTGTGAAATCCAGACTTTTCTAGTTTGTCTTTATAAGTAGGAGCAGTCTTTTAAAAAAAATTTTTGCTTGAAAGGTTGAAAGATAATCTTTCAACTCTTGTTGTTAAATGTTAGGTGATGTGATTTGGCATTCTAAATGTTCTTCGAGGAATTTTTAAAACATACACAAAGAATGTAAATGGAGTTATTTATGACCTCTCAAACAGTGTATTAGAGGGAGATCTAAGTATTTTTGTACATCCAGATATGAGGTGGAAACATCAAACACAAGTATGTGTTAAAAAAACTTCAACGCTTGAAAGAGTTCACACAGGATCAAAAAAGTACCATACTCATATCAGAAACTTAGTTATGAAAAATGGGTTAAATGACTTTTGATGAAATTCTAATAAAAAAAGCAAGGAGACTTGGTTCATTTATATAAAATATCAAATCATTTAAAGTTTGTCAATCTTAAAATGAAACCAGTCTTTGAGTCTTGTGCTAAATTAGATGGAAATTAGATTTGACTAGAAGTCACAAACATAAAATTAGGATGCAGTGTTTCACCCCATGCAAAATAAATAACTGTTGTGCATCGGTTAGCTTGAGAATCCATTTCTTCTCAAGCAGAGTGTGCCAAGTTAGATCAAACCTCACAATATTGTTGTAGAATCCAAAAATTTGAACAAGTTCAAAGCAAGTCTAGACAAAAGGTCGAGAAGAAACAAAAAAACTTTTATTAAAAAATATATATATATATATATATATATATATATATATATATATATATATATATATATATAAACATATATATATATATATATATATATATATATATATATATATATATATATATATATATATATATATATATATATATATATATATATATAAGCCCGTAGAATAAATGGTAGTATCATCTTTTAAGTCGCCCGTTAATTACCATTAACGGGCGACTTAAAAGATTACAAGTTATATGAATCATGAAAACAAGATGAAAGGAGCAAATTCCGAAGAACTGATGTAAGAGATGTAAAAGAATTTTAGTAGATGGCACAAGAGATACTAGCTCTTTAAAGCAATACCCATTGCAGTGTTTATAGAAAAGAGAACGTAAAGCAACATATGGTGATGTGACAATAGTTGAAGCTTGGCTGCAAGAGCAGGTCTAACTATGTTTACAATGCGTTTTTGTCTAAAATAGAAAGGGCATCATTTAAAGATCTACTCCATACATGGCAAACAGTATTTCATACAAAAACGGATTTGAGATTTATAAAGATAAAAAATCCAGAGTAAGAAAGTGGTAAGCACAACAAAGAGATGCAACCTTAAATGCTAATTTTGTATGATTTCCATAAAGGTTTGAACTAAGATTTAATCCTAGAAGACAAAAGGTAGATGACTTATTGAGTACATTACTGTTCATAAATAAATAAAGACATAAATTGTTATGATAATGATTAGCTGAAAAAAAAAGAGTCTTATATGTGTTAAAGTTTACCAGCCATTGAGAGCCCCATGCTTTAGCAGAACTTAGATCATTTTCAAGCTCAAATGCCTCCTCTAAACAATCAAAGAGTGTTGGCTTCTTATCAAGATAAGAATAAATGGTAGTATCATCAGCGAACAATGCCACCTTAGATGTGAGAATTTCTGGAAAATTGCTAATATAAACTAAAAAAAGTATTGGGCCAATAATAGAACCTTGAGGAACCCCTGAAGTTACAGAAAAAAAAAGAAGAATGCTGTCCATCAAAAACATCTTTTATACAACAAATTGTAAGGAAGGATTCAACTTAAAGATGTTACTCGATAAACCGTAAGAAGAAAGCTTATAAAGTTGACCAGCCTGCCAAACTTTATCAAAGGCTTTAGAAATGTTGAGAGCAATAGCCCTAGCCTTTCCATATCTACCTAAAGCACAATAAAACCTATCAGTTATTACTGTCAACATATCAGCAGTAGAACGAGCAGGTCAAAAACCATATTGATGATCAAAAAGTTATTAGATTCAAGGTGAGATATTAAGTGTTTGTTAATTCAAGACTCAAAAGTCTTGCTTATGGAAGAAAAAAGACTAAAACAAGTTAGTTAAATGAGTCAGATTGCTCTCCAGAATTTTTGAACTTAGGGATAACAAATGCTGCTTTTTAGCAGGCCGGAAAACAAGACTCAGATAAGCACTTGTTAAATAGTTTTAAAAGTATAGATGACAGTTCTAGAAAAAACTTCTGCAAAACTATAATAGGTATGTACTTCAGACCACAAGCTGTAAAAGAGTCTAAGCAAGAAATCACTTTCGATACATAAGCTGGAGAAATGTACAATCAATGGATCAACCTATTTGTTAGCTATATCAGGTAGGATGTGATTAGTGGAATCAAGTGATGAGATTGATGAAAAGTTCCTATCAAACAATTTAGTTTTATCTTTAGGTGAGGTAACAAAATTTGAACCATGTAAGAGTGGTGGAATAACAGATTTGCCCTTATAAACACTAATAAAGATTCTCTAGAAGTATAATAAATAATTCCATGCCAGTCTGAATCACAGAATTTACATAAGAAGCACATTTTTCACTAGGAAGATAAAATATTTATACCCAAGGGCCATCACTAAGAAAACCATGGAAAGTGTCCTAGTTAGCTTTAAGGTAGTTGTGAGAACTACAATGATAGGAGGAGTCTGATGATGGAGAAGAATAAGATAATAGTTTTAGAGAGATCAAACTTTGAACAGATGCATTTTAGGGTAAATGTGGTGAAACTGAGTAATAACTAGGTTCAGAGACAAGGCCGAAGTCAAGTAGAGAAAGTAAATGATTAGGATTATCTGGAAATTGAGTTTGAAAATTGACTATTTGTGTTATAGTTTGAGAAAGGCAAAAGTTGTGGGCTTTAATGGCTGGACGGTCACTGACACTACAACCAAGCCATTTAGTGTGATGAGCATTAAAGTTACCATCAACAATGATATTGGCTGAAGGATAAAGAGAAAGGGATTGGTCAATTTAGTCTGAAATAACATCGAAAAGAGTGTAGTCTTGTGACAAAAGAGAGTGATATAAAAAAAAGAGAAAGGTGGTAGATTGAAATGATGCTAAACAAAAGCTTATAGAAGAATAGTCTGTCAATTCAAACCTAGTTTCTGGATAAATTAGTAAATTTTTATGAAAGTAAACGGCCAGGTTAACCATATGACTATTGGAGTCTTTACAAATTAAACGAAGATAACCATCAACACTAAGATCACAAGATGAGACTGCTGAACTCAAATTAGTCTTACAAAGTCTACGGCAACCTAAAAGATAAAGAATGTGTGCAAAGCTGGTCAACAGATAGAATCTGTTCATCCCTAAGTCTTTGCCTAAAAGACCGTCTACAAAACAGTAGACTGTTACATTTAACGTCTACCCAAGATAAGTATTTTTTATTAAGACACCATCTCTAGTAGTGTGGGGCTATTTTCATATCAAAAATTTAAAATTTAAAAAGTTTAAATTTAAATTGCCTGAGGTGCGAATCATTGCATATTATTAGGAATAGGAAAGCAAATTTTTTTTTCTAGTTTTCATGACTTTTTTAGGTTCCTCCAGAGGATTGAATCTTAGAAAAACATAGATTTATTTAATTTTCATATTCTTCCTAGTTTAATATTGTTTGGTACTATTTAATTTTTCGGAAAAGTGACTTTTAAATGTAAAATTTATTGTAGAACACGAAATTACTTTTAACAAAAAAGATGCATGAAAATTTTTTTTTAAATGGTTTTTACTTTTACAACTTATGTTCCTAAAGACTTCAACGCTCACCTATTGTTCATAGCAATAGCATATTTACTATATAGCTTTAATTACAGCAAATATATCTGTATAAATCTTTTTTTTACAGCAAATTGTAAAAAAAAGATTTATATTGATGAAAAATTGAAATTAAAAACATTTAATTTATGCTTGTTAGTCCTTGCTTTCAGCAATTTTTTAAGGCTTTACTTTTGTAATTGCTACTTTTTATATTTTTACAATTATTTTTGAAAAATGTTGACATAAAATCTGTTCAATTTTCTTGATTATTAAGAAGTTGTGGGTAAAATTGGATGTAGTAATACAAAAATTGTAAGTAGAATCAAATGTTCTGCATTGTCGGCAGAAGAATATAACTTTGGTCAAATTTAAAATTGTTTCTTTTTAAATTTTTTATAATTAATTTTTTTTTTTTTAGATATTTTTACCAATAAAAATTGAAATAAAATATTTTGTCCAATCACTAACAGAGTTCCAAACAGCGAAACTACAACCCCATAAAAAACTTACAAGTTTTAAGTTTTATTCAGAACTTTTTTTATTTTAAAACCAATTCAAAAAGTCATTAAATTCCTTTACTTTGTTATTGTAATTTGGTAACTAGGCCATAGATTCTATATTAATGGCTCATTACCTAGGGCAATGCAAAATTGGAACCCTGGACATGACAAAACATTTCTTTTAAAAATCATTTAGGCAGAATTTTTATTTATTTTAATGAATTCATGAAATGTTTTTTAGTTTCAAACCTTGGTAGTTCACACTGAGATATAAGCTTAGCTCGGATGACTCCATCTCTTGCTTTATTTCCACAAACTGATGTAGAAGTACTTGATACAAGTTTTATACATCATTCAACTGCTTGAGTGTGGCAAGGTATTTTTTCAAAACTAATTGTATCAGAAATGGAGAAAATCATTTTTTTTTAATTATCAATTGAGATGTCTTGTTAAAGGAGGCTCAGTAACATTAACATATTGCCAACTAATCATATCTATGTAATCTTCAGCATTAAAATTTAGATTTGGCACTTTAAACAATTGAATAGTCCTCTGATTATCATATGATTCTCTACATATGATAATTTGCGTTAAAGCTAATTCTCTAATGTGCATTCTTTCATCCACTAACATAGCCAACAAAATATTTTCTGGGTGACAGAAATAGGCATTTCTTTGTAATACTGCATCAACAATACTCTTAAGTTCATCAACAATACTCTTAAGTTCATCAACAATACTCTTAAGTTCATCAGATAAGTAATTTATAAGATAAGTAATAAGAGATTTTTTTCATCATTCCAAAGAAATGATTGGGTCCATACAAACAGGTTGGTTTTATTTTCATCTCAAACCAGCTAGCAGAGAATACTTTAATCACAGAGTTAGTTAAAATTTTCAGATCTATTGATAGATCTAATGTTGAAACATATAACCTTAAAATCATGTTGGCTGTTGTTAGCCAATGTGAATGTAAAATTTTTCCAGGATCTCGCAGTGACAAAGACATTGATATATTACCTTTGAATTCTGTAGGATTATTTGTTTTCCCACCTAAGTGTTGTATTAGATTGCGCAGAGGCAACTCATTAGCGTGTAGTAAGCAAATAAGCCACTGTACAGGACGGCCAAGAAATAATTAAAATGTCAAAAAGATATTTCTGATCAGTACTTAACTCTTTTGCATCAATTTTCAGGAGTTCCACTTCAATAGGTTCAAAAGAAGCAACTGAAAGCTTCTCACAATTTTCTAAGATTTTTCGAATTGCACCTTTGAATTCTGTAGGATTATTTGTTTTCCCACCTAAGTGTTGTATTAGATTGCGCAGAGGCAACTCATTAGTGTGTAGTAAGCAAATAAGCCACTGTACAGGACGGCCAAGAAATAATTCTAATTGACTTATAACGCCGTTTTTCCATCCTGTATTTGTAATGGTACCATTCAACAGCCTTTATCTGTTCTAATATAAATTTTTTATTTGGATCCTTTAAAAATGTTTGAAAGCTTGATGGAATATCCAGTGCAGTTTCTGATGATAGTGTTACATGACACAAATATTTTGATCCAGGTTAGGAAACTAGAACAATATGTTCCCCTGTAGCATATTTTCTGTAATACTTTGCCCCTTTTTTATCCTGCTGAAATGTTACATCTTTCTTTCCATCAAAAAATAGTCCTTGAACTTCAAAATAATCCTTTTTTGCACATTTTTGAAGTTCTGATCTTTTTTAATTCTTTACTATTTTTCGTTCTTTTCTTATTTTACTTTGATCAATTATTTTTGATGAATTTTCTTTTGTTACGATTTGAAAATCTTTTAGAATAGCATTAACTAACATGCTAAAGCTAGATTACACGATTTCAATTTTTTCCCAAAAGGGAAAGTATAGTAAGACTTCTGATCCTGACACGTTATCAGATGTGTTGGGATCAGAAGTTTTAATTCCAAACAATTCTTCAGATATGTTATCTGAGTTTACAAATTATGTCACTTCTCTTTCTATTTTACGAGTAGATTGAAAAGGAAATATTTTTTTAATTTTTTCCAACTATACTGTCTGCATAAAAAAAAGTTTTCCAGTCGTGATGATTGTATTGCTTTCCTTTTCATATTTTTATGAAGAAGTTGGGTAACTTTTTTATCAACATTACCAATTACCATTTTCCATACTGTTTGTTAACCGACAAGAAAACATCTTTCCCTAATAGGAACTTTAATTTTGCAATGACAGTCAATAAAATTTTTATATTTGCAAGTACATATATCAAACAGAGTTATTTCACATTTTTTTCTGAATATTGTCGCCTTGTCTTATAGCTTATGAAGATTTTTTTAATAGACTTATACTCTTTGTTTATGTTTGATATCAAGCTCAAAATTTGTTGATCAGATATTATTAGAATAGATGCTTTTTGCCATATACCTTTCAAATCTTGCAGTACAATATTTGAAATATCCTTTGCAGAAGGATCCTTTCCTTTAGCATTCTCTTTTAATACCAGTCTGAAAAAAGATAATGTTTCATAAGATCTGCTTGTGTAGGAAGAACATTTTTATTAAATTCCTTGGCTTAGCCAAAAACTTTGCAAAACGATTCCTTACAAGTTTTAGGCATCTTGTCCTGATATTGATATTTTAAAATCTGTTAAAAAACAAATGTCAATAATATGAGATAAATTAAAACGTAGACGCGGAGGAGCAATTATTCTACAAGGATGCAAGGAGCATATCTTACAAGGCTGCAAGACATAAAATAGGTTGTACTGAGTTACATGTTACCAGTAGCAAGATAACCTGACCTGATATATATAAAAAAAAGTTTTGGTATGTCTAGGTCTTATTTTTTTGTTAAAAAAATTGTTTTTTTTTTAACTAACAAGTTGTTCAATGACCTACTAAAGCTGATCATTGAGCACTCTATTTGTTGAATAAAATAACATAATTTATTTATATATATATATATATATATATATATATATATATATATATATATATATATATATATATTTAAACATATATCTAAGTGATAAAAGAATGTTGTTTGATAATCTATAAAACCTAAAAGTTAACTAATAAAAATGCAATTTTAATTGCAATCCAAAAAGGTTTAAAGCTGAAGTTCAGGAATATTTGCATATTTTAGATATATAGTTTTGAAAAGTTGGCCCACTAGTCGTAAAGCCTAATGTTTATATTGTTACTGATGAAACCATTTGTAAAAAAATTCTAATCGGCTAACATGATATAAATAATATATTTCTCCTAACGTAATTCTAATAGGTAGACATAATATAACTAAACTTTTATACATAAATAAAGTTGAAGAATTCGTTATAATATTTTGAAAAAATAATATTTAAAAAAAAAGTATTAAAAAGTTAAAGCTTAAAAGAAATTTTAATTTATGTCTCCATTGGGTCTCCATTGGGGATCCATTTGGGTAAGAATCATTAATATCAAACAGAAAAAACTTTTAGTTTGGGTTTTTAAGTAATTTTCATTAATGGTTTAATCCAAAAATGTTTAGTCAAAATTGTTAAGAGAAACAGGATTTTAGAATTAACACTCATTTGCACAACTACATTTAATGTAAAAATAATAATTTTTTTATGATTAACTATATTAGGTAACTACTTTGTTACATATTTTTTTTTTTTTTTTTAAAAAAAAAACATTGATTTTAGTCTGAAAGTATTTTTAATATGTCTAGAAAAACAGTTTAATTTTTGCAATGTCTTCTAAGCCAATGGAGCGCTTTATGCCAGAGGATGTCAAAAGTTGGCAGTATACTGCTTGGGCATTGATTGAGTCTTATCCATGGGAAATGGTTATAACATCTTTAATTATAATGAATATACTCACCATGGTGATAGAGGTATAAGAAATATCTTACATAATCTTTTTAATTTAGTTAAAACTTAACATAGTTCAATTTTATAGCATTTTTATAGTATATTTATAAAATTTATAGTAAATGTTTATAAAATGTATATTGAATAATAATAAAACTTATAGTGAATAAATATTTATAAAGTTTGTAGTAAATAAATATGTATAAAATTTATAGTAGATAAATATAAAATTTATAGTAAAGAATTATTTATGAAATTTATAGTAAATAAGTAGTTATATAAGTTGGAATTAAGTTTACAGTATTTGATATGGTAAAACGTTACATACAGTAAACAATATTTGCTTTAACTCAGCAATTATTTAAAGTTCACATTGATTTGAACAATTGAAATTTGCAATATTTTCTATAATTTATATTTTTTATAATTTTTTTTTTGTAAGGGCATTATAACGATAGGGTGTTTCATTTCAGACATTTTTTCAAAAAAGTCTGTAAATTTTTCAAAGTTTTAAAATATCATCTAGAGGTTGCTGTCTTGAAAAAGTAGCGTCTTTTACACCTTTTTCAAATTTAAATTTAAATTACTTAAAAAATAATTAATTTCATGTTATGTTACTTGGTGAATGTAATAAAGGTTATCGTATGAACACTTCACCAAATTTTCAAAAAAATTGCTTAGTGTCTAGAGGTCACCGTATTATAAAGTTTAATTTTTTTAACATATTTTTTTGCTAAAAAATTCCTTAAATGCTTTAAAAAACTTAATAATTTAAAATAAAATGCAAAATTAAAGTTTTGAACATAATTGACCAGTAAAAGTTGTTGCATGATTAAATAGTTTACAAAATAAACATCTGTATGTATGTATATCAATTTCATAAACTTATTTAAAAAAAAACTTTTTTTTGGCCCATTATTTCCCCCATTTTGCATGTAGCATAACCATTTTTAAAAAATTATCAGAAATTCCTATTATAACAACACATTGAGTGTCTGCATTTCAGAAAAAGCCAGTTGAAAGCCAGTGTGAAAAAAATAATTGGATAATAGAATTTAAATGGTTGAAAAATTACCTACCATCAAATGTTTAAAAGCTTAAGTTAACACAAAACTAATGCAGAAGCATAGTGCATGCTGGAGTGCTGTAGTTAAACCCATTGCTAAAGTTATAAATTTTAATATATAAACATGGTGCAGTTTTATAATAAAAACATTTGATTAAAGTTTAATAGTAATAAATGGTCTTTACACTTATCAGTTTTTATAGGTCTTTATACCCATCAGTTCTTAACTGTTTGTAATTGTTCCTTGCTGTTGTATATATAAATAAATAAATTTATATATATATATATATATATATATATATATATATTTATATATATATATATATATATATATATATATATATATATATATATATATATTTATATATATATATATATATATATATATACATATATATATATGCAGTTATTAGGGTGAAAATATATTGATTTACTTTGCTATATTAGAGTTTTTCTTAAGAGGGAAGTTTATTGAAAATATTTAAAAGAACAGCTAATAAACTTACTATATTTTACTTTTGAACTATCAATTATCCATTAATAAATGCCATTATTCTGCTTTATTTTTATACACAACACAGTCATTATATACCATATGCCATATACTATATAATACGCCATATCCTACAAAATACCAGCTGATCATCAGTTAAAAAAAACCTTTTAGTTCTTTGTCTCAATCGCAAAACTTTTATCTTTGGTTGTACTAAATTTCATCTCTTTAGTTGAGAACCCAAAATTTTTGCCTGCTGTTTGAACAAATTTAACTCGTGTACTAAATCAATGAGATTTCTTTTAGATAGTAAATATGGCTTATTAATAAGCAAGCTTCTTGAAAATCTATTGTGTTGTTTTTAATTTTTTGTTGCTAAGCAACATAACTTTGAGGTGGTTATGGTACAGGTAGTTCTTTACTATGAGAGATTGGATTTTTAGCCGATATCAATAATAGAAATGTGAAAATTAACGGTAAAATGTTTTTTTGACAAAAAAGTGTATTTTTAGTGTATTTTTTTGACAAAAAACGTATGAAAGGGTATCAGCTGATTAATTTATGCAAAAAAAAAGGTTACATCAACTAAAGATTATTAGACTTCAAGGTCTTGTAAAGTCTGACAATTGTCTTTTTTTATTTGATTTTCTTTGCAATAATCTACCTAGTTTATTTATTAGTTTTTTTATTAATACAAGTGATTTACATAAAGAAAAATATAAATTTTACCCATTTCTTTTTAATATAATCAAATATAGCTGAAATCCATAAATCGTCAATGTATTTTATAATGGAATCAGTCAATACCATTTGTTAAAAGATTTTAACTGGGTACCCTTTTGCTAGTGACTTAGTAGATCAATAGAAAGTATATATCTGCAAATACTTGTTATCGGTTGTTATTTTTATTTTATTTAATAATATCTTTATAAGATTTTACCTCTATTAAAATGTCTTTTGAAATTTTAGGCAGCGCTATAACTAATATTTTTGCTTTTGATTGATTAAAAATATTTTTACTCATTTGTTTGGTAATAATCAAAATAATAATAAATAATCAAATAATAATAAGTAATCAAAATCTTTTGGTGTATCTTTAGAGCAACTGCATTATATTGAGATGTGAAAATCTTTCGGTGTATCTTTGGAGCAACAGATTGTATTTAAAGTCGTCTTGACTATCAAAAATCAGATGGTCATCTGACTATCAAAAAATGATATTATAGTTTTACAGTGGTTTCAGATATTAAATAGTTTTGGACCAAGGACTGTACCCTGCGGTGCTCCATATTTTTTATTTTAGTTGATGGAATGAATATGAGTTACTCATTCTAACTTTTGAGTATAATTTTCTATAAATGATTTCAACTAATGCTAAATAACATTAAATTAATAAAGATAGTCTATAACTTTTAAAATTTTCAATGTGTAAATTGATTATTTTATAAATTTTCTTATATGTCAAATGATCAAAGTTACTAAGGTACTGTTAATTATAATTTGATGTATTTCTCTTAGTTTCTGATATTTGAATAAGTTTTTAATAAATATTTTGTATAAGTTTTTTTATTTACTAATGAAATTGTTATTTTGAAATTAAAAATTAAAAAAGTATTTCTTTTGGGTAATGATCTAATATACTTTTGAGTTTAATAATGATTACATCTAATATACTTTTGAGTTTAGATATTCAGCTTATTGTCAACAACTTAGTATATGTAATGATTCTTTAAACCTTTTGCTGTATAGTATTTGACTAATTTTTATATCAACTGCTATTGCATATGAGTTACCTGATGAAACTGTCATTTCAATTAAATCTATAAATTCATTATAATATCTTGCAGGAAAAACCATTATTACTCTATAAATGCAAATTAATATTAATTATTTATTTGCTATAATATTAATTATAAAATTGAAAAGAGAAAATTTTTTATTTTTATTTTACACATACATGTTGAAATGAGTGAATTTGTTTACTCTGTAGTAGTTTATGTGTTATTGATTGTTTTAATAAAATCTCTTTTCACAAACATTATTATGAAACCTCCATCTTGATTTTTTTTCTTATTATTTTTATAATTTACTTCAAAATATAACTGTTGCCTTTTATCATTCCTTCTACTATTCTTTTCAGTAACTATTCATGTTTCTGTAATAAAAATGTTGCTCTAAGAAGAAAAAGTTTATACACATCTGGAGGTTTATTGACAATAGAGTGATGAATTTCAGACGTTTTTTTTAGAATCATATTTTTTCTAAGTGAGGGATATTTGACATTAAATGCACAGAGAAATTGATTATTTTGTTTTTGTATTTATTTTTTTGTATTTATCTAAAACACAGTTAAAATATTTTTTCTCTGTTAAAAGGTGTAGATCATTCTGGTGCTTTTTGGTACATTTATCAAATATTGAATTCTTTTTTTGCATTCATTAAAAGTTACATAGCGTAATGCTTTAAAAATTAAAGTAACCTTTTGACCTGATATTTTGCAAGAAAATTATTTAAGTATGGTTTTGTCTTTATAACATTAAAAACAATTTTTTAATGCTTTACTAATTTTTAAAAAGACTACAGGTTATAGCTTATGACTTTACTTTATAGCTTATATAATATACATGCTATAACTTATGACTTTACTTTATAGCTTATGTTTTAAAATGATTTTTAATGTTGTTGATCTGGGGGAATTTGAATTTTTCTAAAACTGTTTTGTGAATGTAGCATAATAACATTTTCATCTTCATTGTGTTCTTTAAGTGTTACTTTTCATGTTTTCTTGATAAGGTTTTAATGCTTTTTGGTTGTTATTATCCTAAAAAATATTTAGAAGTTGTTCTTGAGATTCTTTAGAGTTGCATACTAGGACAAGATTATCAGACTTGTGATTGAAAAATTCATTTTTATTGAAAAAGCAAAAAAACATGACAAAAAATGCGAAATATTTATTCTTTATAAACTTTTACAATCTACTGTATATTATTTCTTTTTCATTTTTGTATTACTTAAACTTCTTTCCGACAGATAAATTTTGCATTGAGCTGATTGGTAATATTAGTAAAACTTAATTCAGAAGTGTCTCATTATTTTTGAATTGGATAAACTTATTTTGAGATTGATTTAGCTAACATCACAGAAATACAGAAAAAAAAATTTTGTTGAAGAAAAAAGTTTATAATGATATAGTTTGATATTGTGACATTGTTATGTGGTAATGATTTTGTGGTAGAGCGCTTGCTTTGTAAGCAAAAAGTTCCAAGTTTTTATCATCACCACATCTTATCCACCACAGGTTGTACTGCGCTCACCGCAGTTTTACTTGCAGTGACCTCGTTTTCAATGTTTGCATTTAAGACTTGAAGAGTTAAGAAAGGGTGCACTGTACCTCAGAATTTTCAAAATTATAATATACTATTACGCATTAAATCTATTGTTTAAAGGTTATTTGCTCATGAATTATGAAACAAGTTATGTAGACCCAATGTCATCTAACCTGTTTCATAATTCATAATTAGCTATAATTTTAT
The DNA here is from genome assembly GCF_038396675.1 of Hydra vulgaris. Classification (NCBI taxonomy): domain Eukaryota; kingdom Metazoa; phylum Cnidaria; class Hydrozoa; order Anthoathecata; family Hydridae; genus Hydra; species Hydra vulgaris. The sequence continues at coordinate 24,868,362 of NC_088925.1, forward strand.
TTCTATCATTTGCACTCCTATCATTTCAGTTCCTAACTTCTTTATACAAAAACAAGCAGCAGAGAATGACAGAGTGGAGCTTGTCAGCTGTTGAAGAGAAGCACGCAGGCACCTCACGCATTAAAGTTTCCTTGACTGATATGATTCAAGGTTTGCTTTAGACAATCCAGTGAACTCTAATTCATTTTCTTTAAGCAATTTTAAGAAAGTTGAGACAAACTTCGGCCAAAGCTTGGTACAAATCCATTGGTTGCTACTATTGGTAGTTTATAGTCTTTAATAAGTGAAAAGCTTATTTAAATGCATTTGCAAGATGATTGTCTTAAATTTCTGAAGATGTCAGAAAATCAAGGTCTTTCATATAAATAAATGATATAATATAAATTTCATTCATCATTTCTGAATTATTAAAATGCTAAATATTTTTCTTAAATTTTTGAATCAACAATGAAGTTAAACTTTATAAGTAGTATTTTACTTAAGTATTTTTCATTTATAATACAGTTTGATTTCAAATTGTTAATTGATTTGAAAATTTTTAGAAAAATGGTAGTTCAAAATTAAAATCTTATTTCAATTTTATTCAAAAAAACTCAATTTGTGTTGTATTATTTGAATTTTTTATTAATATTTCATTTTATTACGGCAATTTTGAATTACTTTGAATATTTGATTTAGCATACTTTCAGAATGTTTTCTGAGATAAGCAAAGTATATGTTCTTCAAAACATGTACAAATGTTTTTTTCAATTCAATGACATTTAAATATTATTTCCCTTCTACTTCAACACTTTTGAACACTTTTGCTAAGATTGCCCATTTTCAACTAAGTTTAATTCTTTTAGCCATTTTTATAATTAGTATTTGAATAAACTTAATTTTGAAACAAAATTCTCTGCTATTATTTGATGATTTTGATACAAGTCAGATGGCAAGTTTATAATTATGCACCATGGTTTTAAATGAATTTATAATTGCAATTAAATAATTAAAAGACTCAAATTGAAAATGGTTTGAATTAGAGTATTTTTTTGTTTCAAAAATGATCTACAAATAGAGTTTGACCAACAAACTTTGAAAGGTGCTGTTAAAGTTTCTATACATTTGAGGTTATGTTTCGGCACCCAACTATATGTATATATAAATGTATATATACATACAGATATAGATATATAGATATAGATATATAGATAGATATAGATATACTGCCCGGCAAAAGTTTCCGGTCACTCTGTTTAAATAATTTTATTAAAAGTTAAATAATTATTAGTTTGTTATTATTAAAAATAATTACAAACCAATCATCTCTGTAAGTCTATGATAAAAATAAACAAATTTATGCAATATTACAGGAACAAAAATTTATTATTTTTTTCATCCAAAAATTCACCCTTTGCTTTCCTTACTGCAAAAGTAAGTTTTGGCAGTCAAACATGTATACACTGTGGATGAAATTTTTCAGTAGCTGTTCATCCCACATAGATCTGTCGCTTTGTTCCAAAAACAAGAAATTTGGATTCGTCCGTTTACTATACATTTCACCAATATATATCTGTCCATTTTGAATGTCCTAGAGCCCATTGAAGCTTTTTTTTTCTGATTTATTGCCTCTAGAAGAGGTTTTTAAACAGCTACTCTACCATTTAAGCCAACAGTTTTCGAGCGACATCTAACAGTTCTTTTTAAAATAGTTTTATTATGAACAGCATTGAAGTTAGATGTTATTTCTATATTTGAAACAGACAATTAACAAATTGTCTATTTTTATTTATATGAGAGTATAATTGACTTGTCCAGTTCTTTTCCTATCTTTATTTGTACCAGTGCATTTAAACCGACAAATAGTACCACTCACTGTTGATTGTGGTTTTTTCAACAATTTTTGAATATATCTAATACAACGACCATCATTTGCCAGAGCAACAATTGAAGAAGATGTTTCTAGTGATAAACTGATGTACTTTGACATTTTATATTATTTTCTAAAATTTTAGTTTAAAAATAATCAAAATGCACTTAATTAATTTATATTAACTTCAATGAAAATATGCTTTGATAACAAAAAAAAAGTTGAATTTTATTTACAAAGTTTTTACTAAGTATGTTTGAGCATATTTATAATACAAAAACCAAGAAACATAGATTTTGCATTTCAATATTAAAATTACATTAGCACATTTTAATTGAATTATTTTATGGCTTATAAACAATTTTAAAATTTAATATAAGTTTTTATAAGTTTATTTAACACATTAGCGCATCTTAATTGAATTATTTTATGACTTTTATTAAGAAATTTAAATTTAATATCAATTAATATAGGTAAAAAACTATTAAAACTTTAAGTGACCGGAAACTTTTGCTGGGCAGTGTTTATACATATATACATGTTTTTACAGTAAATAACATAAATTTTTGAAACTTGTCTTATATTTTATATTATATTCTATTTTATATGCAATATATAATACCAATAATTTACTTATTTTTGTTGTTTTTAGTTTTAAAAGCAATAAATATTATTTATGCTTATTTTATTTAGTATGAAGGTGAACCTGCTAACTACGGTTCAGTTATGAATAAAGTCAGTTTGGTGTTTTCTTTTGTGTTTCTCTTTGAATTTGCTCTGAAGTTTTTTTCACTTGGTTGTGTAAGTTATTTTTAAGTTTTTATAACAGTTGGTAACTTTTTATTTACATTAATTCCATAATCCTATTTTAAATCCCATTAGCACTGATTTGAACTTTGTGTAAACATATTAAATTTTTTATTTGTTTCGATGAAAATACATATAAAATTAATTGTATAACTTAATAAAATTAAAACAATTTTTACAACAATTGATTGTAGTATTAGTAGTATAAAAAGGGCGTTCTGGCTCATTTTTTTTCAACTATATCCCTAACCATAATCTCATATCATATTTCAACTATCTCAACCATCATATATTAATATACGATGGTTACTACAATTTCACAAGTGAAATCTAACTTAAGCGTAAATGAAATCTACTTTGCATTAGGTCTTTCAGACCCATAAGAAGTAGGTCTTCGAACTTAGCTTCGAACTTAGCTATAATAGTAAATTACTCCTTTTAACTCAGAAAAACTTCCAGATTTCCCAACTTGCTCATCACCAGAGTTTATTGTTACTAATAACCTTCTACCATTAGTAACGCTAGGCATGGAGTCATTTTTACTAAAATTTCTGTAAAAAGAGATAGTAGTTGTAGAATCAATTTTTGGTTTTGATTGATACAATAGTCCAGATGATCTATTAGCAAATGAAGTAATATTAATTCCATTCCATGAAGATAAATAAAAATCTACTAAACCAGATGAGCAGTATATACATCTGCTATTATTTTCGTATCCAGGAAATATTAAATTACTATAGTTATAGGGTGTCCAAGGTTGAATAACTGAGTCATTGTTTTTAGGAGAATCGATTCCGTCATACATGCATACTCTTGATTCCCATCAATTTCCAGATTTACCGATAACATGCATTCTAATACATTTTAAATAAACACCATTTCTATTACTTGCAGTGTTCAATAATATATATTCATTACCATAAGTTGTGTTCAAATATCTAAATGTGGATGAGTATAGTTTAAGATCTGAAATAAATGGGGTATTAATGAAATATTTGCTTGTTGTGTTGAATTTATTGTAATAAAAGGATGCAACGAATATGTAAGTGGATTTCCAGTTTTATTGTTTAATTCAATTTTTAGATTAGTTTTAAATGGTAAATCAAGTGTAAAGTATCCTCCTAATTCAATATTAGAATGCATATTACAACCTTGTAAAGAGTTAGTATAAATTGGTCCACCAAGTGGAGCGAATAATAAATCACAAGCTATACTTCCTATGCAAAGCGTATTATCTGCATATATCCTAATAAATACGTTACTTGATACACTTCCATTAGGATTTGTTCCTTTAAATTCTAACCATAGTTTTCTGAGAATACCAGGACCACTTTTTTGAATAAAAGCTGCTGTTCCATCTGTATTTGGTTCAAGAGTCTGGGATTTTACTCCCATGCATGTTAAACTTGAATTTGGTACTATTCCTAAACTGCTAGAATTAGGTATTATTGTGTCAACATAGTACTTTGTAGCAGCATCATTTGGATTTGTAGGTTCTGCTACATTTATTAATTTGTTTGTATTCGTGTCAATATCACTGGTTGCATTATTTTGCCCATCTCTTCTAATAAATATACTATCAGCTTGAGATGCTGTTAATCCATTTGAAACTACTCGACTTGTAGTTGAATAAATTGTTGTATGTCCGAATTTATCAACAGGCATTTTATATATAAAGAAAAAAAATTACCATAGATTATTAATAATATTCTGAAAATCATATCCTTCATCTAGTTTTTTTAAAACATAGAGACACAAATGTCCACAGAATAAAGTATTTCCAAACTAATTTGTTTGTATTCGTGTCAATATCACTGGTTGCATTATTTTGCCCATCTCTTCTAATAAATATACTATCAGCTTGAGATGCTGTTAATCCATTTGAAACTACTCGACTTGTAGTTGAATAAATTGTTGTATGTCCGAATTTATCAACAGGCATTTTATATATAAAGAAAAAAAATTACCATAGATTATTAATAATATTCTGAAAATCATATCCTTCATCTAGTTTTTTTAAAACATAGAGACACAAATGTCCACAGAATAAAGTATTTCCAAACTGAACTCTATCACTATTATAATAAACAGAGTCTTTTAAATAATTAACAACTTTGACAGGTGGGGGTTGTGCATAAGAGTCAAAACTTAATTTTTTATCTCTATCTTTGTACCAGCAAATCCAGTGAAAACCATGTGTACTTAAATCTCCTGTATTTAATATTCCACATTCTTTTTTTTTGTGTATTTTTAGGTAATTGATCTCTTACAAATACACCTCTAAAATTTTTTATTTTTAGTTTTTTTGCAGCTTCTAACAATTGAAAATTTGTTAAAGGTTCATTAGGTAAAATTATCCCTTCAACATTGATAAGTTTATAATTATTTCTCATTTTTACTTATTTTTTTCTCAAAAAATAATTTTTGGGCTCCCCTACCCCCTACCCCTTGGGCTCCTTTACCTCTTTTCCTAATTGTCCTATTGTCTTATTTTCTTTTAGTTTGTAGTGTCCATATGCTAATGTGTGTATTCCATCTTCTAAAATAACTCTTTTATCGTCTTCTGCGCTTAATGCTATTTTATTGATCTCTTCTGTGTAAATTTCATGTGAATATGATCTTATTACATTCATTTTCCTAATATGATCTCTTTTATTTAATAAACAATCTTTGTAATCTTTATGTGTTATATACTTTTTAGCAACATTTTTCTTTACTCCTTTACATTTTTTGTTATCTTTTCCGTGTATTTTGTAAGAATGTAACTTTGATCTGAGTCCTACAAATTCTTTAATTTGTGCTACTTCAGCCTCATCTTTAAACATTCCAGTTACTTTCTTATTAAGACCAACTTTAAATCCTACATTACTAATTGCTGGGTGCTTTGGGTTAAACTCACTTGTATCAAATTTGTTTTCAATATCTTTAGAAATATCAGCATAAAAGTCTTCTGTTTTAATTTTGTATGCTAAAGAATCTGCATCTGTGAATAATTTTGCTCGATCAGCACATTTTTTCTTTATGTAATCATAATGAAATTTATACATTAGAGTTTTGCTCAAATCTAATATACACATTCCTAAGTAAATTGGTTTAATCTAATATACACATTCCTAAGTAAATTGTCTGTTACTAATCTAATATCAACTCTGTTTTCAATGTTCTCCATTGTTTTTCCAAATACTGAGTTGTTCATGAGTTTAAAAAAGTCTTTTTCAAAATCATTCGTTGCTTTAGTTCTAAGGTTTGTATTTAGTTCGATATATTCATTGAGCCATGCTCTTTCTTTAAATTTTATTCCTCTATGAATTTTAGTAATCTTTAATCCTAATCTTTTATATAGTTTTAGATTTTCATAATGTACTATATACTTTCTCTTATTATTCAATTTGGGGACTAATTTTTCAACTTTATCGATATTTAACCTTTCAGGTGCGAGAGGATAATCATTATGTTCATCATGTAGATGTTCAGGGTAATATAAATCTACTTCTAGTATACATGGAATTGATTTCCAGTTTTCTATTTCATTTTCGTCCATCCATTTAAAACCATGTGTTGGAAGTGGTTTACTCATTGCCCATCCATATAAATTATTAGCGTCTAAATATTGTATGAATGTTGATTCTTTGCTTTTGTCATACTCATCACCCATTTACTTATTATTAGAAGCTCCTAACCTATTGGATATCATACTGATTCCACCTCTTATTCCTTTCTTTATCATTAGGATCATACCGTAATCGCACAGCAGTTGTAATTTTACTTTTGTTTTCTTCAATGCTGCATCCCAAGCTAATCCTGGTGATGTATAATACCAAGCAGGATCTAATTTATAACAATTCATACAAACATCTCTAAAATTTTCAAAGACATCAGCTAGTAAAAGCACATCTGAAATGTTGTACAAGTCATGATAATCTCTAACTGTTTTGCAATAAAACTCATTCCATACAGTTTGTGCATGTGAGTATTCATCATTACTTATATCTTCATCGTTCAATTTTGAAAAGAATAATTCTATTGGTGGTAATTGGGTTTCATTAAATTTATCAACAGAGTCTACCTAATCATAGGGATATATGCCTTTTTTTAGTAATAAATCTAATTGTTTCCCGGAATATAATTTTCCGATATTTTTGCACTGATCTTTTGCTAAATACTTTGATAAAGCATCTAAACTAGAAGCCATAAATCTATAACTATCTAAAAAACGAAGCTCACGTTTAACTTCAAATTTCTTACCTTCTTTAATATACTCATCGACTTTAATTTCTCTAGAAAAGCTAATATACTTTTCTTCATTGTTTAGTATGCAACTCAATTTCCCTCCTGATAATTTCTTTTTAAATAAGTGAGAATCGTATCCAGATAAATTGTGAATTAGTACTGTAAAGAATTTTGGAATTTTATAATTTAAATTACAACTTTGATGAGCAGCACCTCTATATTTTCCTGTAATGTGACAGTGATCACGTACTTTATCATTATCCAAATCATTTTCGCAAATGTGACATTCATTTGCTGCATTAAAATCATGCTTGTTTTCAGTAGTAAATATCATCTTTTTTGGAAATTTATTCATATCACAAATTTTCTTAATATCGTCTTGTAAACTATTAACAAAAATTTGTGCAACATCATCTATTTCACTACTTGCAGTAAATGTGACTGGACTGCTTTGATAAAAACTTTCATCAAAACATTTAATATAATAACAGAATGAACTTGGAATATGTTTCTGATATTGTTTAGTATAAGATTCATTCGGATTGGGTTCACAAGTGTCAATTTGTTTGATAAAACTTTCAAAGTCAGCGTATACTACAAACGGAACTCTCATTGATTTATTGTGATTAGTAAATTGCATTGTTGAATTTGGTGGTGGAAGTTTGATACATACTGAATCATGTGTTTCACAATACGATTTATGATTAGATAATGATTCTTCAGAATTAAACTCTAAGAAACAATTTCTACAATAGTGTTTTTTGCAATGTTTATTTGATGTTTGCGATGAAAGTAATCTGCTTAAATTTTTTATTAAACAGTAATGATTCGTTTCTCCATTTGAGATTAATAGTAAATCTATTAAATGTTTGCGATCATTATTCTTTGATACATGCAAAATATGAACTTCTGAATTTTCATAACCATATACATTGACACTTATATCTGTATTGTTCTTCTCAAATTGTGTAATTTGATTTAAGGATACTGTAAATTCTATTTTATCCCAGTTTATTTTTTTAAGCTCTTTATCTACTCTTTCAGAATTTTTAGCTGTTGGATTTAATGCTCTTGCAATACACCACTTAAAACATTGATTATCTTCATTCTTTATATTAATTATTGCTTTTTAACTTTTTAAGGAATATATGATTTAGCTTTAATAGGATATCAATTTATTGAGTATAACTCAATAAAATTGATATCCATCTTTTCAACAGAAACAAATCTCCAACCTGATCCTAACTGTTGAAAAGATAAGGATTCTAAAATTTTCTGCTTTGATGTTTCATAAAACTTATCTAAATCTGTTGTTTCTAATACAACTTGATTACTCTTTCTAATTGGAGCAGATGTGATTATAGTTTCTCCTGTTTTAATATTAGTACACTCCATTTCACAAGTGAGAACTATATAAACCTTTGAATTTCTATTTTCGTTTAGTATTTTAGTTGCACTGTTTTTAGCAGCATTTATGAAGGATAAAGCATCGTAACCTTTTATTCCTTTAGCTGTAAATTGTTTTGTCACATTTTTAACAGCTGATCGTGATAATTTAAATTCTATCGGATTTCTAATTCCAAATTTTTGATACAACTTTAGATTTTAATGATTCAATATTTTCATTAGCTGTTTTTTTAATTGGTTCTGGAACATATGATAGAATCCAATCTGCAATAGAACTAATCTTTTTATTTCTTTCTTTTATAGTTTGTGTAATAGGCTGAAAAGGTGATGGATCTAAAATTGTTGATGATATATCTGGAACAGGCTCATCAAGTAGATACTTAATATCCATCTGTTTGTCTGATTGCATCTCTTCGTCTGATTGCATCTGTTCGACTGATTGAATCTCTGTCTGTGCTATCGCTTCTTTTAATACATCTTTACTCATTCTATAATAATATTTAATTTTTTACTCTCTAGCGATTTCTTTTAAATCTTTTAATAATACTTTTTTATTTTCCATTTTTATATAGCAAGATAATTTTTTTTAATTTTCATTTTCTTTATATCATTTTTCAAAATATTTTTTCTTGTCAATATTTCATATGAAACTTTACATATGAAATATTAAATGCATTTATATTTCTATATTGCAAGTTTTACTTTTATAATTTTTCTTCTTTTATATTTCAATCGCATTAAAAAATAAATTTATCTAACTTAGCCTTTAATATTTCAATAGCATTTGGATTTTCATATAAATCATCATATCCTATTTTATATATAAAGATTTTTTTTTAATATATTTTAATTTTTTTTTAAATTTTCAGAATTTGATATTTCAATCTTATAACCATTATCAATCTTCCCATCACGCATTTCAAGATATCTATCCATGACCAGTCCCACGCATTGCGCTATATAAGGATTTATATACTGTTTCTTCTCCTGTTTTCCATGTTAGTTAATTTAATAGTGACTGGTTTTTTCTTAATTGTTTTTAATCTTTCATATTTTGGATCTATTTCTTTTTTCTCTTCTTTTACTGGATGTATTCTAGGTCTTCCAATTGATCGTTTCTCATCAACATCTTTTACTGGATGTATTCTAGGTCTTCCAACTGGTCTTTTCTCATCAGTTGCTTCTGTTGCTTTTGACATGATTGATTCTTTATCAATCAACCCATTATCTACAGAAATCATTAACAATGTAACATAATTTTTAGATGTTTGTGAAATGTTATTTTTTTTAACAACTTCTGCAAGTTTTCTCTTGTATAATACATTTTTATTATATAAAGATAAAAAAATTTTTAAATCAATTCAAAAAAAAGTTAATAAACAACGTTCAACTTATTTTCGTCTGATTGAAAGTGTAAAAACTTATCCGATATTACAACAGCAAACGCTTCAGTATCTGCTGGAACAGCTGCATTAAATGTTGCTTTAATTTGTACATCTACTACTGAGGATTTTAATTTTTCTGATTGTCTACTAACATCAAAAACAAAGAGTGGGTATAAATCTTTATAGTCTGAAGGAGTTATGTTGCTTTGTGTTATCAAATCGATTGATGATTTTGAAATGATAAGTTATAGTCAGCAGCTGGATATTTTTCTTGATTAAGCATAATGTGCATATTTTTCAAGTCACAATGATCACATATGGAAGAATTAACTTCTTGATTTCCATCCTTATTTGTTTGGAATCCAACAATGATGTATCTTGGTTTTTCTGGAGATGTTTTTACGCTAAGTCTCCAAGAAAACGTTGTAGATTGTGGAACAGTTATAGTATCACACTGCCTTGCGCGAAAAGTTACTGGAAGTGTCACTTTTGATTCAATACTTTTATAAAGATTAACTCTCTCTAAATCTAATGGAATCACATGTGGCATGAACAATGATATTTTATCAAGATTAACTTTTCCTGCAGCTGCAAGAGCGTTTCTAAAAATTGCTCCAGTATCACTTTTTCTAACAAGAGTTAGTGTATGTTTAAATCCGTAAATAACTTTGTTGTAATCATCGCAGAATCCAAAAATGTGTCTTAAAGGTATACAAAATGAAAATGTTCCCTTTGTGGTTGGTTTCTGAATTATGTATGATTGTCGTACTGCAAACCCTGAGTTATCAGCAAGTACTGCTGTTGTTGAAGAATCTTTGTACCACAATTGATTTAATCCTTGTGCTAATTGAAAGTCATTTGGGTATTTAAGCATTCCTAACATTGTAGTTGCTTGACCTGGAAAATAAACTGACTCTATATTTTGGTTTGATAATTGATATGATATTTCACTGAATAAATGCATAATACCATTATTTGTAAGTGACACTGCATCTGCAGTAGCATAAGCTGTCCCATCAAGTTTAAGAAGTCTTCCTTCAAACAAAAGATAAGCCTCAGACGGAAGTGTGAACAAATCTTGTTGCTCAATGTTAATTCTTATTTCTCCAGTGCTATTTAAATTTGTGCGAGCTATTGGTTCATATTCATAGAATTCAAATCTTTCAATTCCATCATCCACAGTTGGGATTTCAGTAAAATTTAATATATCAGAAGATGCCATTTTTTTATATACAATATAAAAAAAAAATTTTAAATGGAAAATAAATATAAAGAAATTAAGCCAATCGAAGACCGCGGGCTTTTTTTGCTAGATCTTCTATCCTTATAGCTGTTGATTTTATTGAAGACCCCATCATTATATTATTTATATTTGGTGTAACTTCATCAGCTTTTTTATTTAAGTTTGAGATTATGTCATTAATTCTATTATTAATGACTGTATTTGGTTGTAAAACTTTAGAAGATGCTTTTCTAATTAATTGTTTTCCTTTTTCAACTACGACATCTTTAGCAGCTTCTATTGCTGATGTTGAAAGTTCTTTCCCTGCTGATTTAGCAGCAGTTATTGCAGTTTTTCCTAAATCGCTAGCAGCTAACCTCTTCAACATAGCTGATGACACTCTTGTTACATTTGATGATGGTGCTTGTTTAAATAAATTTATTAAACTGTCAAATATACCACTTCCTCCAACAACTTGCTTCCTAACATATCTCTTATTTTTAACAAATAGCATTTTTATGTACGCAATTTTTTTTTTAATTTTTTTTACTCATATTATCATATTCATATTATCATATTGCTAGATTATTTTGTATTGCTTTATACTGATCACGATTCATTTTACCTTGTCTTAACAATTCATCACAAATTGCAGCAGCTTCATTTCTTGATCCAGTATTACCTGCTCTCCATGCAGCTATGCGTAATTCAAGCATATCAAGAAGTGCAATAGGATCGCTAGGGAGAATTATTGGTCCTATTCCTGTTGCCTTTGATTCTCTTTGATACTCAAGCATTCTAGTTCTCTTTAACTCTCTCCAAATGGGAGCTATTATATCTTTGTATTTTTCACTCCGAGATGACTTTGGTTTTCCTGAATCAGTAGTAATTGCATCTGTTTGTATTATTATATCTCGATAATTGTGAAGATCATCTATATTATATATTTCCTTATTAGGATTAGACTTTGTTAGTAATTCCCAAAGACCAGGAGTACCAATGTATTTTATTCCATTTATATCTATATCATCGTTATTAATTAATATTGGAACTTTTCCTATAAAAAATTTACCCCCTTTAGAATGTATTCCAAATGTAGTGTCTGTAGACTTTTTACTATAAGTATACATTCTAAGATAGTCTGTTGCAATTTTTCCCAACTTTAAAAATTCATCAGAAGGCATTAGATCCTTCGGATCCATAAGAAGTATTTCTTTAGATCCATAAGTAAGTATTTCAGGATATGCATTTGAAAACGTAAGAGCAAATTGATTAGCTTGATCTTGCAATTTAGATATATCCTCCTTTATTCCAGATTGACTATCAATTAATGGCTTGTATAATTTTGACAAGACTATCTGCAAATTAGAATCTCCAATCTTTTCACTAAGATGATTCTGCTGTATTCTTTTTTTACTCTCTGATAATTCTTTTACAATCTCTCTTTTCAGTGTCTGTAATTTTTAAAAATGACATTTTGTTTTTATATAAAAAAGATTAAAAACACAACATAAAAGTTTATGTTGTGTTTTACGTTAAAGATTTATGTTTTACGTTATGTTTTACGTTACGTTTTACGTTACGTTTTATGTTACGTTTTACGTTACGTTTTACGTTACGTTTTACGTTACGTTTTACGTTACGTTTTACGTTACGTTTTACGTTACGTTTTACGTTACGTTTTACATTACGTTTTACATTTTAGCAAACTATTTAAATAATCAATATTAAACATTCCACAATTCTTTTTAATCTCAAATTCTTTATAAATGATATCATTTGTTTCTAATAATCTTAATATAAGTGCCATTGATAAAATACTTTTTATTAGTTTTTTTTCTTTGAAATCACACTCTAATTGAAGTACATATTTATCTATAATTCTTAATTTATACTGTTTTTTAACATTATTCCATTGTTTAAGTGATTCTTTAATGTCCCTTTCTACTCAATAAAAATCACTATCTTCCAGATAAGTTTATAAAGTTTATTTCTCTCATCATCACTATAAGTTGATGGTATCTGAAAGTTTCCATAATCACTGATAAATATAGAGTGACTTCCTGAATCAACAATAAAACCTCCTATTCCAAATCCAAGAAGTTCCAAATATTTTTTTTTTATTCAAATCTCTTTCATGTTTACTAGATTCTAAAAAGAACGGATATAAATGTTTCATATCTTATTATTTGTCAATAAAATGTTAATTGACTATTTTTTTATTAAACCTACTTTGAATTACTTTAATAGCTTCTTCTCTCCCTTGGTCGATTAGTGACAACTTTGTTTGTTCATCAATTTCATTTTTAACTTTTATTCTAATTTGCTCCATCATTGTCTGAAATTTTTCAAGTTCACCAAGTATTAACTCAAATTCCTTGTCATCTATATGCCCATCTACTAAAGCTTTAGAAATATAATTACTTATTGTATTTAGTTTTGAATCAGCAAGCACTTTAATCTTTTCATGCTTTTCTGCTTTTAAATTCATTTTTTTATTAACTTGTCTGCCTATTATTGATAACACACCTGCTCCTAATGCTGCACCTTCACATGCAATAACTACTGGTGCTGCAATGATTGTTGATAAAAAACCAATTCCAATAGTTCCAAGTGTCATAGTGCTTGCTAGTAATGCATTATCAATTGCAGAAATTATTTTTACAGCTCTATGATATTTTTTACTCAGCGTTATTCTCTTTTCTCTCTCATGCTCTATTTCTTTTTGAATCTCGCCAATTTTTTGTAACCGATATGATTGATCTTGGTTTTTAATAGATTTTTCTTCAGGTGCATTAGGAAGAACAGGGTAAATATTGTTATTCTCAGTAGGTATATTTGAATAAATGTTATTGTACATTTTATTATTGTATTCCATTTTTAATAAAAAAATAAAAAAATTAACAAAATAGATTAACAGAACAAAAACAATCTCCTTTTTTTATTAACACACCAGAATAAGATTTATTTACAATTGTTACTATAATATCATCAACAGACTCTGCTATTATACAATCTTGTAAACTTAACATTTTTAATCTAAGTTCATGTTTTAATGAAACTAACGCAACACCTTTATTAACTACTACACCAAACTTTAAAACTTTAAAAAACTTTAAAAGAATATACTGATGTGATAGAGATTTTATTGTAATGTCGTGTTGTGCAAATACATCATATCTTCCATTTATTAATATTGCAGGATGCTGTAAATTTTTATGTGGTTTAAAAACTATAGGAAATGGTTCCAGTTGTTTATATTTGTTTATAAATTTATGCACTGGCATGCTATTTGACATTTTATTATATATAAATTTTATTATATATAATTTGAAAATCAAAGAATCATATTTAAAAATGGAATATTAGCAAATGGAGAATTTGGTCATAATAATAAACCTGATCCTGTTGATGTATAACCATTTCCACTACGTAAGTACAATCCATCACCTACAGAACTTCTTTTACTCCATGGTCTCAAATATAAACCAGATCCTGCGCATGTTAATTTAACTCCTTGCCCCTTCTTTTTCATGTACACAATACCATTTCCAGCAATTTTATTAATCATAGTTGATCCAGCTGCTGAGCCTAGTCCTGAAAGCAGTCCTGTTGCAAGTGGTGGTATAACTCTTGATGCTAAAGAACCAAGAAACGGTAAAAGTGCACCAATAAATCCACCTTCTATTTTAGAATTGTGTACTAGTTGTGTTTTACTTAAAATAATTGATACAACAGTACCTTTTTCATATGCTTTTCTAATTTTATTCAATTGTGTTGTTGTTACAGCTAATACATGTTCACCATTTAAATCTGAATGTGATAACTTAATACTAGCTCCAATACCATTCAATTGGTTTTGTGAAAGATTTACTTTACTATTAGTATATTTACTCATTTTGTTATAGTTAGATTATTTTTTTTCTCTTATATGAAATCTAATAGCTAATTTTTCTCCTCGTAAATTTATCACATTTCAATCTTGATCAACCAATTTAGTCTCCATCTTTGAAATTGTTTTTAGTGTTATTGGTAAGTAAATTAAGTTTAATGGCTCTTGAATAATTTTATATCCAGGACCAACACTTGGGAAAAATGAATATATAACGTTTTCTGTTGTTCCATTTACATAGGATGATGCTATTATATCATTTGTTACACTTATGCTATTAATACTTAAAATGTTTACTATATTATCTGATTCATAAGATCCTGTTGAATATACTTGACTGTTAAAACCCAGAATAGATCTAATTGAATTTATAGGTCTAAGATCAACTTTATAACCAGCTTCAATATTTAAAGTTGTTTTCAATGTTTTATTATCTGCTGAAAATATAATACTAGTTTCAACTCCATTAATAATTTTACTATTTTCAGTAATTTTTTCCACAATATACTTATTTATATCATCAATCTCATACCTACCTTCCAGAATGTTTATATCTATCCAAGTCGCTCCATTATCTGAACTATATCTAAAATTGTTATTTGAAGAATCAACATTTGGAAAACTGTAGAATGTATCAAGACCAACTAATGCCATTTCATAATCTTTATCTTCACTTAGTTGTATAATAGGAGCAAACTTCTCTTTTATATGACTACTTTTATCATTCAATATTATATACATTTTTTATATACAAAAAAATTATTTTAAACTTTAGATGGAAAATAAAAATTATCTAATCCACTTCTATATTTTCCATTATCTATTTTAGAAGATAAATCTATGACAACAAATCCATGAGGTTCTGACCAAGCATACTTACAAAATCTTTAAACTCATCTTTGTTCATATCACTAGAAACATGATCTCTATAAATATGACTTAAATTCTTTGCATCTTGAGGAAATAAGCAAATTGGCATTTTCTCTAATAGTTTGTCTAGGTAACATAAAATAATTTTGTGCAAGATAGAAACAATCTACATTACTATGTCTTCCTCTTATATAATATTTTTCACACTTATTTTGTTTTGTTAATTGCAAATCATCAAATATCATCAAATTATTCTTGTTAATATTAAGATCCTCAGGATTTGGTACATCTTTATCTGTTTCAAAAAACTTACACTCCATATCTGCTTTATCTTTCAAATTTTTTGAAACATCTGCAATTACAAAATCTGGATTTGCATTAAATTTTTCTATTTGGTCTTGTAGCTTAAATAGTTCATTAATTATTTCTTTTGGCAATTTTTTTTCAAAAGAGCTTTTTAATATTTTGTATTCTGGTTGAAAAAGAGACTTTCCAAAAACTTGTAAATTATTATAATCTAACCAACCAGGTCTTAAAAGTAGATTTAATAATAAAGTAGTTTTTCCACAACCCGACTTTCCAACAATAATTCCTTTTATACTTTTTGGTAACAACTTGTTATTACTTCGCTTATTTTTATTTACTTTCCATGAATAATCTATAATATCCATTTTTATATATAAGATTTTTTTTATATATAAAAATTTCTATATATATAAAAATGTACTGTGTCAAATGTAGAAACAAAACAAATACACTAAACTTGCAAAATGTTGTGAGTAAAAACAATAGAAATATGCAACGTGGAACTTGCGCTATTTGTAGAACAACAAAAACTCAATTTGTATCATCAAAAAAAGGAGATTTAGTGAGTTCAATTAATTCAATAACTAAAAAAATAAAATTACCATAGGCAAAGTTCCCTGGTGAAATGCATTTACCTGGAATGAACTTTGCTGGTCCAGGCACTAATTTAGATGAACGATTAACTTCTACTGATGCATATAAAGAATGGAGTAAACCTATACATAGAGTTGATAATGCAGCTTACCATCACGATCTTGCTTATAAATACTTCAATGATACTGCAAATAGAAATAAAGCTGATAAAATTATGATCGAAGAAAGGGATTCTATAAAAAATCCAACAATACGTGAAAGAATTGAACGAGGTATTATAAAACCTATTATATTATCTAAAGCAAAGTTTCGGTTAGGTCTTTCAGACCCATATGAATTAGGTCTTTCAGACTCATATGAATTGGGTGTTAAAACTACTCAAAAAAACTACAAACGATCAAAGAAAAAGAAAAGGGTAAAGAATTAATTCTTATGGATCCAAAGGATCTGAAATGGACTGACGAACTTGCAAACGAACTTCATAAACCAGTTGTAAAACATTTCAGAAAAAGAAAAGTGATTGTAAATGGAATCGATGAAATATGGGCTGCTGATTTAGTTGACATGCAATCTTTCTCCAAATTCAATGACGGTATAAAATACTTATTAATGGTGATAGATGTTTTTTCAAAGTATGGATGGATTGTTCCATTGAAGAGTAAAACTGGAGTTGATGTTGCTAATGCTTTAAATAAAGTCTTCCATGAAAGAAAGTGTCAAAAAATATGGGTAGATTAAGGCTTAGAATTTTATAATAAGCATGTTAAAGTGCTAGGTGTTGAGTTATACTCAACTGAAAATGAAGAAAAAAGTTGTGTAGTTGAACGATGGAATAGAACAATGAAAGATAAAATGTTTAAGTACTTTTCTGCTAATTCTACTAGAAAATATATTGACATCTTAGATGAAATGGTAAATAAATACAACAACACAAAGCATTCTTCCATTAAAATGACACCAGTTGAAGCTAGCGATAAAAAGAATGAAAATATTGTTTGGTTCAATCTAAATAGAAATGTATGATCAAAGTCTGTAAGACCAAAGTTTTCAATTGGTGATAGAGTTAGGATAACTAAAAAGAAAGGAACGTTTGAAAAAGGACACACACCAAGATGGACTAAAGAAGTTTTAACTATATCACAAATTCAGTACACAGATCCTCCAACTTATGAATTAACTGACTATAATGGTGAAGAAATACAAGGTACTTTTTATGAACAAGAAATGCAAAAAACGAATCAAGAAATATTTAGAATTGAAAAGTGATTCTCAAACTCAAAAATAAATCATTAGTAAAGTGGTACGGTTATCCTGATTCATTCAACTCATGGGTTGATAATAAAGAATTGATAAGTCTGAATTAAAAGGAGTAATTTACTATTATGCGTAGTGAAATCAATAAGCTTAGATTTCGTTTACGCTTAAGTTAGATTTCACTTGTGAAATTGATGTAACCATCATATATTAATATATGATGGTTGAGATAGTTAATATATGATATGAGATTATGGTTAGGGATATGGTTGAAAAAAAATGAGCCAGAACGCCCTTTTTATACTACAAGTATTTATTTTTTATTCTTCAAAGTATTAGTTTTTTAAAATGTTAACTTTACTTTTTTACTGAGTTCAGTATATTATTACTTTTTAAACTTTTTTTTTGAAGATTTAAGTTCATTAGCAATTAACGACAAACACACACACATACACACACACACACACTCACATATATATATATATATATATATATATATATATATATATATATATATATATATATATATATATATATATATATATATATTGGTAGAAAATCACTTAACAAAAATTTTTTTCATTTAACACTGTGTTTCATCAACAAAGATTCATCAGAAATGGATGATCAAATTAATAAAACTTCAATTTATACCGAAAATTAAATTACAGGAAGTTGCAAATGTCTTAACTACTGTAAATTTTCACACATTTGTGGAACTTGCTGACACTATTATAAAAAGAATTCTTTAGAAATGATTTTTTTTGCTTTTTTTTTTTTTTTTTTTTTTTTTTTTAATTTTTAAATGTTTTATTAAAAAGGGTAGTTAATGTAAATATTATTTGAACTCATTTATTTTTATAGTTTTTTAGGAGAAACTAATTTTCGTGCCTACATTTAGAAATTAATTCCGATCTTTTCTTTAATAAGCATTCAACAAAACAACAAACAAGCAACAAAAGATCGGAATTAATTTCTAAATGTAGGCACGAAAATAAGTTTCTCCTAAAAAACTATAAAAATAAATGACTTCAAATAATATTTACATTAACTACCCTT
Source organism: Hydra vulgaris (assembly GCF_038396675.1). Classification (NCBI taxonomy): domain Eukaryota; kingdom Metazoa; phylum Cnidaria; class Hydrozoa; order Anthoathecata; family Hydridae; genus Hydra; species Hydra vulgaris. The sequence goes on from NC_088925.1 coordinate 24,887,237, forward strand.
TTTAAAAAAACATTTAAAAATGAAAAAAAGAAAAAAAAAAAATAGCATAAGTAACCATTTCTAAAGAATTCTTTTTATAATAGTGTCAGCAAGTTCCACAAATGTGTGAAAATTTACAGTAGTTAAGACATTTGCAATTCCTATAATTTAATTTTTGGTATAAATTGAAGTTTTATTAATTTGATCATCCATTTTTGATGAATCTTTGTTGATGAAACACAGTGTTAAATGGAAAAAATTTTTGTTAAGTGATTTTCTACTAATATATAATTGCTCTGTTCTTTTAAGAACATTGAGCACTCTATTGTGTAGAATACTTTTTAAAGTTGTTTAAATATATATATATATATATATATATATATATATATATATATATATATATATATTAAGCGGCATTAAATGTATAACTATTTTACAACTATTAGCTGACTAAAAACAAATTAATAATATTATTAACCTAACGACTAATCAATTTATGTCCCGTAACGATCCAAAATACAAATATAAACCGTAGCGTCTACTAAACAAATCGTAGCAAAATTAAACTTTTACTACTTGCCTGATGATTGTGGAAACACATGAAACTCAGAGTTGCAATATTAAATTTTATTATAAACATTAGCATTTAGCTAATTCCCAGTACTACGGGTAACAGTCACATATATATTATATAGCTCTAGTTAATCTATTGAGCACTCTTTTAAGTATACAATATTATAAATGATAATATAAAAATATTTTCTTTATTCATATATATACACTTACGTGTGTATATATATATATATATATATATATATATATATATATATATATATATATATATATATATATATATATATATATATATATATATATATATATATAATAATTGTAAACAAAGATTTAACAAAAGAAAAATATATTTTAAAAATGATGTATTATTAAAAAATGTTTGTATTTTTAGATGTTTGTTTTAATGTCTTTTATATACTTTTATACAATATATCTGGTCACAACAATCTTATACTATTATCTGGTCTGTACAACAGAATGGTCTATAGGAAAAAAGTATATATGAACTATATATAAAGTGGCACTATTTGATCAGCCATCTTAAAGTTCACTTTTTTGTTTATTTCTTCTATGCCTTATTAGTTACTTATTTGGCTAGATTATTTTTAGTATGAAGATAAAAATTTTAATATAAATTTTTGTAATAAAATTATAATCCAATTCTTTTCTAAATAAGCTTTGTATCACTGAGTGAAATTTGGTAACTTTGTATCACTGAGTGAATGACAGACAAGAGATTTATAGAGGTAAAAAATGAAGTCAAGAGTAAGAAGAATGGAGTCAGAAGAAGAAGAATGAAGTCTGGAGTAAGAAGAATGGAGTCAGAAGAAGAAGAATGGAGTCAGGAGTAAGAAGAAAATCAAAGAGAGCATAAAGTAGAAGACTCAGTAGGAGTGTTAACATTCATTAGGATAGTATTGTGATAATAGTTTCATGTTGGCCAACACAGAAAATCATAGATCACAGTCAAGTTTGACTGTCTGTTGTATATGATCAAAAAGATTTTTTATCAAACATATAAATATGTATTATTAAAAAATAATACCACAAAATGAAGAAGAGCATCTGTCAAAGACACCTTTAATAACGTGATTAGAAAGGAATGGTTCAATAATTATAAAAAATTTTCCCAAATACATTTTATGAAAAGTCTTTATAGACATTACCAACATGCTGAATTTTATTGTACGCTTTTGATATGCAATGATTAACAGCCTTTATCTTATCTATTTCATAGAAAATTAGGCAAAATATGGTTATTTGTTATTAGGGATTAAGTTGTTTGACTTTGTTGCAATGTATGTTAGTTAAAGTATCATAAACTCTACTTGTTATAAAGACTAATAGGGTTATAGTCAGAAGAATAGGATTATAGTCAGAAGAATAGGATTATAGTTAGAAGAATAGGATTATAGTCAGAAGAATAGGATTATAGTCAGAAGAATAGGATTATAGTTGGAAGAGACAGAGCTATCAAAAGATTTTTTCAAAAAAAGTAAGCTCAGATACCATTGTCTAGATGACAGGTAAGATTTTTCAAAATTGTTAAAAAATTAAAATTTTTAGTTATGAAGTTTAATTTCTCATGTTTCGCATTTTGACTTAATGTAACCAATTTAAATTACAAACTGCCATATGAGAAACATTTTGGAGAACAAAAAGAAGAATAAAACGAGAACTGTTGAAATTAAAATTTCCACAAAGCAAAAGAATAAATTAAAAAAGTTGTGATAGTCTCACTGATTATTACAAACTTTTTTAGAACTCTAGAACTATTGACTACATTTTTTTAAATTCATTTTTGTGATAATTTGATTTGATTAATTACTGAAAACAATTTTGTAATGTTTTGAATTGATTAATTAACAAATATATCTTGCACCATTATTTGTCTTATTATTAATTTATATGATATAAATCATTTATCATATATATTTATGTATCAAATTTTGTATATATTTATGTGTTATATGACAAACTGAAACCACCAATATTTTTCTAAATGAAAATGAAATAAAAAATAAATTTAAGAAAAAGTTAAGTTTACTATCATTTTCAAGACTTGAAAAGTTCTCATTTCAAAAATTCTTCAAACAACATTTTAGATTTTTTTTTTCAATAATAATTTCTTTTTCAAATATAATTTTATTATCTGTATCTCCTCATTCTGAGCCATAAAGACTGTTAGATTCAAATTTTCACCACTTAGATTTTTTTTTCAAAAAAAATTTTTTAAGCTTGAATTATTGTTTTCCAAGAACAAAACAAATTTAAAGTTGATTAGAACAGTAAAGTAATTTAAGTTTTTAAAAAGTAAATTAAAATGATAAAATCCAATATATTTGTCTATAAAGTTATTAGAAATATATAGATTAGTGGTAAATATGGCTTATTTAAAAAAGGTAAATGTTCAAAATTATTATCAATATTACAACATAGCAACTGTATATAGATACCGTAAAAAACAGTACAACTTTTTATTAGCTTTTTTAAGTGTTATTTAAACAATTAAAAAAACAAATAAAAACAAATATTTAACTCTTACTAATTAATACAGTATTGTGCAAATTAATTGCATCAAACATTTTTTTGTTATTTTTTGTTTTATTCTAATTTTCTATAATTTAACTTCGATTAGAAGGATAAGTAAATTTAAAAAAGTAAATAAACAAAAATGGGCACTACACCAAGAAAAAGATCTAAAATATTAACTTTACATCAGTATTCTGATAAATCTCAACAAGGAACAGTCACATTATGTTCAGAAAACCAATATACAGTTAGCTGGGTTAAGAAGTATTACTTTGCAACAGGCACCATTAGGTCAAGGAAAATGTGGTTGAAAACAAAAGACCTCAGTGAGAGATGACCGATATCTGATGCTGGAGAGAATCAAAAATTCAAAGAAGACAGCTGAACAACTATTGAATGATTTAGCTACCCATGTCTGCTCAAGTACTGTGTGGAGGCAATTAATAGCTCTTAAAAGGTTTGCTAGAAAACCTTCTAAAAAACCATTACTTACAGATGCCATAATGAAGAAGCATTTTTTATGGGCAAAGGAATACAAAAAATGGACTAATGAACAATAGGGAAGGGTATGAAAAAATGTTAAATTTACAGTTATTATATTTATATATTTGATTAACTGTACTATTTAAAAGCTGAAGATAATAAATTGAAGTGACTTGATAATTGTTAAGTTATTAATTTAATTGCATACTTGATAATTGTTAACTTGTTTATTAATTGGTTGTAGGCTTATTTTTTACATTTTGAAGCGCAATACCAACAATCTCTGTTCTCTGCTGTTGAACCAGGAGTACTCTACCCAGTTACTGGCATGATGAACGCTGACACTTACATAGAGGTTCTGCAAACACATTTAATTCAGATGTTAAAAATGTTTCCAAATGGAAACATAATATTTCAGCAGGATTAAGCCACATACCATACATCTAAAGACGTCTGCAAATTCATGGTAGAAAATATTCTACCATGAATTTGCAGTGGCCTGGCGACTCTTCAGATCTCGATCTAATTGAGATTTTGGACAATTGTAAAGTAAAAGACTATGAATACATGACTTCACAACTAAAACTATGCTTACCACCACTATCCTTCAAATTTGGTTTGAAGACTCAAAAATTTGGAAGATTCTATGATAAGTAGTGCGCAAAAAAGCGTAGCAGCACTAGGAGGACACAAATTATTAGTGCATAAGTTTTTATTATTGGAGAAAGAAATTTAAATTTCTAGAATTTAAGAAAATTAAAATTCCTGGATTTTTTGAGTTTTTGGTTTTGCAATGTAAAATCAATAAAAAGTAAGAACAAGAAAGAAAAAATATTTCGTATCATTCAATAATAATAGACAACAACTTTTTATTCAAATCAATATCAAATAAATCAGCAAAAATTTATGTTTACACATTAATATGATTAATATAACTCTTTAATATCAAAAAGTATATTTAGATTAAGTACAATGAGGAGTTTCAAATCATCTAAAAAAAATCTACTCAATAAATATATTGTTATAAATAAAAAATATAACTATAATAAAAATTACAACATAACCATATATTTTACAATTGTAATAATATAAAATTACAAATAGTATTAAATAAAAAACTAATTTTTTTTTTTTATTTTAGAATTATTTTAAAGATTTTTGGAATGTATTTGATATGTTAATCGTATTTGGTGGACTATTAGATTTTGTGATTAAAACCTTTTTTGTAAGTACAACTTTATTTGTAAAAAGATTTTTTACATATACAGGGGTTCCAAAAGTTCGTGGAAGGATTTTAAATAAAATGAAGCAAAAAATCTATTTTCCTTTTCAATCTGCCTTAAGTTGAATACACTTATTAGATATATGAATTAATTTTTCTATGCCATCATATAAGTATTTTTTATCTTTTGCTTCAAAATGAGCCGAAATTGCTTCCTTTACCTCATTGTCATTGGAAAATTTCCTTCCCTTTAAGTCTTTTTTCAAATTAGGGAACAAATAAAAATGGCGTCAGATTTGGACTGTAGTGTGGGTGTACCAGTGATTTAAAGCCATGTGTGCGCAGAGCAGGGATTGCAACTCTGCTCTTGGGAACCCATGCATTGTCTTGCAAGAGCAACACTCCCTTGGTCAATTTTTCTAAACATTTTTCCTTGATGGCCTTCTTTAATTTTTCTAATATCGTTGCATTGTATTCTCTGGTTGTGCTCCTTCCCTTTTCTTTGTAGTCAATGAGTAATATATCTAATAAAATATCCCCTCACAATCCCAAAAAACAGTAGCCATCAACTTTCCAGCCAACTCCGACACTCAAAATTACTTAGGCAGTGGTGTCCTCTTTTTATGCCATTGCATGGGCTCTTGTTTGGACTTAGGTTCAAAGTGATGAACCTATGTTTCGTCTCCGGGAACAATTTGTTCTAAAATCTGTGCAGGTTTGTCTCCACACAACTCTAAAAATTGTTTTGCTGCATTAATGCGCTGTTGTTTCTGAAGAGGCATGAGTATTCTTGGTACTCATCTTGCACTGACTTTTGTCATACCCAGGTGGTCATGTAGGATTTGTAAAGTGTTGTTATCAGATACTCCAACTAACTTTTTCAACCAAGTCTGATGTGGTAGCTGTGGTAGCTGATGTGGTAGTTTAATTGGCTTTGTTGAGTGGAAATCATCTTCAATTAACTCCTAACAACGTTTAAAAAAACTATGCCACTTGTAAATCATTGATTTACTAGGACATTGTTTTCCATGAATGGTTTCCATTTCATTTAAAATGGTCTTAGCGTTCTTTCCTTTGCTTGGTAAGAAACTTTATCACAGCATGTTGTTCAATTTTCTCAATAATTTCAGTTTTCTTCCGGATTGACTTGTTTAGCAGGCAATTGTTTATAAAGAAATAATGCGTCAGAGCTGAAACAAAAATTTTTATACTAATGATGAGTCACTAATTAGTATGTCTCATAGTGACTGCACCTATCCCCACTCCATACCTCCATTCCACAAACTTTTGGACCCCCCCCCTGCATACATTTTATATATACATAATATAAAATTGACTTTAAAGTTAAATTTTTATAGCTACCTTTTCCGGTCATCTAAGGTAAAGTTTTTGTATTTTTTGCATTCATTTTTACTGTAATATTTTATGACCGAGAGATAATCCAAAATTATAGGGTGTAGCCCTCCTATCAAAAATCCATCAAAAAGAGTTCAATACACAGTGGTTCAAAAGTGACATTTTCTAAACAAAACCATTATTTTATAAACTTTTATTAGAAACAGATTATTTTATTTAAAAACTGCAGAAAAAATAACATTCGTTTTCAAAAAACTTTAAATGTTAAAAACAATGTTGACAGACGAAGCTCTCTGTTATAAGTTAGTACAATATTTTTCTACAGGAAAGATAGACATACATTTTTCTAAAGCAAATTTAGGAAATATCTGCCACAACAGTTTACAACAGCAGAAACTATCATTTATCTCTATATGAGTGATTAGATGTTTTACAGATGGCATTCTTTGAATATTTCTTTTAATTGTTAAATGGATAGTTCAAGTATATTTCCACATTTGGTATGAAATAAAAGCGAAAAACTGTATTGGATATGGCCTAGGTCACATACTAACACTGTTGCAATTACTGAAAAAACAAGATAATGAAGTTCAAGTTGTTGCCACACAATACATTTTAATTGAAGTTTATTTTTCCACTTGGAATCATTGATTTTAATCTTTTTTTCAAGCTCAGATAAAGACTCAAGAACATTTGCAAATCGAAAATCAAAAGTTTCGAAAGTATGATGTACCCTAATATATATGTATAATTGTATAAATATATGTCTATATTTATACAATTAAAAATATAAATTACCTAATGTTACTTATACTTTAATATATATATATATATATATATATATATATATATATATATATATATATATATATATATATATATATATATATGTATATATATATATATATATATGTATGTATATATATATGTATATATATATATACATGTATATATATATATATATATATATATATATATATATATATATACAATGTGTAATATATATATGCATATATATATATATATGCATATATATATATATGTATATATATATGTATATATATATATATATATATATATATATATATATATATATATATATATATATATATGTATATATATTTTTTTTTTGGTCAAATTTTCACTTTTTTATAATGTCAATGATTTTATGATTTTTTTTTTTGTCATCATTTGTTTTAATGATAGACACAAGTAAAGTTTGACACAAGCATTTTTCGTTTGTTTCGTGCATTAAGATTGATTAAGTTACTTAGAAGAAGTCGTTCATTACGTATTTTACTTTGGACATTTTTGAAGTCATTTCAGGTAAACTTAAGTTTTTTTAGATTTCATTTTTCTTTACTAAATTTTCCACTATTTTTATTAAATTATCATTATTTTTTGTATTTGTTTATTTGTTATAGAATTAATTATTTTTAAATTATAATTTAGGCATTGCCTTATGTTGGTATGCTTATTTTTCTATTGTTTTTTGTATATGCTATTATTGGAATGCAGGTAAATTTTTTGTCTTTAAGTAATTAAAAAGTTTATTTCGTTATTTTAAATTTGTTTTAACTTACATATTTTTAAAAATTTTTAAAAACATATTGTTTTAACTTTTTTTTTTATTTGTATAAGTAATAATTATTGCTAATTAATTAATTACGTTGGTAACCACAACAGAAAGAACATAGATGCGTAGATAGTTTTGATAGATATATGCATATATGAATATAACCCAATTGTTGCTAAAGTATTGACTTTCGCAATTCTGTGATTTACATTTGACTTAAATACAACAGTGTTTTTTACAAATTTTTATTACGTGCAGATATTGTTGTCTTTTATTAAATTAATTTACTCTTAATAATGCTGCTAGCAACCACTATTAAAGTTGAAAGTTACCAGAAGCAAAAAACACTTAAAGAGCATGGAAACGATTTACAGAAGAATTAAAAAAATGTAAAATGATGAGTCAGAAAAACATAAAGACATGAGAGAATTACATTGATGTTCAAAGGGAAAAAACTAGATAAATAAAAGTTTTATACTTTTATACTATGAAGGAACAGATACTGTAAAAGGATACAACTTTGCTGAATGATGAGTAATCCCGGACTGAGTTTTGGTCATTGTAACAAGATTTTGTTTGAGCAACAACTATGATTTATAGTATTTGTAGAAAAACATGTTGTTTTTATAATACAATTTGTAGAAATGCACTGAAAAAAGTTATTAGCTAAACTTAAATTAGAAAAAAATTAAAAAAATAATAATGAAAAAACAAACAATTTCTTACAAAAAAGGAAATGTATTAGCACTAAAAAAAGACTCAAACTTAAAGTGAAAATGACTTTTTGTTATGTTTTTTAATTGTGGCTAAAATAAATTACTTAAAAATTTATCTTTTGAAGCGTTTTATTAAAGTTATGCAAAATGCTTTTACAAATTTCTTCTAATGATTGTTTAATGAATGAACAAGTTTTATTCAAACTTTTAAAAAGTGTTATATATATTATTTTTGAATTGTATAAACATTTTTTTTTTTTTTAAAGTTGCAGGAAAAAGGTTGTTTAAAAAAGTACTACTGTCTATTTAAAATAGTAACTTTTAATTATTTCATGCTCTGATTAGTTAGTAAAAAAAAAGAAGATTTTTTAACAATTCTTTGTGAAATAGAAACAAAAAAAATAAAGCAATTAAATAACTCCATTACAAAATACATGCCTACATAAAAAAAATTTAAATATAACATTATTTGTTAATTTAAACAAAATTACTATAATTAATTTTTTATTTTGTTTAAAGCTTTCGCGTAAAATAAAAAGATCAATGATTAAAAGTTTTTGATATTGTAGCAATTTTTTTCGTAGTATTTATATTGTTAAAACATCAAAAATGCCATGGTCAAATTGTAAAGAAAAAAAATATAAGCGTGGTCAGTTACAGCGTTTGATCGCACTCCACTTCTGTCTGCTTGCTGTAGTATTTTTGAAAAGTCAAGAAAATAAAAAGGTGTGAGATTCAAAGCATTAACTTTTTTTTTGAATAATTTTGAGTTTCAAATTATTACCATTTAAGGAAAAAAACATGCATCTTTAAAAATGTTAGCAATCACTGCTTTATTAAGGGGTCTCATGGATTAGAATCTTAAATTCAAATCTTAAAGATTTTTAAATTCAAATCTTAAAGATTTTTAAATTCAAATCTTAAAGATTTTTAAATTCAAATCTTAAAGATTAAATAATCTTGAATTCAATCTTAAATTCAGTATTTTATATTCAGAATCTTAAATTCAGAATCTTAAATTCAAATCTTAAAGGTTCACAGAATCTTAAAATCCATTAAAACAGAAAATGGTTAACTAAAAATCATATTTTCCTGAATGAATAGAAATCCGGATACATTATTTTTCATCCATTATATTTCAAATTAAATAGAGAAGTTCTTCCATCAAAATATTTGAACTATATTGGAGTATATTTCGAAAAAAAACTAGATTGGAATAATCAGCTGAGTCCTTTTAATAAAAAACTTACAAGAGCTAACAGCTTTCTCTGATTTATTACTATGTTTTAGTCTTAACTCTTGGATTCATTTATTATTTTTTGTGTTCTTCTCATCTACTCAGCTACTTATGTATTGCTTCTTTGTATTGCTCTCAGCTACTTTTGTATTGCTCGGGTTCATAAAATTATTTTTTACTAAATCTCATTATTAGTTTAAAAAATGCATCTATCAAAACAATAAATTTTTCACCAAGAAATTTGATATCTTGTAAAAAAAAATTTTTCAAAATTTTGTATTTTTTTTTATTCAAAATACAGTACCAAACAGAGAAAACTCTTCTTTTTCAATACAATTAAATATATTAAGTATATAGTAAATAAGTATATAGTAAAAATAATATATAGTAAAAAAAGCTTTATTACTTAACATTTAAAAGAGTACAAATTTAAAAAACATTTGTTTGAATTTTATTAACTTTTTTTTTTTAAGTGTTTTTTATTTTTTTTATTTTGTGGTAAAATGTTTATTGTGATAATAATGCTTTTGGATTTGAACTGTCATTGCTTATATCAAGTATTAGTAAACAGTGGAAATTCATCAATAAATTCTGATTCAGCTTTTAAAGTATGTTTGGAAAAGATAAAACAATCTTTTCCAGATAGCATATTAAAATTGTCACTTAATACATAACCTAAAATTTTTGGCAGAAAAATGTTCTGGCGTTAACCTTCCTATAGGCGACCACATTAAAAGTTTTTTTTAAGGCAAAATGTTTTGGAGACCAGCGTTGATAGGGAGGCAGAAATCATTGGTGGCCGCCTCCAGAAGAAATTGTGAAGGGTAAATAATATACTTTCACTTGCCTGATAAATGAGAGGATCTTGATAAACAGGAGGATCAGAAATATAATTATAAAATCTAATAAAAAGAGAAATTTTAATAAATGGGAGGTTATTGGAATATTAAACATTTCAAAAAATAAAACAATCTGCAGTATTTTTAAACAGTAAAAACATTTAAAGATATGGGGAAACAGTTGTAGACCACTTTTAATGAAAATTTAAAAATAAAAGAAAGCAACATTTGCTTTTTTTTTTAACCTATAAAATGGCTATAGGCATTATTTAAATAGGTACCCTCAATCAATATACGTTTACTCCACTATACTTATTTATTTCAGTAAATGTATAAACAATAAATTGTGACTACGGCTATATTAGTTGTATGTTTTTTATGTATGCATTGATACACTTATTCTATGAAACTTTAAAGCATATAAAAAAATATGTATAACTTTTAACAATTATAAAAAAAAAGAAAATGCTACCTAATAAGTTAAACTTTATGACGTCTAAAGAGCTAGACCATTTTTAATTTAGAATCACTTCTGATTATTTTTATTTAATGTTAATTTTATTTGCTGCAGCTATTCAAATTTTTATATTGTTTACTTTATTACAAAACTCTGATACTCTCATTTGCTAAGATCCTCCTAAAAAAGATAATCCAAAGATAACTTTAATTAAAATCATTCTTTTATTTTTAAATTTTAATTAAATGTAAAAAAAAGCAAATGTTGCTGAAACGATTAAAATGTTAAAATCTTTGAATACTAAATTCAAGACTTTTTAAACTTTTAAATACTTTAAACTTTTAATGTTTTTATCGTTTAAAAGTATAGTCAATACTTTTTAAAAATATTTTTAATTTTTTTTTTTTTTTATGTAATTAGTCAAAACTATTAGTGAAATACAACATAATTACAAATTTTTTATGAGCATTAAAAAATATTTTTTAAATAACTTTTACAATATCTAATTATTAAAAATAAGATTATAAAATCAATAAAAAATTTAAAATGAAAACTTTTTAATTACTTATTATAATTTTTTTTTTTGACAAAATGATTTTTTCGATGATGCCATGGAATTAAAGTTTCCAATTTTTAATTTTTTTTCTTTTCAATATTAAACTACTAATTTATTTGATATTTAAAAAAAAAGAAATTTTTTTTAAAAAGTCAAAAATTTTGCAATAAATCATATAAAATCTAGGTTTAATGTCAATATTTAATGTCAATATTTGCTCCTAATTATTATTTGAATTACTTGTTAACTTAAAAAAAATGTTTTAAATACAATATTTTTCCTAGTAGTTGGCAAATATTCCGCTTCCAAATTGTGCAGCTGCAGCCAGTTGGAAGTTAGAAGCCACTAGATGTAGCTTTTAAATCATTTTGCCTCCAATTTTTTTTTCTGGAGGTGGTCACATTAATTTTTTTAAACTAATTATAAAAACTAAAATGTGGCAAAGCGTTTTGTTTTGTGGCAATAGATCCTGGTCTTGTTTCTTTGCAGTCATCAGTTGTTAATGTTGTTATGTTGCTGTTGTTTATGTATTAAGTGACAATGCCAATAAGACATCTGGAAAAAATTGTTGTGTCTTTTCCACACATATTCATAAGTTGGATCAGAACTTATTGATGAGTTTCCACTGTTTAAGAATAATACTTATGATATAATTATTGAATGATAAATTTCCACTGTTTATTAACAATACTTTTCTAATAATCAATCTCAACTTTATTTACAAAGCAAAAAGTGTTTGCTTGCTTTTTTTCAAAAAAGTAGTACTTCTAAAAAATATATAAAAGTGCTTTAACCTTATAAAGATAGGATAGAGGCTCAAGCTTGTAATAATGTCTTTTTTAAAGAGGAATAAGCATTTTTAGAAACTAACTAATAAATTTAAATATGAAAACAGTATTTGATTCAAAGATAGGTATGGGGTTTATAGGTAGGTATATAGTTATATAATTTATATAGTTATGGGTAGAGAATGATAGGTAAAGAATTTTAAATTATAAGTAGTCAGAAATTATAAAATGCCAAGCACAATAAAAAGAGACAACTTAAGCAGCTAATTTACAAGTGGTTGTTTATATGATTTCTATTAGAGCTTAGTAATCCACTAAAAAATAATCTAAAAAGATATAAAGTAGAACCCTCTTTCTATTTAAAACTCATTTAAATAAAAATATTAACATTATTGTGATTACAAATTAATAACTATAAAATAAGTGTTTTGTTTGAGTGAAAATTTACCTACAACTGCAAACCCAAACCTCTTATAAAAGAGAGATGCATGATAAAACCTTTTTGCTATAACTGATAAGAAATCTATAGTAGAACAAGAAAATTGAAATTTATATACAATCCCTTGCAAAAGATTAGAATCAGTTTAGGATTTTTTAGGTAAATCCATAATTTATTGAAAATGACATACATATTTGCATAAACAAAACTAAGATTTAATTTATATTATACACATACATATGTATATAACATAAATTAAATCTTTACTTTGTGTATATCATTTGTGTACGTCATTTTCAATAAGTTATGGATTTACCTAAAATATACTAAAATGATTCTAAACTTTTGCAATAGATTGTAGATTGACTCGATATAATATAATAGAATTTAACTAAATAAAGACATAAAGTCTTTGCAAATAATAGACTTGTATTTGCTAATAATAATAACAAGACTTGTTTGGCTATAGAGAGTTTACAGCAATCTCCAGAGTTCCTAAAAATTAAAACCGCAGATGTCATTTTAGATTAAGCTATTTTTCTAGAGTGTTAAAAAAAGTGTCAATAGATTTAAAATATGAACTAGAGGAAAAGACTCAAATTATCAATAATTTTATTTAATCAACAAGGAGGGATAAAAGCTTTTAAAAATTTGCAGTTTTAGGTTTTAACTTATAATAATTTTGTATTGATTATGATAATTTATGCTATTACATTCAGTATTTATACTGATAATGATAATTGTTTTTTAAATGGCAATCAAATAACTTTACAAAAAAATTAACATGCCTAAAAATTTTTTTTTTCAGGTTTTCTCTCAAATTTCACTTGATAATCCTGTTGATCCATATAACAATATAAATCCAGACAATCATTTTCGAAGCTATTTTAGCTCAACTCAAGTTTTGTTTAGGTAATTAAATCCCACATTTTAAAAGTTAATAATGTTGTTTGTTTATACCATGATTAGTCAAACTCTTGTTTAATAAAGTTGCATGTTTAATACCATTGGCAAACTATTATTTAACTTATAATTTAAATTTTCAGAATTGCTACAGGTGAAAACTGGCCAGGAGTTATGCGTGCATGCACAGCTGATGCTCTATGTGATAAGGACTTACCTTCTTATGACCAAATCTCTGAAAAATGTGGAACATTTTTAGCTTATATATACTTTATTTCATTTATTTTTTTTTGCACATTTTTGGTGAGAATTTTTTTATTTTTAAGCTTTTGTTTTTAATTTTTATGAATATATAATTTTATATTATTTAAACAACATGGTTTAATTATCTTTATCTGATCTTGATACAACATTTATTGTGATGTCAGTTGTTAATATGATAATCAATGTTATGATAACCAATGGTGGACTTGTCGAAAATTGTTATTTTTCGTTTTTTGTATATATATTTAAACATGGTTTTTTTTTTTAATTTTTTTTTTTTACTCATCATCCATTTTTATCACCATTTAACTCATTTGGTTTATTTTTAATTACTTAATAATTAATTTTAATTCTTAATAATTTTAGAACTATTTATAGTTCTCTCAAAAAGAGAAATTTTTTATTATTTTTATTTAAGAATTTTTGATATTTTTATAAAAATAGGAATGATACTGAGGCTTAGTTGTATGTAAGACTTTGATAACTTAAATTGCCTCAGAATATTATTAATTAATTTATACGCATATTAGTTATGTTACTCAACTATTTATTACTTATAACTTATTACTATTTATTTGAACAAGTTTAATACAAAAGGATAAGTGCTGAAGCTCAGATTTATCTAGCATTTTTACCCTTTACCTATGTAATTGGAGTTGGAGTTTACATTTATAAAATTATGTAAAAAATTATATTCAAGGTTTTTTTTATTTTTTATTTAAGCTATATAGAAAACATGTTAGTTTTAAGTTGTTACTTTTGACATCCTTGTTAGAGGTGTTTTGAAGGTTCTATTGTTATTTGTGATGACAATTTCTAATACAATTATTTTTGCATTTAATGAAGTAATGTCTAATGCAAGTGTTTGGGTACTAAAATACATAGTCTAAGTAAAGCAAGACTGGAAACAAGTTTAAAGATAGTTTAAATGTATGCAACATTGAAAGATAAAAAAGAAGAAAATAATGGATATAGGTATGGGTTTTTTGTTACAATTTTTTGTGCAATGAAATAGACTATCGGTAATACAGAGTCATAAAAAAAGAAGGAAAAGGCTATTTAATAACATAACTTATAGAAAAGTTTTAAAAGGAAAAGTTTAGCCAAGCAAGTAAGAAAGAAAAGAAAAAAAGTAAGAAAGTAAGAAAAAAGTAAAATTATAAAACAAGATGTGTAAATGAGATTAACAGAAGATATTAGTTGAGATTGGATTCAGAGTTCAAGAAACTTAAAGCAAGCAAAGCATTAAAGCAGACGATTCCTGATATATGGTTTTTTTTTTATCCACCTGCTTTAAGACTTTATTAAAGGATAAATAAAATGTTTTTGAAAAGATATGAAATGTTTCTGGTGACAGTATTAAAAGTTTGAACACATTGCTGATCCTCACAGGTAGTACAGCTGTCTTGTTTCTTTTGTGCTTAACTTATTTCTATGCACAGCATCCTTGTTTGTCAAGGTTTGTGTTTTGGAGTTTATAAAGTTGAGAGAGGGTTTTAACCACAATTAAAGTAGCTTCCTCGACTGTAGTAGCCTTTATGGTCTTATAGAGAATTAACATTGAAATTGGGTTATTTGAGTGGACCCACAATACTTATAACCTGTATTGAAGTAAAACCTAGTTAGGACATAGTCAATTATAGCTGTATGTTATTTTGTTATCATTAGTGTCAATAATGTTAAAGGCTTTAGTGGATTTAGTTGTTCAGTGGGTATCAGGACTTTCTAACCCAATAATGCAAGACAAATACAAGTGATAAGGATCAAGTGGTTAAAAAAAAAACATGCATTGAAATGTGGATTATATTGAAAAATAAAAATATTTTATTGCATGTTAAAAAAAAGTTATTGGCAAATAAAAAGGAAACAATCTATTTTTAAAAAAATGAAGAAAAAATAGTTATACTGTTAACCACATAATAAATTATTTAGCAGTTAATAATTTTTATGCATAAGATTTAGCTTTAATCTTCAGATTTCAAAATTTTGACTTTGAAATAAAACTTTTAATTTTTACTAAAGTTTTAAGCTTTTGTTTCTATTAGTTAAACTTTTCTTTCTATTAGACACTTTTACAGTTTTCTTAAAGACCAAAGCTTACACAGGTAGATGAACTGTAAAAACTAACGCTCTCTAAAAACCGCGAATTTTTTTGTTTCTTCATGGTTAATTTTGCTAATATTACTTTAATTATTTTTGAATGTTTAAAAAAGAAAAAACAACTTAATGCTAGAAATTTATTTATTGCAAAAAATTAAAGAGATAATAAAATATAAGAAATAAAATAAAAGATTAACAATAAAAACATAAAAACAAAAATAATATCACAATTTTATATTTCATGAATAAAGAAGAAAGCAATGAATTTCAATTATATTTTTAGATGTTAAACTTGTTTATTGCTGTTATTATGGATAACTTTGCATTCCTTACTGAAGATTCCAGCATACTTGGACCTCATCATTTGGATGAAGTAGTCACTGTGTGGTCAGATTTTGATCCACGAGCCACGTAATTTTTCAAATATTGAATAATACTTGATCATTGTTTTTTTTAATTTATGTATTTAATTTATACTTAATTTATATTAAAATAAGTTTTAGTTTTTATCTAAATTTATTTTTTTTATACTATTCTGTTATTTTTTACATATGTATATACAAAACATATATATATATATATATATATATATATATATATATATATATATATATATATATATATATATATATATATATATATATATATATATATATATATATATATATATATATATATATATATATAAAGATGGATAGATAGATTATTACATTTATTGTTGTAAGTACCCAATAATATTAGCACTAGTTAAAAGTATTTTGATTAATTCAAGGATCTACATAACACAGTATTGGTTAAGAATTGCACATTTAGACATTTAGTTTATATTTCAATAATTGTTAATTCCATAATACTTAGACAGTTGATGAGATTTTATTACGTCACCAAAAGGCATAACATTAAAAAACGCAGCTTTAATATTTACATTGTTAAAAGTTAAATTGTCTCCTCAGCCTAATTTAAATTTTATTACATTGTAAATAAATCTAATTTTAAACTGTGTTAAAAATCATTTAGCAAAAATCTAATAACAAAAATGACAAAAAATCTAAATTTGGTATTGGAAAAAGATTATATTTCCTTAAAATTTAGCTGGGTGTAAAAATAAGCTGGGTGTGGCCTTCTGCCGCATACTCTGCAATTTAATTTGTTTTGATAGTTTGACTTAAGCTGAGCTATTCTGCTATTTTTATTTTCGCTCATGTGTTAGAAATATAGAGATGCCTTCTTGATGGAACCCATTATTACTAGGCGCTTGATCAGTTTTTGCAATATCTTTCATAAATTGATTTCCGATAGAACTCCACTTTGATGTGTGAGATTGTTGATTCCTGCTATTAATTGTGATTTAACCATATCCTCTGAACAATTTGATGTACATTTATAGGTTGAACAATCACATTTTGCATTAAAATCACAGAGCATTATTAATGACTTGATTCTTGCAATAAAATTGGTAATTGTTTCTTTGATTTTGTGGTGACATCAATGCTTTTATCATTTCGGTCATTTGTGTTTGCATATGCATTTGATATTGTTGCATGTCTAACATCATCTCTACAGCTTTTTTGTCGAGGCTTTTTGATTCGATAGTTGAGGTAGTTTTTTTGTTTTTTTTTATGTTTGTACAAATAGGTTTCATAACTTGTGGTAGTTTTTTTTTGTTATTTCTTTTTTTTTAATTTTATGTTTTATCCTACTCGTAAGGCCATGTATAATAATTCAAAGTAAAGATAAACTTTGTTTTTTTCTCCCTTAAGACTAACTACAAAAATACATAATATATATATATATATATATATATATATATATATATATATATATATATATATATATATATATATATATATATATATATATATATATATATATATATATATATATATATATATATATATATATATATATAAAATAAACTAAATGTCATACTTTGAAATCAATATGTAGTTAATGATAATTATGTAAATATGATACATTATACAATATATATTTAAAATGATTCAAAAATAAATATTAAAAGCAGGATTTAACATAAATGTTATTTATGATGAATGCATGCATATATATAAATGAATAAATGGTGTTTATGGATTTGTCCTTAGTCCTTAATTTTAAAGCTGATCAAGAATGGTTATTTAAACAATTTAGTGCTTTAGTTCTGACAACATATTTAGTTACTATTTTATGTTAAATTTAATTGCCAATAAATGTTTTGCGAAAAATTATATTAAACTCTTGGCAACCACCTGACTTTAATCTGATGAAAAATTTAATGTCCATCAAATCAGCTATCAAATCAGTAAAATTAAAAATAAAATTATAAGATACTTAAAGCTAAATTAAACTATGATTAAAAAGGTTGAATAATTAGGTGACCACAAAAAATGAAGGCCTAATTCTGAATGCATTTTGTATTTTGTACTATGTCATTGTATTTTAAATATATTTGTACTTTTTTATATTGAGTTTAAGTTTATAATTTAATTATTCCAAGTTTTATAGTTTAAGTAATTCAAAACTTTGAGTTTAAGTAGTTCAAATTTTCAAATAAGTAAATAAATAAATTCTGTGTGTATTTAAACTATCTATATCCTTTCTTAGTGGTCGTATTAAGCACACTGAAGTTTGTGAACTCCTTCGGCAAATGCTACCACCAGTTGGTCTTGGTAGGAGATGTCCGAAAGTTCTGGCTTATAAAGTAATTTCTTAAACCATATTGTTATAGTTCACATTTTTTATATATACTTTAAGCATCTTTAAATCAGATAATTTTTTTTTTATTGTCATTTTTAAAAGTTTCAAAATTATATTCACAAATATTTGTTTAAAGCGTTTAGTAAAAATGAACATGACTTTGTATAAAGATGGCACAGTTGATTTTAATGGAATGTTTTTTGCTTTGGTACGCACAGGTCTTGAAGTCTATACTGAAAATGGTGAGAAATTTTACTCTTTAATTGATTTTCTTTTAGTTTTTTATTAGGCTTTGTATGTATTTTAAAACATATAAGTATATATTTTTTTATATGTTCTACCAATATTATCATTTATATTGTGATTAATGCTATACATACATTTTATTATTATTATTTTTTGTTAATTCATCTCCCCAATGCCTAGTAGGCCACTATAGACAACTTAATTGTGGTTATAACCCTCTCTCAACTCTATATCTCCAAAACACGAGTCTTGACAAACAAGGCCGCTGCGCAGAGGAACAAGTTGAACATACATATATTTATTGTTATGTATGTATTGATTTTATTTTGCATGTATGTTCAAAAAAGTATTTGATGAAATAAATCAGAGGTATAATACATATATATATATATATATATATATATATATATATATATATATATATATATCTTTGGGGACCTAAGACAACAAAAATTTACGGCCCTATTTTTAAAAATGAATAAAACTTTTATTCTGAAAATATAATTTCATTTAATGTAATTTTAGGATTTTATTTCATTTCTTTAAGCATTTTGTTTTTAAACTACATGATCTTTTCTCTGAATTTTCAATCAAAAAAATCGTTAATTAATGTATGCATCTAAATCAAATGACTTCACTTTAGCAAATCTAAAAAGTAATGATGTGGCATTTCGTCAAATGTTAAAGAAAGAGTTTCCAAATATCTCCAAAAGAACTTTGGACTTAGTTATCCCCAGAACTCCTAAAGGTTAACAACTTATTATAAATATACACTTAACATATGAAGTTTTGATAAACTTTAAATGATAGGGTTTGTTTTTATTATAAGTTTTAGTTATGGCAGCAGAATTTTATTGCCTGTTTTTTTTTTATTGTTGTTAATTAAAAGCATATGACAGAATAGTAAAAATATAGTTTTTATTGCAAGACTAGATTGAAAGTTTCAAAATTTAAATAAAATAAAGTTATTGTTAGACTCAAAGTAAGAAAAGGAAAAAATGACTAAAGTTTTTTAAGAAATTTTGTTTTTTTTTGTTGTGTTATTATTGGCATATTTTAATTGCATAATGATAACACTTCAAGAACTTAATATTTGTTTTTAGATAATAAACAAATGACAATAGGAAAAATATATTCTGCTAAACTTATGTGGGAGAACTACAAAAGTATGCGAAATCGTGGTCAAAGAAGGAAATCAGTATATGTGGTAAGTTTTATCTTAGTTACCTTTAGTTAATTTTGTTTTAATGATAAAACTTTAGGTTAGCATGTTTTGCAACAATTGCTATTGATATTGATGAAAGTAAAAGAATCTATTTAACTTATTTAAATTTGTTAATAATTTTAACCAAATGAATATAATAGATCTTTTAAAGATTTTTTACAGACTAGAAGGATCAGTTGATAGTATGTACCCGACTATTAATATAATCAAAAATTTCTGAGAGCCTTAGTCATTCATCTAAAAGAAATTTTTACATATTGTGTTATTTAAAAAACTTGATGAGTTTTATAAAAGATATAGTTGTGAATAGCAATAGGCTGCAAAAAAATGTAAAATTGAGTGACATTATGACAAAATGTAAAATTGAGTGACAACCAGGTGGTGGACAAAAGTAAAAAAAATACATTTTCAAAATTTACATTATTATATACCATTTTATAGCTTAAACGTTCAGCTTTTATAAAATGTATATATTTTTATTTAATTATTGTGTTGTTTGCTTCTAAACTGTAGAATAAAAAAATTATTTTTTTTTTAAAAAATTTTTCTTTAAATTTTATTCAATTTTTTGTGTTACTAATAAGCATGGAGTAGATGTTAATCTCTCTTTTTATTACGTAATTTAATAAAATCAAGTACTACCTTTCAAATGAGCTATTTCAAATCTATTTTGCATGTAAGTTATGTCAAATAAATTTCAAATGATGGCATATTTTAATTACTTTCTTTAGTTAAAATTTCACTTATTTAGTCAAATATTTTTGCGGTCTAAAGCAGTCCAGTAATTTGAGACTTAAAATACATTGTTCAATATGTATATTATCAATATAAATTTGGTTTATAATCTGTGGATGTCCGTTTGGTCTCTAAGTTAAATGATGTATTCAATTTTATGTGGCGAAAATGTTTTATATATTTTATTCTGAATGATTATTTAATAATTGGGTCTCAGCAAGACTAGATTAGCGCTATAAACTTGTTTTAATATATAAACATCTTAAAATACCTATTTATAATATTTTGTAAAAGAAATTCATATTTTTATATAGTTAAAACATAAAAAATATTGATATTTATTCATATAAGATACAAGAAAACATGAACTTAGCTAATCCTAATATTTTGGAGGCAGTTGTAAATGGCATAAACTTAACTGGAAATAATAACCTGCCTAATTTCATAAAGCATCTTTGACAAAGGTATATATGCAAAAACTTTAAAATTCGTTTTAAAGAAAATAACAAGCAATGGCTACAAAATGAATCAATATCAGTTCAATTTGTAATTGATAATAAGAAAATTTTACTAACTGCTTCCATTAATAAAAAAAATTCTGCACTTATCTAACTGTAGTATCTGACAGGCCCCAGGTGAATTTTGATACTTTAAGTAGTAAAACAAAGAAAAGAAGAATGACACCATTAGTTGCATCATATTCATCTTAAAAACTATTGTTTGCTTCAGGTTGTAGTTTGTACCAAGATGGTAAAGAAAAAGAAGCTATAGCTGTTTTACAATTATCAGAATATATGAGTTTTAGTTCGAAAAATAATTTTAAATCAAAATTTTTATATTATTATATACACAAAAGGTTTAAGCTTTAGGTTCCTTTTTATATGGATTATGTAGCAGTTTTGCGAAATATAAAATATAGCCCTGGAACTGCATAAAAATACTTAAAATTAGTAACTGGGAATGTGTTAAATTTTTTGAATGTATAAAATATTTTTTAACTAGACATTAATATTAGTCTAGTTTATAAAATTGATGCTTTAAGAAAAGTTACTTAAGCTATTAACTACGTAAAAGGAGCTGTTGCCAGACATTTTAGGTGTCACTATCAACCAAATAAAAAATTCCATAGTACCACCACATTTGTAGTACAAAAATACTCAAGTTGGTAATATGGGAGTAATCCAATAAAGTTATTACTTTTTCCAGTTTATATTTGTTAAGGTAATAAAATATGTGGTCCCTATTCAATTTAGGTATTTTTAGGGGTAGCCCAAGACCCTTAAACATCACAAGGGTCCATATAATTATCAAAAAAATAGTTCTTCAAAAGTATATCATGTTGGATCTCAAAAGAAGCAAAATTATATAAAAACGACATTTTTAAACAAAAAACTAAAAATAAGCATTTTTACAAAAAAAAAATTTGTAATTTTTTTATTCGAAATGTTTTTTATAAAATGATGATTATTTATAAGATTTTTATATAATTTTGCTTTTTTTGAGACCCAACATGATATACTGTTTTTTTGATAGTTATAGGGACCTGTCTGATGTTTAAGGGGCTTGGGCTACCTTTGAAAAATTTTTTTTTTCAAAAGTTTTCTAATTCTAGTATTATTTTATTATACAAAACACATTTAGAGGGTGAGAGCAGACATTTAAAAAAAAAACTGTTATAAGGACAACCCTAATGACCACCCTAATGTTATTAGTTTTGTCCAGTAAAAGTAAATTACGTCCCACTGTGGAGTGGATTGAATAGAGTTTTCGTGTAAAGAAATTTTTTTTTACAGTTTTTATGTAAATAAATTGAATATACTATAAATGGCATGATAAAATAGTTTTTATGTGTTTTGTTGAAAAAAGAAAAGCTTAACCATATTGTAACATAAATCGAAGTTTGATTTTTTAATTTAAATGAAAAAAAAAAAAACTTTAAGGTTAGCAAATATAGCCATAGCTAAAAAAATTTATTTGCAAATTTTTTCCAGTCAGATATAGATACATTTTTACAGTCATATATAGATGTATTTTATAGTCAGGTATAGATTTATTTTTACTGCTATGTATAGATGTATTTTTATAGTTAAATATAGATGAATTTTTACAGTCAAATATAGATTGTATTTAGCTAAAAGTTGATAAATACAAATAGCTAAAGTAGTTTTTAGCTTATATATTATTGAATGATTATTAATCATACAGTCCTGATAATTATAAAAAATATATATTTTTAAAGATTATGTTTCATGCACTCCAAAAGATTATAAATAAATATAACTAATATAATACATTTATACTAATATATTAAACTATATATGAATTGATTTTATGTACTTTATATACAATATTTAATAAATATTTAATAATAAATAAATATATTATATTTCAGGACCAACGACCGGTGTGGCCAGCGGCACATTGAACTCCCTTCCCCCCTCTCCCCCTCAGGGACCTTTTTTTTTTCTTTTTTAGAATTTTCTAGGTATAAGAGTAGGGGAGACCGGGGTTAGTTGCAACAAAATTAAAAAAATTGCATTTATCTCTTTAAACTTTAATATTTTTGAAATTTTTTTCAGGGTTATAAAATAGATCTTAGTGAAATGTTAATCCAACATTGATAAATATAATATAAAACTTAGTTATTCCGCAATAGTGAAACAAAAATGAAAAAAAAATGTTGCAACTTACCCCGCGTCAGGGCAAGTTGCAACAGTGAACGGGGCAATTTGCAACACATTACTTTAAAAGAATAAGCCTTGTAGAGTTCACATAAAAATTACTAGCCAATCTGTAATTTCTATTTGGCAACAAAAATTTTATAATTACAATAAAAGAAAGTAGTATTTTCTTTGAGTTGCAATACATTTATTATGCTAGACTTCACATATACCTGACTTGTTTAGTAAACTAGAAACTGTTTTTGAAAAAAAAAAGTTCTCTTGGTCAAATAAACAACAATTAAGTTTAAAAAAAGACAAGAGGAGTATTTAGGATATTTAAGTTCTGTTTTTTTCTGTTTTTAGGATATAAAAACACAATAACATTTTGTTTAAAAAACAATTTTTTAATGCAAAAAATTACATTAATTCCATTTTAATTCACCTTTAATGTTTTTCTTTTTGATTGTTGATGTGGAAGTATTAGACTTTCTCTTTTTAGAACTAACTTCTTTTTCAGCCATAAGTCGCTGTTTTACTGGAGTATCTGTAAGAATTTCTGCATACTTTCTCTTTGATCTAGTGAGTATTTATTTCCTAGGTTATGCTTTTGGCAGAGGTCTTACATTCTCTGGAAAATTCTAATGATGCCAGAGATGGAATTGCATCTGAGATTGAAGTTGATATACTAATATCAATACCTGCTTTAGATTGAGTTGCTGGACGATCAGTAACAAATGATGGAGCAAAATCTGCATCTGAAAATATATCCTTATCATATGGAAATATTTCTGCCACTCTAAAACCAGATGTTATGTTTTGTTGTGTGAGAGAATGCTGTAAGGCTATTTTTACAATTCCTGGCAAATCATATATACTCATTGTTTTTCCTGGCCATTGTTTCATCCATGAGTCTTGTGCATTAGCTGCGCATTTTTTGAATGGTCCGAATACAGATCTATCTAGAGGTTGCAACTTATGTGAGCAATGAGGAGGGAAGGAAAGCAAAACTATACCATTATCTTTACACAATGTTATTAATTGAACAGGAAAATGAGACTGATGGTTGCCTAAAAGTAATAGCACAGGACTTTCTTTTTTGGGCTTGACATGCCGAATAAAGTGGTTTAAGTAAGTAACAAAGCACTCTTCATTCATCTACCCTGACCCATTTGAAGTACCTATGCATTCATTTAATCACGAATGCATTCATTTGGTCACCAATGCATTCATTTGATCACGAATAAAGTGATCAAAAAATTTCTTTCTCGGAAATAGAAATATTGGAGGCACACTATTGCCACATGCATTTACAGCTAACACCATTGTCACAAGTGTCCCCCGTTCTTGAGATGTTAATGCTCCAACTTGCTTAATACCTTTACGAGCAATTACCTTGTTTGGTTTTTGCACAGTGGTGATACCAGTCTCATCAACATTGTAAATATTAGATGCAGAAAAATGATTTCTATCTAAAACATATGATAATTTTTGAAAAAATACACCTACATTAGCACGATTAAAACTAGTTGCTCGTGCAAGACTTGTTGCTTCTGGAGTTCTGATAGACAATCCTGAATGTCGATTTAAAAACCCTCTCATCCAGTCAGGACCAGCCGTTGAAAGTTTTAACCAAGATTTTGGAAAATTAAGGTTATACTTTATAGCAAATTCAAATGCAAGTTTTCGTGCTTCATAAGGTGATAATCCAAAATAAATATCAGAAGCTGTTGATATATATGAAGCAATAGCTTTTTCTTGTTCTAAATTGAAAACTTGGCGTGACTTTTTATAACCAGGAAAGGTAATCCCATATTAATAGCTTTTTTTTACTTTATATATGTAACGAAAAAGAGTTGAGTAGTGGATTCCATACTTTTTTGTTGATGCTCTAATCGATATTTCTTTTCCATCAATAACATGGTTTGCTGCCTCTATTACCACTGCTGTGGGATTAAGTCCTTTTTCAGTTTTTCTCTTATAATTTCTCATTTACAATTTTTACTTAAGCACAAAATAACAGTTTAATCAAATAACAATAAAATAAAAAAACATTAAAGTCATTTTACACAACTTAACCTACATCATCATTTATTTATATATGAATGATTAATGTATCTTTGCATATATGTATGCATGTATATATATATATATATATATATATATATATATATATATATATATATATATATATATATATATATATATATATATATAAATTTATATATATATAAATTTATACATAATACACATAATATAACATATATATATATATATACATATATATAAATATATATATATATATATATATATTATATATATATATATATATATATATATATTATATATGTATATATAAATTTATATATATATATATATATATAAATTTAAAACCAAATTTTATGATAAAGATAAGTTTAAAAAAATTAAAAAATTAAATAATAAAAAAAAGTTTATGTAAGTTGTAAATGTATATGAAGCGTATTTATATATATATTTATGTATTATATATTATGTATATATACATATATGCTATATGTATATTATGTATAAATTTATATATATATATATATATATATATATATATATATATATATATATATTCATGTATTATATATTATGTATATATATACATGTATATACATGTATATATATACATGTATATAATATGTATATTAAACATAATATACATATAAGATACATGTATATATACATAATATGTAATACATAAACATATATACATATATATACATATGCTTTATATACATTATATACATTTACAATTTATTTAAACTTATCTTCATCATAAAATTTTTGTTTTCGTTTACATTTGTTTGCGCTCTTACATAAAAAAGCGTCCATTATTTTAGAAAAAACTAGTTAAGTGCGTAAAATCAACAAAAGCCGCAGCTTATTTATGATTCAACTTACAATTTGATGCAACTTACCCCGTAGGCATCATTATCACTCTAATCATTGTATATAATTACTTTTATTGAAAAAAAATTTTTTTTTTGACTCATCGTGTTTGAAAAAGATTTTTTTAACTTACCATAACTTTATTATGATCATATACCTCTAAGTTTAAAGTAAAACCCAAAAAAACTTCAAAAACGAAATTTAGAATTTTATATCGAAAAAAAAAAACATCAATAACTTTTGAAATTTTTATTGAATAACTGTAAGTTATTATGTTATATGTGTATTATGTATAAATTTATATAAATATAAACTATAAATATAAACTTTAACGCGTCAGCTGTAAAACTTTACAGCTGACGCGTTAAAGTTATAGTTTATTATTTAAGAAAAATTTAGGAAAAATATACAAAAACCATAATTTAAATCGCATTGTTGCAACTTACCCCTGTTGCAACTAGCCCCGGTCTCCCCTACTCTTTTAAAAAATTGACAATTTTGCGCCTCTTATTCGAAACCCGTATTTAATATATATAAAAAATATTACAAACAATTACAAAAATATTACAAATATTTAATATATATAAAAAATATTACAAACATAAAATATATTTGTAATATATATATAATATTATATACTTTATATATATAAATACTTTTCTTTATATAGATTATTTATATATACAAGTTTACTTGGTTACTTTTCGTTTAAGAAACTTTAATTTTTATTTATTATATTTCTATTCTAATTTATATTTATATTTTTGCAATTTAGCAAATGCAGATGCTATAGCGCTTCTAAGTTTTTTTTGTTTTTTAATGAATTATCATTTTTATATTTTTTATATCCTTTATATTTTTAATATAATTTGCATCTCTACTATTATTAATACAACACTATAAATACTATTATGAATAATGCTAATTGACCTTGCTAATAATATTTATTATTGTTAATTTAATTATTCACTATTTACTAGCTGTCATCCCAGTGGGCACGGGACATAAAAAAGATGTCTTTTGAATATTCAAAAGACGTCCAAAACGTTTAAAAGACGTTCGATATGTTTAAAAGACGTTCAAAAGACGTCTTTTTTATGTCCCGTGCCCACTGAGATGACCAGTAAAATATCTATTCCACATTGACCTCTTCTATACTTATTCCTTACTTCAATATTTTTTAATAAGTGGTTAAAAAATAACTTTAAACAGAGAAAAACTATAATTATTGTTTACTTTTTAAAGCTATGAAAAAAAAAATTTCTTTAATACTTTTAAAAAACTTTAAACTTTAAACATCGGATTGGATATTAGTACCAGTCTAAATAATATTTAGAATACTCGCTTGAAATGTGTTAATTTATTACCATCGGTATAAAAAGTTTCAAGAAACATGAGATGACTTAATTATGTGAAATAAGGGGCTTACCATGACCCGTATAATACAGGTCATGGTAATGACCTGTATTATACGGGTCATGGTAAGTCCCTTACCCTGACCCGTATAATACAGGTCGTATAATGACCAACCATTTTAATAATTTGGCTTTCAATAATTTTTAAAAAAGAGCTAAGAATAAAAATTTTTGTTTTGAGTTAACAATTAAAGTTCAATACTTTATAACTTCTGTAAACTTCTAGAAAAAAAAACAAAAAAACAAAAAACGGGGACTGACCTTATTATTTTTTTATTATTTTGATGTATTTTTTAATCATTTACATACTTGAAGTTTGCATGTTAGATATTTGTATAGACTTTCGTTCGCATAGATAAAATACGAATCATTACGGATTGTGGTTTCAAAAAAATGTCTAATAGTTTTGTAAAATTGAAGATAATTTTATTTACACCTTTATTAACAAATTAGCAAAACATAACAGTTTTCGATAGTTTTCAATTGTTTGTCTATGTTAAACGAACACGTCATCTGATTAATCTAAAAAAAGTAGTCAAATTAAAAAAAGGAAAAAATACACTACATGTGTTAACTGGAAATCAATTTATTTATACATAACAAAACAAAATATATATTAAGAAAAGTATATATATATACAAAAAAATTTAACTAAATTTGCATTATCAACTAACAATTGGTAGATTAACCAACTACAAAAATGCTAATTATAGATGCAGCACATTTTTTTCCCACCATTCTCCCTCCTTATACTTTACTTTCTACAGGATCCACACTCTATATAAAATAAAGGGAGGGGGGGAGGGTTTGCCCTAAATTTAAGCCGACACCTTATGAAATTTGGGGCCTCTATTTGTTCTGCAATATGCTGAAAAAGCATTGTAAGATATATCTAAAACAAAATAAAAATTATAACATGACAAAAGAAGTAAAAACATTATATTAACACTACAAACCAATTTTCTTGTTGCTGATGTATCTTCTAGAGCATTGTTGAAAATAGTCAAAATCTGTAAAAAAAAAGACATTTATTGCAAAGACAATTAGCTATTACACAAAATAACAAAAACATAAAAGCTACCGGTGCAAAATTTTGTAATTCGACCAGAAAATAAAATTATTCTTACCTTAATTGCGAACAACTAATTTCTTTTTAAATATTAGCTAATGATCAACATAGTAAATTTTAAATAATTAAAGTTTACTAAGTATTTAAAACCGTATTTTTACAGTAGACAAATTAAACTTATGATAGTTAGTAGACCACCAAAGTAGAACTAAAGAAATGAAATAACAACTACAAAACTATAAAAACAAACAAAAAATTTAGTAAAAAATAAATTGATGTGAAAAATTGATTTTTAAGTTCTTTCATAATGTAAGAATTAATAAGATACCTACGTATACCTAATTCAGTGATAACTGTTGATTATTATGAAAATAATTAACTACAATGTAAAGTATTCAAAAAATCTTAAATGACAATATAATATTATTTTGACACGGAGAATCATAAACACCGTTACAGCAGCTCTCTAATCATTTTAATATTTTGCATGTTCTGCTAACTTAAATTTTGATGGTGTTTAGTGTAAAAATAAAATGTATAACTTTTCAACAATATTTTTTATAAACATAACTTAGTATCAATTTATATAAATATTAGAAAAAAAAAGATTTGTATTTTTTAACAAATTTATTTATTTGCAAACAAAATTTAAAAAACAGATCAATTAAAATATACATATTAAACTAAAATCATTTAAATACCTCTTCTATTTGTAGATGTAGTTAATTATTTTCCACTGCCAACTCTAACTCCTCTGACTTCACTTTCGGTAAGGGTTATCCCTTCCCTTTAATAAATTGAGGGAAAATCTTATCGCCTATTTCTAGATGTAGAGGACTTTTTTTAGAAATTGAGGATTGTGCCCGTCCACTTTGAAACCCATGTCATTGGCCATGACAGAAAAATACAAACTGCAACTTCACAATAATTTAGAAGATCAAACATTTTATTTAAACAGCCCATAAGTAAATGTATAACTTCATTACATTAAAGTAAATACAAACTTTAAAATTGAAGATAAAGATAAGCTAGAATTTAAAACCTACAATATGTGATAAGCTATGGCAATACAATTAAAATAACAATCAAAATATTTTTTAAGAAGTAAATTTTTTAAGAAGTAAATTTGAAAGATTCTTTAAAAGTAAATATAACTTTATAAAATCTAACCTGAATATCACCACCAGACAATAACACTGTACTATATAATTAGATTCATACAAAACATGATTGAATATCTAACAAAATCAATAATAAACAACTTACTTATTTCTAAAATAAGACCATCTTCAGCTTTTATGAAATTAACAGCTTGTCAAGATACACTTGCATTACATCACCTACAAAACAGAACATGTTTCATAAACTAAAACATTAAAAAATTAAACTTAATAACTTTAAAAACAGTTTTAAAAATTACAAAATTTACATACTTTTTATAAATAAATGTATATTCAATAATTATATTATTTATGATAATGATAATAGATTCAAAGATATTTCAGAGATTTTTAAAAGTTAATTAAGAAATTCAAACACTTACCGCGTGCACATCTTCAATGCCTCGTGCATTGTAAGTTAATAGCGTCCGAGTTGACTCTTCCAATACTATACGCATTATAATACTATTTTGACGGTTTTCTAAATTCTATCATTGTTGCGTACTCAGTTAAGAATGTTTAACGGGGGCGTGGTAAAATAGCTGGTAAAATACTTTTAAATCAAGTAAATTTAATGAAACTGATTTGTTTTAAATATAAAATTAGAATTTTAATTAGGTTCTTAATACACTTTTTAAAACTAACTGATTTGGAAAAAGGTTAGGTTAGGTTTAAATCATCAACTTGCTTTTTTCTTAAATTTTTGTTATTTAAAATGCAATACAAAACAAATTTTTAGTTAATTTTATAGTTTATTGTATTTTAAATATATGTACATATTACATACCCCTTTTCTTTCAGCGAACTAAACTTATTTGTAAAAAACTTTAAAAGTAAAACCGTAAACCTTTAAGAAACTTTACTATTTCCACATCATAAAATTTACATGAGTTGGAAATTTGAATAGACTTTCGTTCCGATTTCTCATGAAAAATTGTTGAGAGACTCTTTGTCGCTATTATCTCGGATTCAATGGCTGTCGCGGATTTTGTGCAAACACACACAAATGAACATTAATACTCAGAGTCTGATCTTCCACAAGGCACGTAAGGCTCGGGCCTAGGGCCCCCAAAATTTATGGGGCCCCTAATTTTCAACTTTTAATATTTTTTTAGCCCACCCGAACTTTTCTGACGTAACAGTAGAATTTAAAAATATTTATTTCATTTAAAAAAATTTTAGGTAAAAAAGAATTAAAATGTTTTTAAATATACCTTTATGTTTTACTCAAAATCTCAAAAACCTTCTGTTGCATTTCGGAATTAAAATTATGAACATATGGTCCACAACAGTCCGAAAAAACAAGAGCTTTTGGCCAAATGTTTACTTAAAAAAGCAATCAAGAGCTTTTGGCCAAATGTTTACTTAAAAAAGCAATCAAGAGCTTTTGGCCAAATGTTTACTTAAAAAAGTAAAACAGTTATGACTTATAAAGGTCGCCATTTAGCTGAATAAAAAATTCAGAACTTCATAGATGAGCTAGAAATCAGTAAAAATGAAGATTATGAAGATGATTTGTTGATTTACACTGATGGTATATACATTTAGTTTTTTTTTTCTTGCCTTAGGATATTTAAAATATGAATTTTTATGATATTTTAAGTTTAAGATTTAAATTTTAAGTTGTGATTTAATTTTTTCTTTAACCTCTTTCTATAAATAATTTTTTATGTGTAAAAATGAACTGAAACGATTTCAAGATGATTTGTTTCGATTTAAGCGGTAAAATCTGTACATTCAGTAAATATATTATAATTTCTCTTCCGACGCTTATTGGCTTTTAGGATTACGGTAATCCTAAAATCCAATAAGCCAATATTGCCTTTGGAGATCCTTGTTCAATGAATATTGAATATTCACCTGTAACATTGCAATATAAGCAATATTACATTTGAATACATCTGGAGAGATGTTATAGTGCGTGTTGTTGAAGTATTAAAGTTTATTGCACAGCAAGGTTTGGGTATTTTTGGCGATAATGAAACCTTTGGTTCTGAACAAAATTTCAATTTTTTAGGTTTATTAGAGTTAATCAGCAAGTTTGATCCTTTCTTAGCAGGCCACATCGGTGAACATGGTAATAAAGGACAGGGCCATGTCAACTATTTGTCCTCTCAGACTGTGGCGGGAATCTTAAAAGCAATGTCATATTGTTAAAGAAATTCAGGAGGCAAAGTACTTCGGAATCATCATAGATTCTACACCAGACACAACACACATTGACCAGCTGTGTTTGGTGGTGATATATGTAAATTTGCAGTCTTTTCCAGTAGAACGATTTCTGACTTTTGTTCCTATCCACAATCACGGTGCAGAACATTTATATAAAGTAGTAACCAAAATATTTCAAGATCTTGGAATAGATCTCCAATATTGTCGTGGACAATCCTATGACAATGCAAGTAACATGGCTGGAATATACTCTGGGTTGAAAGCAAGATTAAAAGCTGCATATCCTCTAGCAGAATTTGTTCTCTGTTCTGCTCACTCTCTTAATTTGGTGGGAGTGAATGCAGTGGAGTCGTGAAGAGCTGCAGCTGCCTATTTTGGATTTGTGCAAGCATTGTACACATTCTTCTCAGCTTCTCCACGTAGGTGGGAATTATTTACTTCCAACATAAAAAACGTAAAAGGAGGACTAACTTTCAAATCGCTTTCTGGAACCAGGTGGTTTGGTAATGCAGATACGGTTCGAGCGTTAAGGAAAGACTACAATGCCATCACTTTAATTTGCATCTCGCAAGAGGCGGATACCCAAGTCCAAAACTTTAGATGAAAGTCAATCTGAAGATGCTGCTGTGGCAAGAAATGGGAGGTAATCATTTGTATGTGACACTTTTAATGTTATATGTGATAATTTAAAAAGTCATTTGTGTAGAAGGAAAGAAGCCTATTCTGGTTTGGAGACAAGGTTTGGATTTTTGTCTGGCGCAAAAGCTCAACTTCAAACACCAGTGGTTGAAGCTTCAGAAAAGTTTCGGGAGTTGCATAAAAAAGATGTAGATAACGACTTCAAAGACGAGTTTTTGCACTTTACAAATTTTGTACCAAACATCAACAACCCTAATGAAATGCTGCAATTAATAAAGGACAGTGGCATTTCACACACATTTTCAAACGTGGAAACTGCTCTAAGGATTTTTTTTATCCATTCCCATGTCAAATTGTTCCGGCGAAAGATCATTTTCAACTCTAAAAAGGATTAAGAACAGGTTACGATCTTCAATGTCTAGTGAAAGACTATCTGGATTAGCATTAATATCTATCGAAAACGAAGTGACAAAAAGTCTAGATTTTGAAGAGATTTTGAATGAATTTATGTATGAAAAATCAAGGAAAAAAATATACTAATTTGGATACATGTAAGTTTTAACTGTCTAAATTCTAAACCCCTCAGGGTTCAATAAATGAAGGCACATTTATTTGTTCACACAATTTTTCGACACAGGGGCCCCCAAATTTTGTTGTGCCTATAGTCCGTGTTGTTCTAGATCGGGCCCTGTTAATACTACTGTCAAGTTCATCAATAATATATAGTGAAAATATGTATAATAAAAATTTAATTTGAAATAAAATTTAACAAATAAATATTGATATGTAGTTTGCTTCAATAAAGATGTATTTGATTTGGTTTATTCGACTTATATTTTTAACTTGAATTATATTTGATTATAATAACTTTTTCTTAAATATCTCTGTATAGACCGAAACTCTAACGACGGAAGACGACGTCTAAAAAATGTGGAGCAAACTATGCTTAAGAATTGCACACTTTATGATAACCTTTTTGCATTTCGTTAAAATTTCATTTTACTGATTGGAATAAGTTTGTAAAATATGTGAAATTTTAAATAATCAAATAAAATGTGTGTGTTATAAATGTGTATTTAAAAGTTTATTGGATTGTATTTATTTGTATATTGCAGTTAGTATCATGTATTTATACTATTTTAAATAATAAAAAAGTTCTTTGTTTCTTTTTTTGTAAAAGCTTTACTTGTGAAAGCTTTTGTTATATTATAAAGACTTAAGCCCAAATCAACGTAAACATGTTTAAGCGATTAAACTTTCGTAATAACTTTAAAGAAATTTGTTTTAAATTTTAAAGTTTAATAATAAATTTTTCGCAGATTCTATAGGGAAATATTTATATATAGTTTATTTTTTTATTACATGTATTTTGCTGTTAAATAAGTAAAAATCAAGATACATAGAATAAGGGAAAAAAAATATGTCCGTAAAACAAAGAATACAATATATACTTGTTACTTATGCTGCGGTAACTTAAATAAAATCGCTTTGATCAACTTTTTTAATCACATACTTTACTTTGCGGTTGCCCTTTTTAATAATGGTTATATTTGCAAGTTTCCATGCTTTAGGTATTTCATCTATTAATTTTCTGAATAAGAAAAGTATTAGTACTCTGTGAGTACAAGTGTGTTTTAGACGTCTAAAGAACGTCTAAGAGACATCTGAAAAAGGTCTTTTCGATCTAAAAATCTTGTTTACTGCTTGTTTAAATCTTGTTTAAAATCTTGTTTACTTTGTTATCTTAAAATCTTGGCTCATTTACTACATTTTGAACAAAAACTGATTGAAAGCATTGATTAATGTGTTCTATAATTACTTTTGGTTCTGTTGTTATATTTCCCTCCAGCTTGAAGTTTTTTACCTCGTTAAAGCAATCTTACTTGCTTGGAATATAATATATTTATAAAAGAGCTTTGAATTTGCAACGTTATGCTTGACAGCATTAATCTTCATTTCTATGTAAAAACATAGTTAACATTCAAATTTCTAGCTAGAAATTTGAATGGCTCACCCCCATTATTCTAACTTTTTATTTATAAAATTTCTAAACTTGTTTTTAATTTTTTATATAAGGAAATTACATTAAAACTTTAACTTTTCAAAATAAAAATAAAATTTGCATTTTCTGATGCTGAGTCAGCATAATTTGTCTAAAATCTTACCTTATTTAAAACAATGATATCTTGAGTTAAATTTGCACTTATTACACCGTATATCGCCAAATGGTAGCTAAATAGTTGCTTTAGGGCTGGAACTAAAATCTTTTTCAAATGTTAAAAAAGCTAAGATGGCAGCAATAAATGTGCAGAAATTGATTAATTGCCTGTGTCAGTTTGACAAACTACATTGAAGCTAACTCATTTATACTTAAAATGTTACAATTCTAGATCCAGCCCTCATAAATAAGTTAATACACATACTGTAAAAATTTGAAGATAAAAGCTTTAACCAAACTGAAAATATTAACGTTTTCGTAAGAAAAACATATTAAAATAAGAAAGTCCTCAAAAACACATTTAAAAATAAAACAACGTAAAAACGAAAAGTTTTTTTGTGAAAAGTTACTAAAAACTGCCACTAGTATAAAAGTTCCCATCATCATTCTCCTTCTCAATGTCTAAATAGACTTTATTTTATCGATTTTAAATGTTTTCTTCGTTTTTTATTAATATCATTTGATTTTCTTGACAAACTTGATAGTCGCTTTTTATCTCTTTTGAAAGCCCTTTTTTGAAATAAATACCTACAGGAAAACCAAGCATTTTAAAAACATACCTTAAGAAAGCAAATCCATCATTATAATTTAAAATAGAAGCATAAACAGCTATTTCAAGAATTTTTCTTGCAGTAAAAGTAGCTTTAGGGCATCGCTGCCATATGAAATAATTCAATGACTCATTGCAGTTTTGTGTCATTCCATGTAAACACTTTCTTAGCATTTCAGATTTTGACAATTCTTGAAAAATAGGTTTAATTTCCTTCATAATTGCAACTGGTAAGTTAATTTTTTGCTTATAGCTTGTTTTACCTGTTACTTTATCTGATTACCATTTGGACCAGCTGTTATTCCCTTTTAAACAAAATTGATGACTTCATAAGAAAAACTTCATAAGAAAAATTTGTACAATGGTAAAGTACAGCTATTACAGAATTTCTCATACACAGTAGGTTATTTTTATTTTGTCTTATAGCCATTCCAACAAAGTTCTGCATTGTGTTAATAGATTTATTGGTTAATCTTCCTTTTCCAGTTATTTTAAGCCGTCACTTAACAACCTGCCTTTAAAATCTTTAATTTTTTGACGCAAACGAGAGCCTTCTCTTTTCTGATAATGGCCAATACATTCTAGCTTTTCGATAATACAATCACCATATGGTTTAATTTTAACAACATTAGAAAATGAACTTGAGTCACCATCTCCAAGGTACTTAGTATATCTTAATTTATATTTTTGAATTGACGAATGAAATATTTCTTGAGCTCCAGCAGCTTCCATTGACCCTGCTAAGCCAAAATGATTAACCTGGCAATTGTGTGTAGCTTTCCAACATTCAAAATCAATAGGATTGTTTATTCTTTTATTTACTTCACACTGCATGCAATACTTAGATAAAGAAAAAACATCAATCGCCTTTTTATTTTCATATGAAAGATTAGCAAGAACACCATTTAGGGAAGAGTATCCACGACGTTGCCATGTTCCGTCTATTGATATGCCACAGTCAATAATAATTTCATCATCAGATGAAATTATTATTGACTATTTATTTAAATTATTATTGAAGCATTTACATTTATCATTTCTCTTAGTTCTGATACAGCAGCTTTCATACTCTGAGAACTAATTTCCTTATAAACTTTATGTAATTTATTATATATATATATTACTATTTTATTAAACACCCTCTGTAAATGTGTTTACAAGGTAAAAATACATAAAAATAGTTTAAGATATATAAAGAGAGAATAAAGTATATCACTTGATAATGTTTTCTTTAAGAGTATTTTTGAAAATTGTTCGCTGTTTTTTGCATTCCAACATTGAATTGCCTGTACTAAAATTTGATAAAAATCTTCAGGAATTATATTTTCTGAAATATTAATTTTCACTTTCTTCTTATCCTGAATTAAGTTTTTCATATTTATTTTATGGATCTTACATAATTCCTTTATATCATCTAAAAATGAATATTTTAATGAACAATAATTATGCTGAGAATTGATGATTTCAAAAGTTACTTTATTATTTAATAGACGGATAAATAAGTTTATTTTATTTTGTTGTATGTAAGTCAATATCTCCCGAACTTTAAATAGAGAGTTTATATAGTTTTTGCTATACTTAGAGATATTAAAAAACGACTTAACTGCATTTCTTCCAAGTTTATTAAGTCTTTGCATTGTTGACTCTCTATTTTCACAGAGTCCAAGACCATGCGTTAACGTCGAAACTGCTAAAGATGTATATAACGGGATAATTAAAGATGGATGTACAAACCGGATACCAGATTAAATCAGAGCTTCCACTATTGTTTGGAAATTTGATACCCTATTGTTAATATTTGTTCTATTGAGTGAGGCAAAAATAGATTTTTGTGTATCCCAAATAAAGCCTAGATGATTAAGTTTTTCATTTGGTATTATTTGATGGTCGTCTAGGGTTATCTTGCAATTAGTTAATTGTCTTTTTCCCGAAAGCAATAGTTCCGTTTTGATAGCATTGAGCTTTATGCCGTTTAAGTTATTGTAAATATTACACGTTGTAATCAGCCTTTCAAGACCAGATAGAGTAGAGCTAAGAAGAATGATGTCGTCAGCATAAGCAACAACACCTGTGAAGTTTCTATGTATAGAAGTACCCACAACGTTATCATTTTTTATAGTTTCGAGTAACTTTTCGGTGTATATGTTATTTAGATTGGGGGACAGAATGGACCCTTGTCTAACTCCTTGTTTAAGAGCAAATGAATTATTATTGTTTATAAGGTCATAACTGTGATTCGTAAGAGGTGGAAGCATATTCATTATAGCAGTAAAAGTAGACATAGCTTCGTCACCACGTCCTATTTCACGAAATGCCATAACAGCATGTAAATTTATTTCATATGGGTTTGAACCAGGCTTTAAACTTTGATTTATATATGGAGAAGAATAAAATGTACTTTCAAAGTCACAGTTTGAACATTGTATAATAATTCCAATAGAAAATCCAATACGTACATATTTATTATGCAAAAGATTTAGCTTGCTATTATACTCACTGAATGTAGAATACTGTTCAAATATATTTTTAATAATTTTAAAGTTACATATAAAGAAAAATTGTCGACTGCAGAACCACAATTTGTTTCAGCACTAAAGTTATGTTTTTTCATAAGCTTTGATGCACTTGTTGTTTCTGATTTCTTGATACATTTAATTACTTCATTTGCTTTCCTTAAATATCTATTTCCTTGATATATTTTCACTTTAAATTTCTAACTTTTTTTGCTTGTTTGCCATATTCAGATAGATAGTTTTCAGTTGAATTCAGACATAAGTTTTCAGTTAAAATCCATGGAATAATGAAACAGAGCACATTTTTTTAAAATGATATATTTTGTAGAACAGTAGAAAAGCATAATAGATCTAACATAAGCATAATAGATCAAACACTGAGAAATACTTCAAAATTTCTAGTGGAAATCTTTAAGAAGTAATTAATATGTTTAACCGTTGCTAAGGCGTTGCTAAGGAGTAGGAAAGTGCATCGATCACAATAATTGTATTTTTTGTAACTTTTAAAGCACATAATAGTAAAAATTGATTATGGATTGTACTTTAATGTTTAAAATAGCATAATTCACAAAACAATTTTGTTTTTTGATTTTTAATAGGGGTGAGCCACCTTAAAACTTTTTATAAAATTGAAAAACAAATTATGGCTATTACCTAGCTAGCTAATAACCATAGTTTGTTTTTCAATTTTATGAAAGTTTTAATTGTTTTGTCATCCAATTTTTGCTTTTATAGTTGTTCTGGTTTTTTATGTGGTGTATTTGTTGATATGCTGTATTGTAATGTTCAATATATAAATTTATATGCTTCATCGATAATCATAAGGCCGGGTGAATAAAAATGAGCAATTGCTTTTACTCAGTAATTGGTTAGTTTTACGTGAATAAAAACGTTAGCAGTTTTGTTCTAATTTTTATTCACGTAAAGTTAAGCAATTTACTCAGTAATTGTTCAGCTTTTCGTAAATAAAAAATAATCAAATTAGCTGAAATTTTTATTCACGTAAGGCTGACTAATTACTGAGTAAAAGCAATTGCTCATTTTTATTCACCCGGCCCATATTTGCAAATATAAGTTCATAATCTAATTTATTGAAATTTAAATGTTATTGTTTTTTATTTGAACTTAACTTATAGATTTACAAAAGAATATTTTAATTTAATAATTGTGTTGTAACTTTCCTTAATAAAATAACTCCATTTAATTACATAATATCTCTGAATGACATTTTTTTATGTAGTTATTATCGTCTACAAACAATAAAGCTAGAACTTTTGTCAGATGTTCATTTTGAAAAGTTGGTTCTCACTAGTTAATCTTTTTACTCATTTGTGATGAGTAAACAGAATAAAAAATTTTTCAACCTAACTTTTTAGAAGTTATTAACAAATTTATTTCGATTGCCGCAAGGCGGTCGATATAACGAGAACATAGATGAAAACTTGTCAGTTTTATTTAAAAAGGGTTTATATGTTTATTCGTTTTGCAAACCGATTTTTTCCTTCGAAATTCAAATCTCCCCATTGACTCCGCTTCCATTGACGAAATTAATGCTAAATGTTTAATAATTTAAAATGGTCATACTCATTTTTATTTTTTAAAATAAATACCACGCATTGAAAAACTATAGGGTAAGTTGACGAAATTTGGGCATAGGGGTCACAAAGGGTGGGAGATCCGGGTCGGTTTCTCCCGGGCATCACGATTATGAGGCATCATCAGATGACAAAAAAACTATCTAAATGCTAAATAAAAAAACTTTATAACATCCAATCAAAAAATGAAAATTGTTTCAAGAGATTTCAAGCTCTGAAACGCAACATAGACTATTTTCCTTCCTCTGGTCTACGCTTGATATCAATTCGGACTTAACAAATAGTCAAGAATCTAAAGTTAAAGATATCGTACTTCTGTATCTAAATGATGTTAGTGAAGACGAGTTTATTGATGAGTTCCGTCACTCTTCGTCTGTTCGACGCCATTGCTGACAAATGATCGGCTCTTAGATCTTCTGAATAGCAATTATGCGAAGGGATTTGAAGCAAATTTCTCCCAGACTTGCATCTGTCTTCGTATCTTTCTTACTTAGCCATTATCTGTGGCTGAAGGTGAGAGATCTTATAGCAAGTTAGCTCTCGTCAAGAACTCTCTAAGAGCTACTATGAGACAGGATCGTCTTAACGGTTATCTTATCCTTTCAATCGAAACAGATCTCGCGAAGAAAGTTAACTACGATGCTGTAACTTCCAACTCTGCTGCTTCAAAAGCTCGTAAAGTCTTAGTATAACGTCAGAAATAGTTAATACCAAATCCAGAAATGTTTTTTAACAACTTGTAAATTTTATAACAGTGTTCTTTTACGTTTTAGTTAATGTTAATGTCACGTCGCGACGTGGCATTAATTACAAATATATTACAAATAATTGGACAAACGATGCGTCGTTTGTCCAATTATTTGTAATAAAAAAGATAATTTTAATCATAATACAACGGTTTTCCACAATATTTCTTTAAATTTAATCAAACTTTTAAATCCAACATCTACAGAATAAATGAATATTTCTTGAATATTTTTTTGGAATTTATCTAGTATAAATAGCATCAACATACTAAAAAGATAGCAATTTTGAAGAAGGTTACTATTAAGCTCTGCCTGTTTCTTACAGAAAGTTGATCTAAAGGTTGAAAGCCATTCTAATTTTATATTTCAAAATTGCCCACAAGTTCCTTAATTCTACGCCAACATTTCTTTAAGTTAAATTTTTGAGATAAAGATAGTTCTCTTTCTAAATTAGGATCTTCTTTTAACTTTTTAAATTTTTCTTACTACTTGTATTATGTAAAAATTTTATATAGCCAACGTTATTAAGAGCAACTATACTATCTCCTTTGTCTGGTTATGTAATGATGATGTTCTCTTTTTTTTTTTTTTTTGAAGTTGTTAAGTTTCCAAATTCCCTTACGGTCTTCTCACAGAGCACCGTGGAAGAGCATTTAGCAAGGAAGTTAATGCCTTTTTTCTGACCAATATAGCTTATTGGGCTATATTGGTAAAAAAGGCCGGGTCTTCTGCGGGTATCCGCGTTTTTTTTTGTTTTTTTTTTAATACTTGCATATTTGCTTTATAATTTATTTATTTTTTATAAAATGCTAGATAAAGGAACCTCAGAAAGCTAGGTGAATGAAACTTAATTTAAAAAAACAAAGAAAAGTTATTTATTTTCTATTTTTTTTCTATGTTATTAAATCAATATTTTGCCTAAAGTACACTTTTGTATATTTCTATTATCAAACCTCCTTCAAAATATACTTTAGCCCGTTTTTTTTTTGCTTTGAAAATGTAAATATGTTTACTAAAGTAAAGTACGAAAGCTATCACTAAGCTATCACCAAATACTCAACTAGCACTCAAAACAAAGAAGCTTAGCAAGTCTTTTTAGAAGTGTTGGAATCAAAATATCAAAAGTACATCACAAAAAAGAGACAATTGTGTCTTTTACTGCGCATAAGAAATGGCGAGTAATCATCGTGTTAACGAAAGAACTTATAAAAAGTAATATTTTCATTGATTCAAATTAATTAGAAACAGGTGTATGGCAGGGAGATATTAATATTACTTGAATTTTCATTCCTCCACCTAGCACAACTAGGTTTATCTAGCTTCTTGACCAAATTAATCAGAAATTGCACTCTTAATATTGGGATTTCAAGTGGAAGATTCAAGTGTTGAGTGGATGTAGGAAGATAGGTTTTTACGAACCGAGCTAAGTATTAATGAAAATACTGAAAATAATTAATCATCATTTCTAACAAACAATTTTATCTCCAAAAGATGTTTTTATGGCAAGATATTGGAAACAACAACACAAAAGTATTATGGAAACTTCGCAAACAGTATCTGATAGTTCAATGTCACTTGAAGAAATACGATATGGTTCCATCAATCAATAAAGAAAATATTAGAAACGGTTCCATCAATCAATAAAGAAAATATTAGAAACGGTTCCATCAATCAATCACGAAAAAACCAAAAAGGAATAAGCTAAAACAACAAATTAAGGTATTCTATAAATGTAAGGTAGAATGTACATGTAACAAGAACGTTTGTGCTGCAACTAAGCTTCGAGAATGCTCGTGTTGCCATAACGTTTTAAAATTTACATGAAGTAAAGCATTATACCGATGTAAAACAAGTTCAACATCAATTGTAATCAAACCATTTTTTGAAATAGGAACCAAAAAATGTTTGAATTTAATGAAGATAACGTTAATGATTTCTTTCCTATCTCTGATTCCTTCCAGAATATAACTTATCATTCTGTTTTCACTGATTTTGGATTAATGTTTTATAGATCTAGTTTTTTATACTTTTTGTTCATTACATGTATTTTTCAAGTTTGTTTATGTTGTATTTCAATTTTTAAAAGAAATCAATAAAATCTATTATATATAGTTTTTTGAATTGGTACCTCAATATGATGGGTAAAAATTTAAAATTGTTTAAAATATTTTTTTTAATGGTAGATTTTCTTTAAAGTCTTTTTAATTAAGAATGTTTTCTAAGGATAGTAATTTTTTCTTTCTTTACGACTTAGCGTTATACGCTTTATTCAGATTGTTTATGGCTTTCAGTAT
Organism: Hydra vulgaris; assembly: GCF_038396675.1. Taxonomy (NCBI): domain Eukaryota; kingdom Metazoa; phylum Cnidaria; class Hydrozoa; order Anthoathecata; family Hydridae; genus Hydra; species Hydra vulgaris. The sequence continues at coordinate 24,930,107 of NC_088925.1, forward strand.
TTAATAGAAAAATTCGGATTTTATGAAGATTAATTTAAAACCTGACCATCTGAGGTTCCACTGCATTCTGAGGTAACTTTACCTGTAATGTAAAATATTGACTGTCCAAATAAATCCTAGTATTCAGTACTCAGCAGTTCAATCACTCACTTCAATCACACAGTTTAATCAGCTGTTCATGTACTCAGCAGGTCAAGCGATCAGCTTTTTTAAAATTTTTAGCAAGTATTAGCCAAGTTGCATTAACTCCGCAAACTAATTTCGTTATTTAAAAAATATGAATTGTATTAAAATATAAACACACTTTAAAACATTTAGCGGCTTTTTAATTTGAAATTACTTTTTCATACGACATTTTATTGGTATGAGGTGACTCAATAAAAAAGATGACAGAAAAAATCCAAAAAAAAGTTCAAGTAACTAAAATAAACTGAAATTATTATAAATAATTATAAACGCATAAGTTTTGTTGTTAAAAAGTAAAAATTTTAATATTTATAATAAACTCCTTTTACTTCGTGGCACATTTTAATACATCTTGTTAATCAGTTTCATGCATAGTCTTTAAATTTTCTTTTTTATTATACAATGAATAAACTTTTTCTGCTTATATATCTGCTTATAACAAAATGAGAAAATATGAAGAAAATATAAGAAAGTACGGATAAATAATAAAATCACCACACTCTTTTATAAACGAACTGTGTAATAGAAATAGAAATTTACTTTAGTAGTCTATTTTTATTTATTTCTATTTTTAGGAAATAAGAGGCGAATAAGAGATTTAAAGAGGTCGAGACTCAGGAGTAAGAAAATGATGAGCATGATAAAGAGTGGAAACTTTAGCAGATGCTAACTTTAAAATGGATTGTATATATATTTTCTATGAGAGGTCAGTAGTGAGTGATAATTTGAGAAGACTAAAGCAGAGAATTCTACTTTAGACGCAGTAAGAGTTTTGGCATTTATCTGTTTATACAACTGTGTCTACATCGACTATCGATAATAATTAGGACATTTGAAGTTTAATTTTTACCGGGTCTCCGTTACATCTATTATTTTTAATAAAAAGCATACTATGCCTCCTATTAAAAATATTTTAAATTATTTTCTGCATAACTTTATAATTTTCTTTGGCTGGCTTATTGGCATAGTGATGCAATTACAGCATAAATTATCCAAATAAATGTGACCAAAAGTTGTCCAGATTGTGACCAAAGATACACGTAAATAAACATATAATAGCTTCGTAAGGATTTAACTTATCATTACTTTGTTCGGGTTATATAATGTTATATGATATGTTTATATAAGTTTTATACTATGGTGAGAAATAAACGAAAACCTAATTTGAGACAAATTTAAATTTACGAGATTTATTAAAGGTCGACGTTTGTTTAAGACTGATTACTCTGAATGTTTTTATACTTATCAGTGATTTTTTTTTAAGTTATGTGATATAGTTTTTTTGTTGATAACAAATAAAAATTAATGAACGGGGAATGACTGGGGGAGGGGGAGTTGTAAGCTTGTCTTACCTCTGTAACACGTCTACGAACGTTTTTGTCAAATTGGAATCTAAAATTGTTTAAGAAGCATGTTAATGAAATTAAAAAATTTAATTATATATATATATATATATATATATATATATATATATATATATATATATATATATATATATATATATATATATATATATATATATATATATATATATATATATATATATACACACATATACATATATGTTTATATATATATATATATACACATATACATATATGTTTATATATATATATATATATATATATATATATATATATATATATATATATATATATAAATGATCATACATTGTATTTGTTATTTGTTAATCAATGAAATAAATTAGTTAAGCTAAATTAGTTATAAATAAAATATTATGCATAATATAGATATTTATAAATATTACTTTAAACGTTATAGTAAGTTTGATATATAAGGAAAATGTTCTGTTTTCATAACAAACAAAGTAATTTAGAACAGTTGCATTATTATACAGGTTCTTTGGTAGTGCTTGTTATTCTGTTTCTCTTCACTTTGTGCTAATTCTAATTTATTTTTATTTGAAAATGGATTTAATTAATTTAAATTAATTCAATGATAAATTATTTAGAGCTTTTTAATGTTTCAAAAAACTTGAACAGAATCAATCAATATATTATGCCATGGTCGTAGTTTTAAGCAGCATGACTTTATAAATTTTTGAAATGCTTTTAAGACGGTTTAAACTCATGCTCGCTAATTAAATTTATGAACCGAAACAACCATAATTTACATTTGCGAGTGCGTGAGTATCAGTTGCATGACAATTTATATATTATAATTGTTTCATTAAACTGTTTATGGTATCTATATAGAGTTTATCCGTCTTAAAAAAAGAATTCAATTTAATTATATAAATACAACTAAGAATTTAAAAGTTTAAAAAGTTGTTAAAATTCGTTTATTTATTAAGATATAAACTAATTTATTTTTTTTTAAATTTTTTTTTAAAATAATTTGCATTATAAGTATAATAGATATATAACTTATTTTTAAATCTAGCACAGCAAACCAAAATGGCTGCCAGACGAAGGTCATCAGTGAGTACGAGAGCGCAATCAGTTGATTTAGAAAATTTGTATCCTCATAATCATTTATTTGTTTTAAAGCCAGACAATCCATTTCGCAAAGCATGTGTTTCGATTTGCACTTCTAAAACGTTTGAGTCTTTTATAATGTTAGTCATTGCTGGAAACTGTGTCATGATGGCTATGAATACTCCTTTACCGAATGATGATAAATCAAATCTCAACATAAAGCTGGTATGTGGCTTTTTACGTATTTGAATTCAAATTTAGTTCGTACTTCTTTTCATGTATTTTCTTTTATTAGTTATTTTTCTACTTACTTAGTTTATAAAGTTTTATAAAGTTCCTTTTTTTTTGTTATTTGAACAGTATATGTCCTTTTTTCTTTTTCTTTTTACGATTTACTATGTAAATCGTAAAATGATGTTTAGCGTTTTTCGCGTTCGCTAGCTTAGATTTATAGGAGCTTGGTAAAATTTGGATGTATAGGCGCAGTGAAAGGTACATAAATCAACTGACTTGGATAGAAATAGGTTCAGTGAGTGCGCAAACGTGGACTGAGGGTTTAGGTTTGGGCTGGTAGTCGCGCAAATGATAGAAGACTTTTTCTTTTTCGCGTTTGTGGACATGAAAGACAACGTCAGATTAGCGTGTACTAGGGAAACTTTAATAAAATTTAGAAAAAAGTGCACGGGGGCTGCATTATGGTTAAAAGATCATGGAGGTTCTCATAGAATCCTCAGACTAATAATTAGATCTACTTCTATGATCTTGTCAGTGTTTAAAACTGATAAGTCTTAAAAGTGAGAGAAAAAAATAACCTAAAAGAGGCAGGAAAAAAAAAATTAAGTCATACACAACTCAAACTCTTAATCTAGACTGTTTTTTAATGAAGTTTTTAATAAAATAAAACCTAATTAAGTCTAAATTGAATGTAATTAGGCTTTGTTCCTACGTTAAAAACAGTTCTTCGGATCATCTTTGTTCCTACGTTAAAAACAGTTCTTTGGATCATCTTTGTTCCTACGTTAAAAACAGTTTTCGGATCATCTACGTTAAAAACAGTTCTTGGATCAATACTCGTAAACCTAGCTGCGCCAATGTTAAGACGATAGCTTAATCATTTTTTTAGTTTCTTTTTATATAAATACATAATTTATTACTAATTATTTATAAAAAATAATATTTTTACATTTTTTTTTACAACTTTTAAAGTTATATTAGAAAATGAATCCACTTTTGAAGCATTTAAAATTTTAAAATAGAGTTTAAACAAACTAGTACAAGGTCAGGACTATCTGAAATTAATCCGAATTAATTTTTTTAAAATTTACAGATTTTTTAAACTCAAAAAATCTAAGATCCAAATATTTTTAATAAAGTTATAACTTATGTAAATTATAATTTACGTAAACTAAAGTAAATCCAATACGTAACTACGTTACGCGGGTTCTTTATGTTGGAAATTCGAGTTTTAAAATTTGCTAAAACTTTTGATATTAAAAACTGTTAAAAACTCGTTTACATTGTAAAAAAACAAACAAACAATAACTTTAAGGATACCAATTAAAAGCAAAAAGTTAAAGAAAAATCTTTTGTTTCAAATCAAAAAATTTTCTTCAATTTTTTACTATTTACAATAGTAAGGGCCCTATTATACCTTTGATTTGTAAACTAGTTGAAATATCTTCTATAGCTAACAACACGTATAAATATTTGCAAATAAATCTCGAAGTGAAATTTCGAAGTGAAATTTCGAAATGAGGGGGGGGGGGGAGGGGGGAAGGATGCTCAATTGTTAAATTCTAAAAAAAGTTCTTTAAAACTTAAAATTAAAAAAAAAAAGTGTCTATGTGTGTGCTAGTGAGGGAAGGGGGAACACGTGTTTTCATGACCTACTATAAATACATTAATTGATTAATTATAGTAGGCCAGGTGCTTCCTGGCTCACCCGGTGGCGTCGAATGTGACACTAAACACTCTCCTATTAGTATTACTCTTTGTTTTTTAGTACTCAAAAATCCAACGAAGTTGAGCGTTTTTGTTTATGAAAATCATATTATTGTAAATAAGTAAATTGGAAAAATAATAAAAAATAACAATTTTAGACAAGTTTTGAATATTTACAATTTAAAGTTTTAATAATGAATTTTTAAACAAAATCTTCCAAAAAACGTGTAGGATCCAGATCAGTCAAAAATATCTTTATCTCCGAGATCCTGTAAAGCAAAGGACTGTTTTAAGTTCAAAAGTAGTTATGATATATTTTACACAGATATTATTTTAAATTAACAATTAAAGATCATCCAACCAACCAACTAAAGTTTATCCTATTAACTCTATTTGGATCTTTATAAGTATCATTAATTAAGTTAAGTGTTAGAATATGATGGTACCTTTAAGTCACTATACGGGGATAATAAAACTAATTCTCAAAAAATGGTTGTTAAACATTTATGCAAAAATTTTTTTAAAAACTCACTAAATCGGAAAATGTTATTGCAGTGGCAGATACACACATTTTTTAATGCTTAAATTTCCAGGCATGGAGCAAACTCTCAGCATTTATATGCTTATACTTAAGTCAAATAAGGATGTTGTGAAAAAAATTGCAATGATCAGAACTTGGGAACAAAAAAGCCCTAATATTATAGCTATACCTGCCCCAAACGTGAGAGTAAAAAGTTGATTAAGTATTCTTTTTATTATTGTTAAGGTGGTAGACCACTATCAAAAATTAAAAAAAAAATCATTTTTTCAATTGTAAATTTTATAGGTATTACAGTTTATCGTATTTCAAGTAAGTTTTATATATAAAAAAAAATACCATTAAAAAATAATTTTTTAACAAAGCGGTGTAAACAACTTTTTTTTTCCTATAGAAACGCTTTGTTTATTCCGTTAGTATACAGTTAAAAAAGAAATATCATAATTATAGATGATGATTGCAACTCTAAAACTATTTTTTATTTATTGATTGATTTTTTTGGTGCATTTGGCTGCATGAGTTTTATTAAACTTTCTAAATATATAATAATTGCTGTTTTCTGTATCGTACAGAAGTTTTCTGTAATGTACAGAAGTGATAGGACTGCAGTCCTATCACTTTGATTAAATAATACTTAAATTAATGCAAAAAAAAAGACAAAAGAAATTAAGTACGACATAGTGCTAAACTTATTCTCTTCAGAGGAAAACAAAATCAATCACCAAACGTTACAGCTGAAGAAAACGTATCTAACTTGCATAAACTAAAATTAGAATGAAGCATTGCAAAAAATAAAAAAAAAAATAAAAAAATGAGCATATGTATCGAGTTCCAGCAGTAAATCTTCTGTAAAAATTGTAAATAATGATTTTATGAATAAAAAACAGTTCTGCTAACTATGATAAGTTCAATATTACAAATGACTGCTGAATATTTATGAACACTGACATTAGATGAAATAATAGCTGCAATTGTTCGCTGCCAAAAATTTCCTATCAATTTAGTTTTTGAATTATAACTTTTTATGATGATCAAAATAATTTGACTTATAGCACTGTCTTCTAATTTTGTTTACATCTTGTTAGCAGAGCCAAAACTAAAAGCAAACTAGCAACTTTGAACTTTTGATGTTTTTTTATGAGCAATATTAGTTTTTTGTAAAATGGGTAAAAGAATCCAATGATATATAAAAGTCTTATATACATGTCTGATCCCATATAGAAATTTTTTAACTTGTTAAATAAAAAGATTATAATAGATACATAACTGAAGCTAGCATGAATGCCGCAGCAAAAAAGTTCTGAAAATAAGTTTATATTCTTAAAATAAAAAATATAATGAGTTAATGAGGACATCTTTTATAGTGCATAATATTTTAGTTTATATATACTTAAAATTTTTTTACTAGTAACAACTATTGGTGTAAAACTGATAGGAGTTTTTAATTGAAACTAAATTACAAATCAAAAGTGAGACAATCTTTTTTGTTTAAATGAAATCTAACTTTGAAAATATTATTCTGTCTGTTAATGTAACAAATCTTTTGAAACAATTTTTTTATAATTTGCTTTACGTTTACTCCATAACACCTTTATTATAAGATAAAATGTGTCAATAGGCTTTTAAGGAGACTCACTTAAAAAGCTTATTTATCGATAGGGTCAAATCATATTTTAACCAATTTTAAAAAAGCTTTGCGGGACACCATCTCTGATTTACCTGATTTTTACATATTTTTTATATATTTTATATTTGATTTTTATATATTATGTGCATTATGTAGATAGGTTAAATTTGAAATTTAAGACTTCCAAGTACACCGTTCAGAAATTATAGCCTTATAAACATACAGTGGCCTCCCTTTTTTACAAATGGTCAAAACACACTACTTTAGAGCCTTGTAACTTTTTTCTCACTTTCAACAACTGTCTCATTGTTTCTAGAACTATTTTCTGAATATTTCTATCTTTAAAAAAGTGGTTTTTATTAACTTGTACTTTAATAGAGAAAAATTATAACCTCCTCGACTTCCAAAAGTTGCTAAAGTATGCAAAATGAAATTAACTGTAGCATTTTTCTATTCATCCATAAGTCTTTGTAGATTAGTTTTTTGATTAGCTACTACTGTCTGCATAAAATAGGCAAAAATAGGCAGCTTGTTGCAGTTTAAAACTCAAATATATCTAAAACCAAAATGTCCATTCGCCTAAAAAGTCAAATTTTCAGCCATTTTGAGATGCTTGTAAATTTTTCTACTTTGTTTTGATCTAAGATTAGCAGCATATAAGACCATTAAACCTAACTATCTGAAAATGCAAACATTATAAACTTGTCAAGTTTACACCAAAAATCCCAGCATTTTTAAAAAACCCTATTTATCAAAGATTTTTCCTATTTATCAATGGTTGGATGTGTTATTTGAAATCAGTTCCCCTCTAAGACCAAAACATTGTATATTTGCTGGAAAATCTGACACACACAGTCAATGTTCACTATTAAAATTCGAATCTTTTATAAAATTATAGGTAAGCTTATATTTATAAGTACACTTATATCTTGTGCATAGTAGTCATTTGCGTGTCTCACGAAAAGTGTAGAGAGGCAATTTTCTGCACTTAATTTTATATCAAACAATCTGCATTCATCAAAAAACCCTGATATTTTAAATAATATTTTATTTTTTTGAATTATTTTGCCAGGAGTCACTCTGGAGCTGCTCTGCAGTCATATATTTATTTTGGGAATGTCTTTTGGAGTGAATAAATGTAAAGTTTTTTGTTTTTTTGTTAAAAAAACTATAAATAAAAAAAACCTTTTTTCTTCTATGCGCATCTGATTCAGTAAGTATTCAAAGTAACATTTTAAAAAAAAAAAATTAATTAGTTATTGCATCATTTTCTTATACAATTGATAAAGGAAATAGGATTTATATAAAGGGCTCATATTTGTTTAGAGATCATAAAAAAATGATAATATCCATGTTGTTGTATTGATAAAAAACAGAACAATAAAAAAAAAAAGTTAATAGTAACTTGTTAACATAATTGCAACAAAGTTTTTAAAAATATACAAATGTGATATGGAAAATATTTCCAAGTTTTTACGAAAACTTAAGCATGTTTTTTATTCTACAGTACTTTTTTATTATGTCTAACTTTTTTTTACTGAAAAAAAGTCCTATATAAATAAAATAAAAATATTTGGTATTGCCCAACTCTGTTGTAAAAGGTAATGAAAGTAATAATCACATAGGATTTCTTTAACCAGATATTTTGAGTAATATAACACATATCAGTTATATAGCACTTTTATAATCTGTTATTGCATATATCCTTTTGTTTTCATTTTCAGGAGGCACTTGATGTTTACTTGCTTGCTATATTTATGGTCGAAGCATTTTTAAAGATTGTATCTCAAGGTTTTATTTTACATCGACATTCTTATATGCGAACCCCATGGAATATTCTTGATTTTGTTGTTATTGTTACAGGGTAAGTTATTTTGAAAATGTTATAAAAAAGATTGTTGGTTGATAAAAAAATTTTTAAAATTTGAAAGAGTTAAGTTGAACCATAATTGATTTTGAACTAACAATGAGAAGAGTCTTTCATTATATTTGTCTGGGAACAATTATCAAGTCATTTAAATTTTTCTGTTTGCAGTAGACTCATCTGTTCATTTTTATTTGCTTCAAGTGTTAATCAAAGTTATTTACATTTGTTTTTAAACAATAAATTGGTCTCCTTTTATCTCATTTATATTTTTTTACACAGTAATACTATACAAGTGCAATATTATTAAATAGTGTTTTTGCTGTATATTTAAAGTGCAATATTATTGAATAGTGTTTTTGCTGTATGTTTAAAGTGCAACATTATTGAATAGTGTTTTTGCTGTATATTTAAAGTGCAATATTATTGAATAGTGTTTTTGCTGTATATTTAAATTTTACAACACCTTTAAGGAGTATTTACACTCACTTTTATCTTCAATCAATAACACATTTAAATAAAACATTATAAAATTTCTCATTAACATTTCAACGGTATTTTTAAAACATTTTTTAATATCTTGGTTGTTTTTTTCATTATCAAAATGTCAGCCACAAAAGCTTTGCAAAAATTTTTATCCTGGTTATCCATTTAACCTAGTTTTATACACATCCAAAATGAGGCAAGTTAAAATGTATTTAAAAAAGGATCTGATTAATTAAAAAATCTAGTTAACATATTGAGTATGGTATATGGTTAAATATTTCCATACTTATATACATAATTTTTTTGAACATTATTATTATGGGAAATTATTTAATTTCAATTATTAGTAAAATTTAAATTCAATAATATAATTTACTATTAAGTTGTTGTTTAAAGTGTTAGTTGAAAAACACTATTCAATGCCAATAATTCCTCTCTTCTTATTTTTTTTATTGGACTTCATTGACTAAAAAAATTAAAAAGTTTTGGCTACAAAAGTTTTACAATGATTGTTTTTAATATAGTTTTTATCATGATTTATTTTTGTTATTATTGATAAGTACGGTTTTTTATTCTAGGAGAGTATTTTTGTCTAAGTAATTTTTTTTTATACTTTTTTAGTATTCTGCCATATGCAGGTCTTCAAGGTGGACCAACTAAAGTTATAAAAGCTGCAAAAGTTCTAAGACCTCTTAAACTTGTTTCTGGAGTACCAAGTAAGTATATATATGTATATATAATAATCAGTTCTAAAGTACCAAGTAGGTTGTATTATATTTATTGTTATTTAGCTTCACAAAATTACAATATTATTACTGTATCTTTTTATTTAATGTATTTTTTCATAAAGTGGGGTTGTTTAGATAAAATACTACCAAAAGGTCAAAAACTAGATTTATAATCAATTTCAACAACAATATATTGTTTTGTGTACCTTTAGATTAAATTTAAACTAATTATTTTGGATAGTTTAGGAGTGAAGAAATTGAAAAAGTTATTATTAAAAATAATAGCTTTTACAATTAACTTTTGAATTTCAACTGAAAACATTTTACATCAGTAAAATGTTTTTCTAATACTGCCTTTTTTTTAAACTTACTATCTTTCTCTAAACGTCCAAATATTTACATGCTAACTGTAACATTTTTTATAATGTTTCTTAGAAAATTATTTTTAATGTTTTTAAATAATGACTCAGTGATATTTTTTAAAGTAAAAGTTAACTTAACTTTTTATACAAATTATCAACAACAAAAATTGTTTGACACTTAAGTATTCTCTCATTTTGTTGATTATTTTTTTTTTTTATCTTACTTTGTCAATTTTTTGTTTTTTTTTATCTCATTTTGCCAATTCTTTGTTCTTTGCATTACTTTATTAATTCTTTGTTTTTTGAGCTCATGATGACCTGTAACCATTTGCACATTGGTGTTACAGAGTTTCTGTAATAAAAATTTGCATGTGTCTTTTTTTCTGTATTAAATATTATTAGGAAATTTATTTACCTTAAATAACATTTTTGTAAACAAGTATGACTGTGTCAGACTTTTGTATCAGCAGTGCATCAGGAATAAAATGAATAAGAAAGTCTTTTCAACAGGATTAATTGCATTAGGATTGCACAGTAAATCCATAAACATAAAATATTCAATTTTGTGAGTTTTTTTTTATTTTTATTGCTGGCGCATCTTTATTGCTAGAATAAAAGTTTATTCATACCCCTCATCATTTTTGATGTTCAATTGAATTAGATTGAGAATTTGATTAAGACTTATTTGATACAAACTTACAACTCTTAAAGAATTTGTCCTTTTTAGATTAAAAAATTCAAACAGCTGTGGCCAAGTTGTCTAAATAAAAAACTTGTGTGGGGACAAATGAGACAAATAACCACATGTGTCTCCTGGGAAGGCTTAGTGTAAACAAAAGAAAATACAATCTTATAATATACTGAAATTATATTTCTCTTGAATTTACTTTCTGATATTGAGATATCTACTAAACAATTTATCATATGAATATACTATGCTATCATAAGACAAACAACTATTTAAGTTATAGGGCACCGCTAAAATGATTAAGAGTTAACACATTTTTCCTTTTCTTTCTTTCGTAAGTTTCGCACAAATGCTCAATCTAGCATTTGATGAATTCATTTTTTTTCCCACTCAGCCATACTGCAGTTTTTAAGTAAAAAAATTTTTTTCTAAAGTTCTTGCAACTTAAGATGTTCACAACTTCTGCTTGCAGCCTCTCCGCAGCTTTGTACTGTTCTTGTTTAACTTCATCAACAAGACTTCATCTCCAGATTGTTCACCCGGCATTTCCTTTTGTCTATGAACTCTTTTTTCATTCTTCAAACATTTCATCTATGAGTTAAGGCTAAAAAGTAGGTGTAAATTTTTTCATAGGGATGAAGAAAGTTACCAATTGTGTATCACTGCTTACTGTATGCACACCCGCAAGATTGAATGAATGGTTATTGCATGGTATAAAATGAGCAGAATGATGGGATTAATTAATATGTATAGTCATTACAGATGCATTTTTATAGCTTTGAGCATATCAGTTTCTCATTTCTAGTTTATCACAACTGGTTAATTTAGGATATATTGGATGTGCTATCAAACATAATAGTGTAATATTTTGCCTTCCTAGTGTCATCCAGTATAGTCATCTTAACATGATCACCAAGCAAAGTTATAAAATCATTCTGTATTGTAGGAGAGAGATATGACACCACAGGTTGCTTAGTAATAAGTTACTTTTTAATTTTAGCAATATGTAATAACCTTAGCAATATTACCTACCACTGTGTCATACATGGCTAGCGAAAGCAAATTTTCTAGAAAATTTGCTTTTGCTAGCTTGTGCAGAATGTTTGCTAACTTGTGCAGAACTTGACTCAGCCTCAAAACAGCCTCTTCCTGGTTGTGTTATATTCTCTATTTCTTAAAAAAAGAGTTTTTCGTGTGCTTGTATAAATTTGTCCAAAACCCCAGCTTGCTTCTGCAAGCTGCGTGTTTCCAGTGTTAAATGTTTTTGACCTTGCTGCTGCTTTTTTTAAGCATTTTTCTTATCACCTTTCTAAGAAAACTTTTAGTTTTAGTTTAGTATGAACAATTATATAAAAGAAAATGTTAGCGTAACGTTATAAAATAATAATGATTATTAACCTTTTGAGTATTTACTTATACCAGGAGTATTTTCTCTTATTCTGTTTATTATTTTGAAAAAAACTATTTTATATATTATAAGTATATTACTTTACACTTTGCATAATTATATAAATTAACATAAATTTTACACTTTGCTATATAAATTATATTTTTGTCAAGAAATTATAACAGAAATAAATTTAATTTTTGCAAATCAATTTGTTTTGTATTGTAATGACTTAAACACCCACCATCATATCACCTATTGGGAATTGGTGGTATGATACATGTCTATGATGGTAGGATGTTAGTCATTTCAATTGCAATGCCTAAATGATCCATTATCTATTGCAATGCCTATTGTTTTCATTGAGGATATCTTAATTTGTTGATGATTAAATTAGAATTAATAAGTGCGTTTAAGCAATTAATACAAAACGAACTTATAGTGGAAGTAAAATCTGACAGCTACAATTGAACTTACAATTGAAGTAAAATCTAACAATTTTTATTTTATATTAAATCATTATTTTATATAATTATTTTATTTGTATAAATTAAATAATATCTTTAAAAATAACTTTTTCAGTACTTTTATAAACATTTTTTAACATACAGTATGTGCGAATCATTTTATAATAAAATAAATTGCACAAAAAACTCTTTAATTACAAAAAAGCCAGTTGCAATATACATTTTTATATGCACAATAAACTCTTTAATTACAAAAAAACCAGTTCTTTATGTAAATACAAAATTTTTTATCTATAAAACATCTAAAAAAAATTTAAATCTGGAACAGCAGTTATTTTTTTAAATATATAGATATTAGCATAATATTTTTAAATTCTTTATTTTTTCTTAAAAAAAAGATAAAACCAATATATTTTTTTATTTTTTTAACAGGAAAGGTAAAGATTATAGTTCAGAACCTCTAACTCAGTGACATTTTTGGTGCCCTATTAAATCTTTGTGCCTTGGGCAATTTCCCTCTTGGCTCCCCTACTTCACTACTGCATGCACACAAATATTATTGTAGTATCTATATTTAAATCCACATTCCAGGCATAATCATAATGTCATCATATCATAAACATGTTTAAACTTGCTAATAATGAACAATTTTGTGAAAACAGTGTCACAATATTTTAAATTATTTATGAGTATAACTTTTTTTTGCATATTTTTTATTAAAACTTGTGTCAAAAATTAGGTTTGCAGCTGGTCATGAGTGCTATTTTAAAGTCAATGGGATCATTAATGGAGATTTCACTTCTTATTGGATTTGTTATAGTTATTTATGCAATAATTGGAATTTCACTACTCATGGGAATGCTTCGTCAAACATGTGTTTATACATCCAACAATAGTAAGTTAGTATTTTGTCAAGATGTCCTTATATGAGTTAAAGTAAAATGATTAAATTAAAAAAGTTTAAAAAATTGCTACACATGTTATTTGTTACAAAATGTGTTGCTCAATATTATCAAAAAAAGAATTCAACAAGATTCTAAATAACTATTTTTTTAAGCAAATATAATAATAAACTTACATAATATGTCTGGTTCCTAATTTTTTATGTAATTTTTGTAAATTTTATGAAACGCTCCAGTAATTTCTTTAAATCCAATAATTGTAGTAAATTCAGATCAGGTTAGGATTAGGTTCATTATGATCACCCTGCTACTGGTAACCGTAATCCAGTACAACCTGCCTTGTATCCTGATGGATAGGATTTGTTTTTCTAAGCAAAAGCTAAGAGAAGTTAACTTTGATATAAAATATTTTTTACCTTAGGGCTCTTGATTGAGCTGAGATGGTGTTTCAATAAAAACACTCTTAAGCAGATGTTAGCTGCTACTGTCTAGATTGTCTCCTGGATAAAGACTTTAAGGAAAGCAGAAAATTTCTATTGTTTAAGTGAGTTGACCAAGTCGCATCACTTCTTCATGTATTAGTTTGGGTAGATTCTCTAGAATGATGAACACTGGATATATTTGAATCTACTTATGGATTTTTTGCTTGTGCTTTCTTAGTAGTGGCTTTGTAACTCTTTCTGTAATCTCCTAATGAGGGTACAGGTCTTAAGCTCAGTCTAACCGTCTTTAGGCTGGCTGGTAATAAGGTTTCTTGAACTCTGTGGTCGCTTTCATAGACTGATTATATCAGCAGCTGTAAAATATTAAAGTATTAACAGTGGTATGTTGTGCATGATAGGTGTCTCTTTAAGTGCTATGGTGTCAGTTGTTGAGGTCACATAAATAGCATTTTTTTAACTTAGGAGTAGTTAGCAGGAATAAGATGATTGCATAGCTTTTTTCTAAGGCTATATTGCTTTATAAGGCTATATTATAAGGCTATTTTTTTATAAGACTATATTGCTTTTTTCTATATGCTATCTATAAGTCAGTCAAGTTATCTGATAATTTAAAACCTGAATAAATATAGAAGTATTATACATAAAAACCATCATTACCACTAAATTGTTACAATCTATTTTTTCAAAATTTATGTGGTTTTTCAAGTAACCCTTCATTAGCTGAATCTTACCTCTTGCAAAGTTCTTGTTCTAAGAATGAACTCTGTTGAGTTAAAAACATCATTCCAAGAACATTCCATTATTCTCAGATTAATAAATTTTTAATTTTAGTTTAGATGTTAAGTTCTAGAGACTTCTGGAAAATCTCTAATAATGTCATTAACAAAGTCTAATAGTGTTGTTAACAATCTTTAAGAGTGTCATTAATGATCTCTAGTAGTGTCAATAACAATCTCTGATACTGTCATTAACAATCTCTAATAGTGTCATTTACACTTTTTAATAGTGTCATTAACAAAGTCTAACATTTCATCTCTCATTTTTAGATTTTATCTTACTAGATTTTTTTTCAACACTAATATTAAATAAAACCAAAAAGAATATTTAAAATGTAAATGGTTTAATAATTATTCTTTTCTTACGTAGATGGTTTAATAATTATTCTTTTCTTACGTAGATGGTTTAATAATTATTCTTTTCTTACGTAGATGGTTTAATAATTATTCTTTTCTTACGTAGATGGTTTAATATTTCCATATTGCTATAGTTGCTGCTTAAGAAATTTATAATCTCTTGTTTCACAATAGTTTGTAAATCTGTATTCAGTAAAATTGTATCCTTTTATTAACTGTTTCTTCATGCACAAAACATATTTGTTTACCTAGTTTTATTCCTTAAACATTGGTTCTACGGAACTCTCTACAGTCTTCATGTTTTCATGATTTATAAAATTTTTCTTCAACTGTTTTCTTGCTCTTTAACTCTTTGCTTTATTTTCTAGTAACTCACTACTTAATAATGGTTGCGTTTTTTTTTTTAAAAAAAAAAAAACAACTTCCAAATACCTTTTTTTTTAAAAAAAACAACAACAAATTTACTTATAAGGCTACAAGCAACCAACATAAGTAGTGGTTGCTTGTAGCTTTGCAAATTTGTTGTTTAAAACAAGGCTACAAGCAACCAACTTACAAGGCTACAAGCAACCAACATAAGTAGTGGTTGCTTGCAGCTTTGTAAATTTGTTGTTTGAAAAAGATAGATATAGGAACTAAAATCAAAGCAAGTTTTTTTACGGATTTTATTAAATAGGTTTTCATAGTTTTTTTTTTCTCCCTTTAAAAGAGGGAGGAAAAGAACATTTTTACAAGAGGCAGTCTTAAGGTTAAGTTGTAACACAATACCTTTTGTTACTTAAAATTAGATTGAACTTCTAAAAGTTAAACAGTGATCATATTTCATTATAAGCAATGTTTTTAGCAATTGCAATTGATCAATTTTTATGTGGTACAAGTGATACTGGTGGAAGACCATGTCCTGATGGTACAGAGTGTCTAAAGTTTTGGTCCGGTCCAAGTTCTGGGATAACAAGCTTTGATAACATTTTACTTGGATGTATTACAGTGTTTCAGTGTATGACAGGTGAAGGGTGGACTGATATTATGTATGCGGTATGATATTTTTTTAAATAAATTAAAAACAAAATTATTGTTTAAAAATGAAAAAATTGTAAAAATAGATTAATATGCAAATAAATTTCTGATTTGCTGTTATTAAACATTGTTATTAATGTTGAATATACATATATATATATATATATATATATATATATATATATATATATATATATATATATACATATATATATATATATGTATATATATATATTTATATATATATATATATATATAAAAATATATATATATATGTATATATATATATATATATATATATATGTATATATATTTATATATATATATATGTATATATATATATATATTTATATGTATACATATATATATATAACAGGGATTTTCAGTGTAACAGGTAATATTTTGTCTTCCTAAATATACATTTTTTTTCCATAAAAATCAGTCCCTAACTTATTAGGATAAATGAAAAGTACATTTATTGACTGACAAATAAGTAGAACATGGAAGGAAGTGCTGCTACATAGATTGTGGTTTACTAATTCAATGAATGAGCTAAAGAATTAGGAAGAAAAAATTCACAAAATTAAAGGCTGCATTTTGATGGACTACAAGACATTTATTAAATGCAAGTTCAGTCAACTTTCCAGTGACAAAAATTATACTTTATTTGTTTGTATTGGTGAAAAATTTAAATAAAAAATATACTGATAAAATTGCTAAAAAAATACAATTTTATGAACAACCATTTGTTTGTTGCTGAAAGAAGAATAGAACTAATGTGACACCATCAACTTTGATATCAGAAATTTATATTCATTCAACCAAGTACTAGACCTTATGCGTTTTAGACTTAACTTTTAATTATTATGCTAAGAAAACTCTGGAGTTGTATGAATTTACAGACATAAATTTTGTTATGAAAAAGTTCAATTCACCAAATTGTCTGCAATTCCATTTCATCTAAAAATATTTAGATGATATTGTAAAGCTGGTAAAATCTATCACTTCAGTACAAATCTATCATTTCAGTACAAAAGTTAATGGGTATCATCATCCATAGTCTCCAATTATTTTTTAGAAATAATGAAAAATTTTGAAACTTTTTATACTTTTTAAGTTCTGTTCTATAAATCAAATTTAAAAGTTTTGTAAAAAATGCTTTTTACAATGCTTTTTTGAGCTTTTTATAACTTTATAAACTAAATTTTTTATAACTTTATTAACTAAATTTTTTATAACTTTATAAACTAAATTTTTTATAACTTTATAAACTAAATTTTTTATAACTTTATAAACTAAATTTTTTATAACTTTATAAACTAAATTTTTTATAACTTTATAAACTAAATTTTTTATAACTTTATAAACTAAATTTTTTATAACTTTATAAACTAAATTTTTTATAACTTTATAAACTAAATTTTTTATAACTTTATAAACTAAATTTTTTATAACTTTATAAACTAAATTTTTTATAACTTTATAAACTAAATTTTATATAACTTTATAAACTAAATTTTTTATAACTTTATAAACTAAATTTTTTATAACTTTATAAACTAAATTTTTTATAACTTTATAAACTAAATTTTTTTTTAATTATGGTTATGCTAGGGTTATAATTTAATAAATTTTATTATAAAAATTATTAACTCACATGCATTTCAAACATTTTATTTATTGATGAAAATGATATATATGAGAAATGTTTATAGAGTAAAGTATATATTTGAAAAAATAAAGCCATAAAAATTTAACTTCTTAATGAAGCTAAAGTTGATGTTGTAGATATTTGTTTATATATTCAAGACTATTTTCTGTGATAACGTTTTCTGATATAATAAATCTTTGTTCTAGTATGTATAAATATAAGAAATTAGTAATTGTATATATATATATATATATATATATATATATAATATGTTAGTGTATTCTACAAACAGAATGCTCAATGTTCTTAAAGAACAGAGTAATAATAAATTAAATTAGTAAAAACACTTATCTAATTTTTTCTTTCTTCTACATAGTGTTTCTCCATCAGTAGGTTCATAAGGAAGAAGGTCTAAACATTAAAAACCAAGCAAAATTATATATATATATATATATATATATATATATATATATATATATATATATATATATATATATATATATAAATATATATATATATATATATATACACACTCTTGCTTGGTTGATTTAGTTTTTCCATTTTCAGGTCAGTTTGAGGTGTTTTTAAAAAAGAGAAATTGTTTTAAAGACCAAAAAAAGTTTAATTTTTTTTAAAACTTTTTTTATTATTATTTGATAGACTGCCTGCCCCAACCAAACCCTCAGTCAAAGTAGCAGCACTTCCTTGCAGCAGCAGACTATAAGATAGTCAATGTAGTAACACTCCGCACATGTTTTACAGTCAAAAAATAAAAAATAAAAATATTCAAAATGTTTTTATTTTTCAAAAAAATAAAATAAAAACATTAGTATGTTTTTAAAACACGTTCAAAATGTTTTTAAAAACATTCTAGTCTTTTAATTTGCGTTTTTGTGGTTTTTAAAAAAAAAACAATAAATTTAATTATTGAATTTCCTAAATTAAGTTAATACGTTTTGTTATAAACTGACCTTAATTTTGTCAAACTAGATGTCATAGAGTAGTTAAGAGTGGTTGTTTATACAAAAACAGTAAGTTTAAGACATTTACTATAGGAATATATATATATATATATATATATATATATATATATATATATATATATATATATATATATATATATATATATATATATATATATATATATATATATATATATTTATCACCAATATAATAGGTGAAAAATCAAATAACGGATAAAGTTTCTAATTGAATTAACTTAAGTATTAAAGTTTATTAAAGTAACGCTTGCGTATTAATTATGCAGAATTTATTTTATTTTAAAGCACCTTAATTACTTAAAAAATGTAGTGTCAAAACAAGTTAATTTTATTTAAATTTTATTAAGTTATTGAGTTACATTATTGTGCGGTGGTGTGGTTAATTAAATCCTTTGGAGTCCTTTTTAGTTTTTTTAATATTTTTTATTAATCAATTAACATTTAATAGTATAAATGAGCATAACATTTTTATGCTCATTAAAGTGTACATTTATTAACTGAATTATTTAGGAAGAAGCCCAGTAAGTGAGTATATATTAAATTATTCGATAAGCCATAGGTTTGGCATTCCATCATGTTAACATATACCGACTAAGATGTTTAGCTATAGAGGCAGCACATACACTAACTGATTTATTTATCCATTGGCGCAGTGACCATACATTCATCACCTTAGGATTTTGGTTAAGGGAGTTAGGGTACTCTTTTAATAAGTTTTTAACTACTTTATTAAGTTTTAACTAAATAATAATAAGTAGCAAGGTCAGTCATTTGATCATGTTGGAATTCATTTGCAAACAGCCGCATTTGTACATGGGCAGTTATATGTTGCTCTATCAGATCCAGAATTTTCAATTGAGTCAAGCTTTTTATCAAGGTAAATCCTCAACAAGGTCAACTAATGAATGATCAAAGACACTTTACCGTCAATATAATTTATAATGATTTTTTTTAACTTACAATTTTTTATTTTTAAAATTTGTTTTCAGTCATTTAAATTTTTAATTTAAATTCTAATTCGCTTATAAACACTCATTAGGTATGCATAATCTTTATTAGATTAATTTGCCTTCTCCGGCTTCACTTCTCAAAATTAATATAATTTACAAATGTAAAAGGTTTCCAAAAACGGGTGCCACATGTGCGACCATGAATTTTCCAGTAAGTAATAAAATCATATAAAATATTCCATCATTTGAATCCATTTTAATATCATTTGATGGTATTCATGCCATCAAATGATATTAAAAACATTTTGTTTGTAATTTCATTTAAAATATTGATTAAAATTTAAAATATAACATGCATTGGCAGCTTATTGTCAATTTCATATTTAAACAGAAACAAACAACTGCAACTTTAATTTAACTTAGCAACTAATCAAACAAATTTCATTTCAAAATGCTGCATAAGTAACTGTGTAACTAAATATAAAGATATATTTTAAATTAAAACCTACAGTTTTGATAAGCTGTGCCACTAAAGTTGAAAATACTAACTAAATATACTAATAAAAATTCAATTTTAAACATTTTTTACTAAAAAACTGTTGAATTTGAAATAAAATAAAAAGCATATGTAAATTTTTTAAGAAGTTTTTAGTAATAAATTTAAATTTATAAAATCTAACCTGTTTTTCCTTTAACTATTAAATAAATTAGTAAACTAATTAGATTCATACATGATTGAATATCTAACATAAAATTATTTAAAACCAAAAGCCATAAAAAATTTAAAATAACTTACTTATATTTAAAATAAAGTCATTGCCAACTTCTATAAATATAAACAACCTGTTGAGATACAATTTCAATACATGACCTACAAACCATAAAATATTTCATTGCCTAACACCTTTAAAAATTAAACTTAAATAATTTAAAAGCAGATTAAAAAGTTACAAAAAGTACATTATATAATTAT
The DNA here is from genome assembly GCF_038396675.1 of Hydra vulgaris. Lineage (NCBI taxonomy): Eukaryota > Metazoa > Cnidaria > Hydrozoa > Anthoathecata > Hydridae > Hydra > Hydra vulgaris. The sequence continues at coordinate 24,950,889 of NC_088925.1, forward strand.
AAAGATTTATAATTAAAAGTATATTCAATAGTTATATTATTTATGATAATGATAATAGATAGATTCATTGGTATTTCAGAGATTTATAAAGTTTAAAAAAGAAACATGTGTCATCTACGATGCCTTATGGATTATCAGTTATAAGTGTCCCAGTTGAATTTTATATTATGTGCAGTATAATACTATTTTGATGGTTTTTTCAATTTTATCATTGTTGTGCATTCATTTAGAATGTTTAACAGAAGTCTGTTAAAATAGTTGAAAACCTCCAAATTTTCATTTTACCTTGATAATAAGTATTTTTAACTTTTTATAATTTTTACATAAAATAATTTTAATAAAATTTATTTCAATTATTTTTTTCAAATATTTATTTCAAAGTTATTTCAAGTATAAAAATTAGCATTTTTAATTATGCTCTTATTAAAAAACCTTTTTAAGTCTCTTACTGTTTTTATATTAGTTAAGGCCAGCGCGTGGTAAGTTCAAATCATCAGCTTGGTTTTTTAAAAATTGTTTGTTATTTAAAATGCATAACAAAACAATTTTATAGTTCTATAGATTTTATATTCTACTGCTATTCATGAAAGTTTAAACGATTACAGAATTTTAAGTTCTAATCTTCGGTTTTTCTTGAATAAAAATCTAATGGAAATAGATATCAAAATAATTTTTTTTTCAATTTGGTAAATAGGTTATTTGTTAATAGAATAAAAAAAAGCAGGTTTTGACTCATCACTGTTTACTCAGAAATTTCATTAAAAGGTAGGTGATACAAATTAAGAGGTGTCACTAAAGTTTAAACGATTTTATTTAGGATCAATTATTTGCTAATCAATTGATAAATCCAGTGTAAAAAATTTTTTACTTTTATATAAAGTTAAAATGAGTAGTTTACAATCAAAAAACATTACAATCGTCACAACATTATCAGGCAGCTTTTATTTCATTAAAAATCAACTTGAAATATTGTAAATTTCAAAGTAATTTCAATTGCATGCAAATGGGTCGAAAATCAGTTATTCAAATCAAGTTAATGGAATGGCGAGGACAAAAAATCACACAAACATTCAAATAAGCAAAATACTTCACGCTTCTAAATATTCGAAAAACCATCAAAACCTGGGAACTTTCCAAGGATGTCTCCAACATGCCTCGTACTGGAAGACCATCCAAACTCAGCAACCGTGACAAAAGTGGTATATTCAGAATGAGCAGAGAAAACCCCAGACTCAGTTACAAAAAGCTAGCACAAATCTTCAACAAGTCAAAAAATAATCCAAAAGTTAGTAGAGAGCTCGTGAGACAAACATTGGTAGACAAAGGTATTGGAATGTACATAGCTGCTAGAAAACCTATCCTTTCAATCACAGATAAACGTAAACGACAAGTGTGGTCCAAAGAAAGGCTGGATTGGTCTGTAGAACAGTGAGCAAAAGTTATTTGGAGTGATGAAGCTAATTTTCAAGTCGTAAACCGCAAGGGAAGAGTCTATGTCAAAAGATTTGCAACTGAGAAATATTCAGACAGGTTTTTGCAACATTGTCGACAAGGTGGTGGAGGTTCGGTTGGCATCAGGGGATGTTTTTCTCACAAAGGTATAGGCTTCTGT